>NC_030825.1:63268202-63568202 GCF_001704415.2 Capra hircus | reverse complement strand
CCAGTATGAGGGGCTGAATAAGTCAGCAGGGGAAATGCAGCATCTCATGCTGCTTGCGAAACCTTCTTCAACTTTGAAAAATAACGTGACATTATTTTGTCACATGAACATTTATATTCTTCATGGCATGCCGGGGTCCAGCCCTGGTGGATCCAGGGTAATTCGAAGGGTGGACGGAGTCGGCAAGGAGATTTATTTAATTAGAAATATAAGATTAGATTAGGAAAAAATAGTGTAGTAGGAAAATGAGTGGAGAAAAGAGGCTGATTAACTTGGTTTACATGGAAAACCAATAAAGTTCCAGACAAGGAACTTGCACCGTCTACGTTGGGCCACAGGCGCCCGCTTGAATATTGGAGGGTGCCCCGCCTTGGGCTCCCTCTCCCGTGGGTCTCAGAAGCCCGGGCAAGTAAGTAGACTCGGTGAGTGCCGGGAGCCAGCGTGAGGAACTCTGCCCTTGGCAAAGGTCATGAGGAAGGAGGCTCAGCATACGCAAAGGCAGGATCGAGCCTCAGGAAAGCCCCTGTTCCCAAGCAGCTACCCCCAAAACCAGAGTCTGTTTTATGCTCTCACCTATACCTCTGACTTTACGGGGGGCTCTCCCCCATCACCATTTCTCTCGGAGAAGGAGTTAACTTGCAGCTCCAGTTAATAAAAATTCCTGGGCGTGACAAGAGTGTTTCAACTTACAAACTCCTCTGAAGGTTCTCTAGCCTGCCTGAGCGTGTTCGTCCGGCCACATGTGATTGTTTACAGCCTCCCAACCGTGAGAGGCACGAGATGCTTTAAACTTTTTATATGCAGACTCTTGAAAAGTTAGAAAATTATTAGTATAGTATAGTGGGTTGATTAGGAATTATATTGGTGAAGGGTTTTTCATTTATTGTGCCAATAATTACTGCTAATTCCCTGCCCTAGGTGTGACAAGGGTGTCTCAGGTCAAACCTCTCTGCTGGCAAACAAGCTTGTGTGACAGGATTATCCATACTCCTGCCAAACACATAACAACCATAAACAGCACAGAGAGTCTGGAGTATTTTGAAAGTCTTAATTAGCATAGGGCTTTTCTCATTGTTGAGTCAATGATCGCTACCAGGCCTCCATATCCTTAGGCACCTGGGAATATATTAATCAATGTATTTGGAATATAGAAAAGGAAATATAGTAATTTTTGATGTTAGCAATACTAGACTTTTTGAGTTAATGAATTTTCTCTTTTGTTATAGATCACTGTACTTTGTTATAAATCACTGTGTCCTTGTTATGTAAAAATGTAACTTTATCACTATCTTAAGACTAAATAGATCTTAAGGGGAATACTGGTGAAGGGTTTTCATTTGTTGAGCCAACATTTGCTGCTAAATCTCCATATTCCTTGCCCTTATAATGAATATAACTAGCATATAGGAGAAATAAGTATTAACCTTTAAGATTAATCATGTTAAACCTTAGACTAAGTAAATTTCTTTCTTGATTGTAACCCACTACACCCTCACCCTATAGGAATGCAACTTTATTTGGAGGGTGGTACTTGGTTTAAGAAAACATCACCCCTGGAAAAAATAAGTTTTCTGGTTGACTGACCGTTATCAGAAAGGGCCATAAAATGTCAGCAGGCCTCACGGCCAGAAGATGATGTAATACCCCTAAGACCTTTGTATAATTTTATATGAAGCACCTGATTTTGACAAGGGTCAGGTCTGCTGACCCCTGCATGACTCTGTATTCATCCCTATGTGTAACAAAAAGTATATAAGCAAACCTGAAAAATAAAGAAATGGGATCAGTTTCTGGAAAGACTGATTTCCCCGTGTCGTTCTCTCCCCTTCTGGCTGAATTCCCATCTGGTACATGGGTACTCACCAAGCCTGCTAATTCTGCCTGGGCTTCTAAGATCACACCGGGGAGGCCTCAGTGTCTCCTCTCCTTTGGGAGAACGGAAAGACGCCTGTGGCCTACGTAGGTGGTGATTGGTATTCCACGTAAACCAAGTTATTCAGCCTCTTTTTCTCCACTAATTTTCCTACTACACTATCCGTTTCTAATCTCTCTATATATCTGTAATTAAATAAGTTTTTTCCTAGGACGCCTACTCCGTCTCCCCTTCGAATTACCCTGGATCCACCGGGGCTGGACCCTGGCAGGTGAGCCTCCGCGTTCCAAGGGATCAGCCTGAAAAAGAGAGGGAGGGAGAGGGAGCAAGAGAAAGAATCAACACGGGGGAGGCCAGGCTTGTGCAAAAACCCCTCCAACTTTATTATTCAAAAGGTGTTTATATACCCTAAATTTCACATACTGGAAGATACAGAGCCATGCAGGGGCAGCAGTCCTGACCCTTTCTGTATATCTTTTTGTATACAAAAGGTCTCAGGTGATTTACATTATCTTCTGGCCAAGAGGCTTGTTAACACTTTTTGGCTCTCTTCCTTAATGAATGCTAATCTTGTTTCCCCTGAAGTGTTTTTCTTTAATCTGCATCTCCTTAAAGCACTAAAGTTACATCTCTATAGAACAAAGGCGCAGTGGGTGATAACAAAGAAGGTACTTAACTCAAAGATCTAACTTGTTTTTTCTACATACCAACTATATCAACAAATAAAAGATATGAAAATTTGGCAGCAAGTATCAGCTCAACAATGAAAGCTTAATCAGTTTTATTGTAATGATCTTGACCCCTCAGAAGCCCCTGCATTCCTAGGATGTTTTAAGCTTCCTGTGCCTCTGGCGGTTGGGAGACTGTAAACAATCACATGTGCAGCTGTAAGAGTCCTGTAGGCAGGCTAGAAAGCCATCAGAGGGGTTTTTGGACTGAAACAGTCGTATTATGTCCAGGAGACTTATTAACTTTTCCCAAAAAAAGGTGGTGGGGGGATAGATCCCCTGTTAATGTTAGAAGAGTGGATGAAAAGCATAATGTAGTACGGCAGGCAGACTCTGGTTTTGGGGGTGGATGCTCAGGAAATTTCAGGGGTTCCCCCTGAAGCCTGATCACGCCCTTGCGTTCTGTCACGCTTCTTTCCTCATGACCTTTGCCATGACGCTGGCTCCCCGCAACGGCAGATCAGCTGTATAACCAAGAGAAACTCTTATACATATTCACCAGAACACACGCGTAAGAAAGTTCATCACAGCATGTCTCACAATGGTAAAAAGCCAGAAAAAATTCAAATACCCATCACCACTAGAATAAGTAATGAATGGAATATTACAAAGCAGTAATAATGAGTGTTCAACATCACTAGTCATCCGGAAAATGCAAGTCAAAACCACAATAAGATATCACCTCACATTTGTCAGAAAAGCTATTATTAAATAGACAACAAATAACAAGTGTTGGTGAGGATGTGGGGAAAAGGCAACTCGTGTGCACCGTTGGTGGGAATTTAAACTGGTGTGGTCACTGTGAAAAGCAGAATAGAGATTCCTCAAAAAATTAGATATGGAACTGCCATACAATCCAGCAATTCCAATCCTGGATATTTTTCCAAAAAACAAAAACACGAATTCAAAAAGATATGGACAAACACCTTAATGTTCATTGAAGCATTATTTACAATAGCTAAGAAATGGAAACAATCTAAGTATCTATCAACAGATGAATGTATAAGGAAGATGTGGTATACAAAGGAATATGACTTGGCCAGAAAAAGAATGAAATTTTGCCATCTGCAACAACATGGATGAACCTAGCCCTATTACACTAAGTGAAATAAATCAGATAAAGAAAGACAAATATCGTGACTTCACTTACATGGGGCATTTACAAAAGAAAACAAAATAAACAAGATCAGACTCATAGAGGCAGATACTCTGGTGGTTTTCAGTGTTAGGACCAAACTGGAGCCAGGACAGGCTCTAAGGGGCAGGCTAGGCCTGAGGTTTAGTCTCTAGGAAAGCTGAGGCACTGGGAACTCCTGCAGGCAGTGTAGCTTGACCAATCAGAAAATATCCCCGTAGCCCCACCCCCCCCGCCCCCGCGCCAGACCGGAGCCAATCCGGATAGAGATGTGAGGTTTAAAAGTCCCACCCGTGCCTACGGTTTAGCCAATCAGCTATGCTGTTACAGGAACAAAGAACCGTCTGTATAAAAGAAGATGTGATTCAGTGCTTGGGGCTCTCCTCAAGACTCCACTGTGCTGGATGAGACCTGAGCCCTAGCTCCAGCTAGCAATAAAACCCCTTTGTGCCTTTGCATTGCTGTGGATGTCTTATTCTCTCAGTTTTGGGGACTCGGACTTTGGGCATAACATCAGGAAGGAGGAAGTTGGAGGTTGGATGAAACAGATGAACAGATGAGACAGATCAAGGCACAAACCTCCAGTTATGACATAAATAAGTCACTGAGCTGTAACATAAGGAATACAGTCAGCACTGTGCACAGGGAGGAGTGGTAACGGGAGTTGCAGCGATCAACTCATAACATAAATAAATGTGGAATCAGTATGCTGCACATCAGTAACAAATATAACATTGCATGTCAACTATAATTAAAAAACAAAATAAAAAAGAGAGAAAAAAAGAAATCCTCTTGATCCATATCCTTTCAGCACTTGGTATTACCAGACTTGTTGCATTAGAGACAACTACCTTATCACAGCAAAAATCATAGCATTAATTGTGGGTAATTCTATGTATAGAGAATAAGCATTTATAAAAGCAGTACCATAAACCATTACAAATGTGTGGAACTGTATAGTCTAAGAAATTCCTATGTATTCTGTAAAATGGTCAACAGTGATTCTAAGCAGAATATAACACTTTAGGAACTCATACAATGGCTACAAAAATCCAACCAATAAAAAAGTAGTTATACCATAACACTATATACTTTTCAAATGGAATGCAAAAAACAAAACACTAGACTATCCAAATAAAAGGCCAAAAAAAAGAGGAAAAACAGGAAAAACTGAAAACTAAGACCCAAGTTTCTGATATTCAATGATGAATAATAAACACTCAAGTGACAAATATAGACAGTTTTCACTCCCTCCTTCATGTTACTTAATCCATTCAATCAACCAAATTTATTGATGGTCAATCACATAAAGAAAATTCAGGCTGAAAGAAGAAGCAACCCATATGAAACAACATTTATTTTCTGTATTAACACTACAACATACTGGAAAATACAAGTGAAATAAAGGTATATGGTAATACAGAAGAACACCTCCATTTTCTGTATTTATTATCTTCATCCATGAAATAAAAATTTCCATCCACCCTACAGTAATATTTATCTAGACAACATTAGATTATGTGTCAATGTATATCAGGTATTAGCTGCAACATATGGAAAAAATAATCTGCAAAAACTCCTGAAGAAAGGTTTCTTTTAGCGAGCTGAACTAGCCATCAAGGAAATGATTTCCTCAAAAAGAGTTTGTATTTTTTTAATGATAAATTTCTTTCTTTTAAAAATTATTTATTTATTTATTTTATTTTTGGCGGCACTGGGTCTCTGTTGCTATGCTTGGGTTTTGTGTAGTTGCTGTGATGGAGGCTACTCTCTAGTTGCCGTGTGCAGGTGTCTCATTGTGGTGGCTTCTCTTGTTGCAGAGCACAGGTTTAGGGTGTGCAAGCTTCCTATCAATTAGACACTGTGGTGATCATCTTGCAATACATATAAATACCCATTTATCATGCTGCACAACTGGAACTGACATTATGTTATATACTAATTATACTGGAGAAACATTATTACTGAGGAAATAGTTACAGAACGGAGTCACTCTCATTATCAAAGCTGTCTACTATACACTTCGCACTTTAACAATACATTTTAATAATTCAGGAGCTGAATCTAGGTGCTCTCGGATCCCTAAGGAGCAAGAGGAAGGGAGAAACAGTGGGAAAACATGAAACTAAGACACTAGAGGTCTGTAGCAACCATAGACGAAAATCGTGAAAAGCACTAATACAAAAAGCAAAAACAGAATTCAGCACATAGAAGATGACAAAGGTGACCACCAGCATCAGGATCGTGTGGGTAGCTCTGGTCTCTGGGGGGCATCTGTGGTGTCCAGTGCGGGTATGAATATACTTCATTTTCTGGTGGTGTCTGTGCAGAAGAAGCACCATGGAGCCACTGGACCAGATCATGAGGCTAATAAATATGGCATCTGAGACAGACCACAAGAAGGTAAAGCCTGATTTAAGACCCAAGGACGTGCAGAACCACCTGCCTTGAGTATCAGAATAGTTGTGCGTGTCCTGCGGACCAGTGATGTTCACAGGAATGTAGATATTCACTAAGGCACTGAATATCCAGCAAATCCAGCAGGAAGAATCTGTGACTCTGCAGGCTCTTCTGAGCAATGCCCTCCCTTCACTTCTAGGGATGAGAGTGAAGGACTGATAGGTGCTCAGGACACAGGTGGAGCACAGGGTGGTGCTGCGAGCCACTCTGTGTATGTAATATACAAGTTTACACCCAAGACTGGACAGGGGCTTACTTGAAACAAAAGCTGTCATTGTGTGGGGAATCCCAGAGGAGAGAAGAACCAAGAGATTGGCCAGGGCCATGTGGGTGAGAATCGTGTCTGTGGGTCTCTGCTTGTGTCCAAACAAGACTGGAAAGATGTTTTGGAAGAAAAGGATGACATTGACCAGAGACCCAACTCCCATCTGTAAGAGATAGGTGGTGTTCAGAGCTGCCTGGCTTGCAGTTCTTAGGACATCTTTCTGAAAAGACATGGAGAGGATTTCAGAGTGTCCTGGAGCAGAAAGGAAGCTGTGCAGGTGATGACATCAGCAGTCTTCTTACATAACCAACACTAGGAAGGGATTTTCACTCTTTACTTCTCTTGAGAAAAATGACACTCTCATATGCCAGATAATCAGTTTTACCTGGAGAACATACACTCGACATTAATTATAAGTTTCACCATTATAATTTTTTATTTACTCCTATTTACTTGTATATCCTGTTCTCCACCTGCATGTAAGGTCCATGAACTCAAGAACCATGTCTGTCTTGTTCAACAACATTTGCTGACCCATCATAAGTGTTAAACGATATGTATCAGGTATATGAGTGACAGAAGACAGAGATAAGGATGTACTCTACCACTTTAGGATTCATGATCATCCCACTTATTGCAAGAACGTGTTGAGTGATTTCACCAAGATGGCAACACAGAAGGCTTGCTCCTCCCATGGACACAGTGAATATATTTACACATGGATCAATTCCTTTGAGAGAACTCCAGGAAATCACTGAATGGCTTGTGCACATCAGAAGACTTTGCAAACACCCACGTCAAAACAGGTGGGAAAGTCTGGGACACCTGCTCACCATGAACCCCACCTGTAGCACAGTGCATTCCAATCACAATGAAACACTCAACTACTTGGTTCTCTGAGAAGTAAGGACCTGAACCACATATTAGCTCCCTCAAATCACTTAGCTCTAGTAGCCAATGTGGATGGGCCCTGTGGAGCCTCAAAGGGCTAAGAAAATAAAAAGGTAGCTGTGAAATGACCTGCTAGCATCCACCACAGCCACATCCCCAGAGTCAGTGCAGTGTGAATAGGCTTTAACACCCATTACCCTGCCGAAGTTTGACTGTACTCTCTACCAGCTACTGCCTGAAGATCTGGCATTTAAGCACTGCATTGAGTGGCTGACTGGGAGGCTCTCAGGAGACTGAAAGAACAAGTGGCCACTGCTTCCACATTCTCCCTCTGGTTTGATTTGAAAAATAAAACCAAGCCTTCCTTCAGCTTGTGCCTGGAAGGAACTTGTCCACACACATCTCATGTCCCAACCTCTGTGGCTGCCCCCAAGGGGTGGACCCTCTAATCACCCACCCCAACAGTGAAGGGTCCTCAGCCTACTGGAGTCCCACAGGACCATGTTATGCAGAATTGAAGTTTTCACAGTCACACATAGACCTACAGAGAAGGGATGGAAAAAGATAGTCCATGCAGGTAGAAACCAAAAGGAAGTAGGGGTAACTGCAGTCATCTCAGACAAAAATAGACTAAAGGGCAAAAACTGCAACAACAGACAAAGGAAGTCATTATATAATGATGAAAGTATCCATTCATTAATAAAATAGAACAACTGTAAATATCTGTAAGCCCAACATAGGAGCACCTCAATATATTCAGGACTCGTTTACATAAATCAAGGGGAAAAATATACAACCACACAGTAATAATATGGACATTAATTTCATAGTCTCAGCAATAGATTAATCATATAGAAAATCAATAAGGAATCACTGAACTCAAACTATACATGAGACCACATGAACTTAACAGACACACCATCCATCAGCAACAGAAAATATATTAAGTGCACATGGTCCATTCTCCATGCGTCTTAACATATTTAAGACTGAAATCATTTCAAGCATCTTTTTTCAACCACAATGATATGAAACTACAAATTATTAAAGCCAATGTGATAATTCATTAATGTGTGAAGATTAAACTACATTGATGAAATGAAAAATCAAAAATAAAACATCTTCAGAAAATGACAATGGAAATACAAGATAACAAAACTTATGGGAAGCAGATTAAGAGCTAAATTGATAGCGATAAATGTCTATATGAAAAAGGAAGAAAAGTCTCAAACAAAATAGCTTTACACCTCAAGGAATTATAAAAGAAGAACGAATTAAGCCCAAAGGAAAGAAATTGTGAGGTTCACAGCAGAAATACAGACGTAATTCAGAGGAGTTGTGTTTGGTTCCAAACCACAGCAATAAAGTCAATGTCACAATATAGTGGGTCACAATTTTTTGTTTTCCCAGTGCATATGAATATTATATTTATACTATGTTGTAGTCTATTAAGATTGCAATAGTCATCATCATGCTGGTGCACAAGATAAGCCTCCTATATAAGTTCTCATTCACCTCAGAGCATCTAAACAATAAAGCAAACATTATCATATCTAAAGCGAGAAACATAATCATAGTGGGGACTGCAATACTCCCACTTTCATCAGACAAAAAATCACCATGAAAATGTTGGAGTTAGCTACACATTAGAACAGTTGAACTTTATGGACATAACCAGATCAATCTATCCAAGAGCAGAAAAATATACATTCTTCTCAAGACCACAGAGAACATTCACCAGAACACATCACATGTTAAGACTCAAGCAGGTCTTTTTTTTTTTTTAAGTCTTTATTGAATGTGTTATAATACTGCTTTTTTTTTTTAATAAATGTTTTGATTTTGGCCCTGAGACATGTAGAATGTTAGACCCCTGACCAGGGATGGAACTCCTACACCCTGCTTTGGAAGGTGAGGTCCTAATCACTGGAGTGCCAGGGAAGTCCCCCAAACAAGTCTTAACAGATTTAACACTGAAATCACATGAAGTTTCTTTTCCCACAGTAATTATATGAAATAAGATGCCAATAACAGCATAAAAGCTGGAAAATTCACAGATACGTGGAGATGAACAACCACTCCAGAACAAACTGTAGTCAAAGAAGAAATCCAAATGGTAATAAAATACCTTGAGATGCAAGTGTGAGTGGAAACAGCAAACCAAAGGTTACCGGAGTCAGCACAGGCTTTGTTCTAAGAGGGATAGTTTAACAACAAATGAGATTAAGAAATAAGGGTTCTAATAATCAACATAACTTTATACCACAAAGAACTAAAAACAAACAAACAAAAAAATCACATAAAATACCAAAAAAAACCCACCCCCAAACCAAACCAAACCAAACCACCCACCCAATACTAAGGCAAAGGTTAGCAGATACATGGAAATAAGGGAAAAAACAGTGAAAATAAAAGAAATAAGGACCAGAAAAGAAGGAGAAACTACCAAGGAAACTATGAGTTGGTTTTTGAAAGATGAACATTCCCCTTGTCACGGAGCACCTGCAGCAACGTGAGGAGGAAACAGTGACTTCGGGCACCTCAGGCGTTTCTAACCCCACGGCCGCCCTCGCTCCTTTTCCCACCAGAGCGGCGGCATTCTTTCCCCTCAAAGCGGGAAAGCCGTCCTGGCCTCACCTCCCAGCTCCTAGTCGCCCCTCTTCCCGCCACTTCAACGGTCTCGTCCTTCAGGCTCAGCCTCCCGGCTCCACCTGCTCAGAGTCACCTCAGGAGCGCCCCCAGTCACGACTGACCCACTCTCTTCCCCTCAAGATGAGATTCATACCTCTTTGTTCGTTTCCTCCTCTCTGCTCTCATTTCCTGATAAATTGAGCGCTCTTGGAAACAAGAAATACTCTCCCGGCAGATACAGGGGCCGCGACGAGCACCGTGGCTCCCGGCCCTCTTGGCCTTTCGCGGCGGCTCCTCGTGCTGGAGCTGCTGTGCGCCGCGGCCGGGACCAGGCACCACCTCTGCTCTCGCGACAGCTCCCAAGACAGGACTTGGACGTTTACCTCTGTTCTCGCGACAGCTCCCGGCCCGGACCTGGATGCTTGTCCTTCCTCTCGCCTTAGCTCCCTGAACGCGCGCCTGGACACGTGTAGCGTTGGTTTCAGGATTGCTTTGGGGGTGCGGGCCTGGACACGTGCCCCGACCATTGCGCGGAGAGCTACCTCTTGGCGCGTGGAACTGGACAGTGCTTGGACTGCGCGTCCTCCCACGCGTGAGCACACACGGCTTCTACCTGCTCTGTATCCCCGTCCAGCCTGCTTCAGGCTGCGGTGGCCCATCCTGGGGGTGCCCTGAGCCTGGCCCTCGTTATGGGGCTGCTCCATGAATCCCATTGAACTTTCTCTATTGGCAGAAGCTCGAACGTGAGTCTCATGCACAGTGAATCCTCATAGGATCCTCCCTGAAACCCCCCTCATTTCTCCCTACATCACGGTTCCTAAGTCACATCACAGTGACTCCTAAGCACATGCGGTTCCCCTCATCCTCTTCCATCTCTCCTCCCACACACATGGTCCATGATCTCCCTTCTATGGGGCTGAGTATTTACTGGGGTGAGTGATGTGGTCATAGCTACTGTTTGCCATTTTGTGGGACACGCAAAGATCAACCCCACAGAGGAGGTGCCTCCCTGACGCCATCGTGACCCAGAATTGCAGAAGGACACACCTGCCCCCACACAATCCATGACTCCCAACCCCACACAGTCACACATGGGGCACCACCACAGCCAGAGTCAGAAAAGGAACCCGCAGAAGATGCCCGTGTGCTGTGAGAGGAACACACATCCCGGTGCTTGCCGACCCCAGGGAGCCTCTCTGCTCCCACAGGTGTGGGGGGACCGGTGTGAGCAGGTCACTCTCTATGTAACAGGACAAGCTGGAAGTAACCTTTCTTAGAAGAAAACAGAGAACCCATAAAAGCCTTATTTTCCAGCAGCTTTTCTGATGACACAGCTCTCCTTGCACAAAAAACTATTTAAAGGCAGTTCTGTCTCTCCTTTGGTTCTGAGCACTTCTTGCTACACTGGTTTCCTCGTACTGTCTTGGTTTTCTTTTCTTTTTTACTTCTGTGAATAAAAATGCTTACAACACAGTGGAAGCAACAGGAGTTAATTCTGTTGTGTTGACAGAGGAGTGTGTAACTCATCACAGGTGAGCCCTGAGATCAGAGCTGGTGTGTAGCCCAGTGCTGAGGGAGAGCCGAGAATGAGCTGCTTAGCAGCATCGTCACGAGCTGTGGGCAACGGGACAAAAGGAGCCTGGAATAAGGTCCTGGGTGGAGATGATCTGAGAAAGGGGGCAGGGGGACTCCTTCCCCTGCAAGCACAGATCTGTGAGGTCTGCTGCACTGAGCAGGGCCCTTGTTAGCAACAGGGAGGAGCTCAGTGACTGGGTCATCCAAGACTTGGCACACATTCCAGAGACCACATCCCTCCTCTCTCATCTTTAGAGACTCCAGGGCACAGGGCTTTGCGGTGGACCACCCGGCTCTGCTCCCGGCCTGAGACACTCCCCGGCTCACAGCCACCCTCCACCCAGCAGAGCATGGATGAGTATGCTCAAGTGGGGCTGTGTTGCCCCTGTCCTGCCCAGTGTGAATTAAGTCTTAAGTCCCTCTCCTGCTGGAGGCAACGTCTCTCCCAGTCTTTGCCCTGAGAATGAACAGAAGGAAGCACTCACCTGGCTGGTCTTTGCTTCAGAGCTCTGTGCAGGGACGTGTCACTCAGGATGAGCCCCGAGCACCTGAGATCATGGTTATAGGGACGGTGTTTCTAACCTTGGTCTCTCCACAGAGATTCCATTATCACGTCACCTGCTGTGTGGGTGACACTGACCTCATGGGGAGTCTGGGGCGTTTCCAGTGAGGAGCAAATGTTATCCCCAGTGTAAATCATCTTCCTTCTTGGGTAATTAAGGGCAGCTTTTGAGAATCAATGAAAAGATCCAAATGGGCAGTCAAATAGCTGGCCAAAAACTATACACCAGCACCCTACTACACAGTAGGTCATTATTGGTTATCTATTTTATATATAGAAGTGTGAAAATGAAGCAGATTTGAAATTACCTCAATTATTTAAAAAATAAAACAATTCATAGGCATTTGATTCCTTAGTGTTTAAGAGGAGGTTGTTGCTAAGTATACCTTTATTATTGATCATGTTTTATTAGCTTTTTATATTCTCTAATAGGAAAAACAGTAAGTAAAATTATGATATTTTTAGATAAACACTGAAACAATCACTCATAGTAAAACTAGCTCGTTAATATTAAAGGAAAATTTTCAAACAGAAGGCAAGTTATAACAAAGAAAAAAACACAGAAAAGAACTACAAACGTTGGAAAAACCAATCATATTGATACATGTATAAACTATACTTTCTCTTCATTTCTTATTTTATATAGGACACAACTAGTTCATGACAGCTACAATCATAGCACTAATTGTCAGTAATTACATATATATATATATATAATTGAGGGATCCATACGTGATGGCCAAAATAACACTGAGAAATAGTTATACCTTAACACATTAAATTTTTAAGTTGGAACTTAAAAAAATAACACAACAGAAATGACCAAAAAAAAAAAAAATACCAGAAAATAAGACAAGTAGAAACAATCTCAAGTTTGCAAAACGCAATCCTGAACACTACGTATTCAAGTGACAAATGAAAAGGAAGACAGCTTCTAGTCTGTCTTTCAGATTATGTCATCCATCTGATCTATGAAATTTATTGAGGGTCTACCATGTAAACAGTCCAGTTTTAAAGAAGAAGCAAGACACTGAATAACATCGATTTTCTGTGTAACATAATAGCATACTGGAGAAATAGGAGTGAACTAAATTTACAAGGTAATACAGAAGAACATATTCTCTACTTACCTGTGTGTTATCTTTATCTAAGAAATCAAATCTCCACCCACACAAGAGTAATATTTATGGAGACCAATATTGGATTCTGTGCCAATGTGTGTCAGGCATTAGCCACAACACACGGAGATAAAGTTTGTGGAAACTCTTGAAATGTTCTGGAAGAAAGGACTTTTCTTTCAGAGTGCTGCACTGGTCAAGGCAGAAATGGTTTCCTCAATAATGGCCTGTACATTTTTCGAGCTCGTAATTTCATGGATTGACTTTCAAAATCTCCTAAGTGAACCTTCTAAGTTCATTGGAAATTCTGTAAAAATTTGGTATTGAGTACAAACATTAAAAGCAATCAACATCTAGTTATAAAATAAGCAAGTCAAGGGGATATGGTGGTACCACATGGTGAATATAGTCAATTATATTCATTGTATACTTGAAAAAAATAGTAAAAAACTAAAAAAAAAAATCATAGCATCCAGTCCCATCAGTTCAGTTACTCAGTTATGTCCAATTCCAGCGACCCCATCGGCTACACATGCCAGGCTTCCTTGTTCGTCACCAACTCCCAGAGCTTGCTCAAACTCATGTTCATCGAGTTGGTGATGCCATCCAACCATCTCATCCTCTGTCGTCCCCTTCTCATCCTGCCTTCAATATTTCCCAGCATCAGAGTCTTCTCCGATGAATCAGTTCTTCCCATCAGGTGGCCAAAGTATTGGAGCTTCAGCTTCAGCATTGGTCCTTCCAGTGAATATTCAGGACTGGTTTGATCTCCTTGCAGTCCAAGGGACTCTCAAGAGTCTTCTCCAACACCACAGTGCAAAAGCATCAATTCTTCTGTGCCCAGTCACATCACTTCATGGCAAATAGAAGGGGAAAAAGTGGAAGCAGGGACAGTTTTTATTTTCTTGCACTCAAAAATCACTGCGGACAGTGACTGCAGCCGTGAAATTAAAAGACAATTGCCCCTTGGAAGGAAAGCTATGACAAACCTAGATAGCATATTAAAAAGCAGAGACATCACTTTGCCAACAAAGGTCTGTGTAGTCAAAGCTATGTTTTTTCTAGTAGTCATAAACGGATATGACAGTTGGATCATAAAGAAGGCTGAGCATCGAAGAATTTATGCTTTCAAATTGTGGTGCTGGAGAAGACTCTTGAGAGTCTCTTGGACTGCAAGGAGATCAAACCAGGCAATCCTAAAGGAAGTCAACCCGGAATATTCATTGGAAGGACTGATGCTGAAGCTCCAGTAGTTTGGCCACCTGATGTGAAGAGCTGACTCATCGGGAAAGAGCCTGATGCCGGGAAAGACTGAGGGCAGGAGGAAGGGGGCAACAGAGAATGAGATGGTTGGATGGCATCATCCACACAATGGACATGAACTTGAGCAAACTCTGGGAGAGAGTGAAGGACAGGGAAGCCTAGCATCCTGCAGGCTATGGTGTCTCAAAGATTCAGATACAACTGAGCGATTGAACAACAAGAGAGTCAATCTTCAAAGTTCTTATCACAGGGACTTACTGGTGGTTAAGACTTTGAGCTTCCACCAAGGGGGAGCTGGTTCAATCGACAGTCCAGGAACTATTGCCCCATAGGCCATGTGTGTGTGAAGTCGCTCAGTCGTGTCCGACTCTTTGCGACCCCATGGACGGTAGCCTACCAGGCTCCTCTGTCCGTGGGATTTTCCAGGCAAGAGTACATACAGCGAAGTGATAACAAACACTAAATAAATAAATAAACGTAGCAGTTTGTGTCACAAGAAAAAAATTTGTATCTTCTCTGAAGGTGAGAGGATGCGACCAGCTAGACTTATTGTGATCATTTTGCAACATATACAAATGCATATTCATCATGTTGTGTATCTGGAACTAATACAATGCTATGTGTTAGTTATATCTCAGTAAAAAATGGAAACCGAGGCCTTACAGAATAATCACAGTTACTATTGGAAGTGTCTACTAGATATTTAGCACTTTATTCATACATTCTAATGACTCAAGAGCAGAACCTAGGCGTTCTAGGATCCCTCAGGAGCAGCAGGAAGGGGAAAATAGTGGGGAAACAAGAAACCAATATATTAGAGACCTGGAGCAACCACAGGCGAAAATCTGAAGAGGCACTGATATGGAAAACTAAACTGTAATTCAGCAGGTAGAAGGTGACGAAGGCGACCATGAGCATCAGGATGGTGTGGGCGGCTCTGGTCTCCGGGGGGCATCTATGGTGCCCAGCGGGGGTGTGAAGATACTGCACCCTCTGGTGGTGTCTGTGCAGGAGAAGCACCGTGGAGCCACTGGACCAGACCATGAGGGTAATAAACATGGCATCAGAGATGAACCACAAGTAGCCGAAGACTGTGACAGTACCTGAGATTGAGCAGAACCACTTGCCTTGGGAATCACTATTGTTGTATCTATCCCAAGGACCAGTGATTTTCACAGGAACGTAGATGTACATTAAGAGACTGAACATCCAGCAGGTGCAGCAGGAAGGGCCAGTGACCTTGAGGGCCTTTCCTCTGAGCATCACCCACTCCGCCCTCCTGGGGGTGAGCATGAGGGACTGATAGGTGCTCAGGACGCAGGTGGAGCACAGGGCGGTGCTGCGAGCCACCCTCTGTATGTAATACACAAACTTACACCCGAGGCTGGAGAGGGGGTTTCCCAAAACAAAAGCTGTCATTATATGGGGAATCCCAGAGGACAGAAGAAACAAAAGATTGGCTAGGGATATGTGGGCAAGAATTGTGGGTGTGGGTCTCTGGTTGTGGCCAAGCAAGATCGGAGAGATGTTGTGAAGGAAAAGGATGATATTGGCCATAGACCCAACTCTCTGTCTGTATAAGATACGTGGTTTTCAGGGCTGTCTGGCTTGTGGTTCTCAGGGCATCTTTGTGAAGAGACATGGAGAGGATGTCAGAGTGTCCTGGAGCAGAAAGTAGGCTGTGCTGGTGATGCCATCAGCAGTCTTCCTACATAATCACCGTTGGACAAAGATTCCCACATTCTATTTCTCCTGAAAAGGAAGACACTGTCATAGTCCAGAGAATTGAACTTTACCTGGATAACATAATCCTGACACCAGTTAAATCATTCACCATTACTAGTCTGAATTTTTTCTATTTACTTTTATTCTTTAAAAAATTTAAAGTGGAGGTTAATTGCTTTAAAATATGGTGTTAGTTTCTGCTGTACAACAATGTGAATCAGATATGAATACACCTATATCTCCTTCCTCCAGAGCCTCCCTCCCGTCCCCTCATCCCACCCCTCTAGGTCATGACAGGGCACTGAGCTGAGCTCCCTATGTTATACAACAGCTTTCTATTTACTTGTATAACCTGCTCTTCTATCTTCAGGTAAGGTCTATAAACTTAGAAAACATGTCTGCCGTGTTCAGCAACATGTTGGCTCAGTTCAATTATTTTCAATGTTAGTATTCACAGAAACAGAGAAAAAAATCCCCAAATTTGTATACAACCAAAAAATACCCCAAATAGTTAAAGCATCACGTGAAAGATGAACAAAACATCAAACTTCCTCATTTCAAACTATATGTCAAATTTATGGCAACATAAATTTGCATAAAATATGCATAAAAACAGATAGACTGATGGGACAGAACAGAAAGTGCAGAAATTAACCCATGCACTTCTGGTTAATTAATTTTTGATGAAGGCACTAAGGGTATACAATGGAATAATGATAGTCCCCTCAATAAGTGGTGTTTGAAAACTGGAAATCCACATCTAACGATTAAAAGAGAGAAAGTAAACCTTATAGATTCTGGTCGAATGAAAAAAATATAACTACATGTATAACAGATGTAAACTAGACTGTCTGTGATCAACTGGCAATGTATGGAAATACAATTATTTTGTACCCTTGAAACAGACGTAATGTTGTATCAATTATATCCAAATTTAAAATTCCAAAAAAAAAAAAATCTGGACACTATCTTACACCACACACAAAAATGTTCTAAACTGGATTAAACTTGGATATAAGATCTGGAACCATCAAACTCCTAGAGGAAAGAAGCTCCTTGAATTGATCTTGGTCATAATGGTTTGGATTTGACAACGAAAGCAAAGCAACAAAAGCAAAAAAGTGAGAGTTTATCGTATAAAAGCCTCTTCAGGGCAAAGGAAATATGCAATAGGAGACAATATTTGCAATCCACATATCCAGGAATGAATGAATATCCAAATATATAAAATAATTTTGTGCAAAACCCCAAATAATCCAGTTTAAAATGGGCAAAGGACCTGAACAGATATTTTTTTTTTCAAAGAAGACATACAAAGAGCCTAAAGTTACATGGACAGGTGCTCAACATCTCTAGTCATCAGATCAAAATTACAATGAGATAGCATCTCTCACCTGTTAGGGTGTCTAGTCTCCAAAAGAGAAGAGATAACACATTGGCAAGGATCTTTACAAAAAGGAACACTTCACACGCTGTTGGTGGGAATATTAACGGGTACAGCCTCTGTGGAGAACGTTATGGAAGTTCCTGAGAAGTTAAAACCAGAACTCCCATATGACCCAGCAATTCTGTTTCTAGTATATATACAAGGAGATGAAATCAGATCTCGAAGTAATATCTGTAAAGATGAATATCTGTAAATGGACCCCGGTGTTCATTGCTGCATTGTTGCAACAGCCAAGACATGGAAACAGCCCAAGGGTCTACTAATAGCTAAGCCGATTAGGAAGCTGTGGAATATTACACAGTGAAATATTACTCAGGTTAAAAAGGTGGAAATCTTTCCTTTTGCAACAACATGGGTAAAACTCGAGGACACTTTGGTATGTGAAATATTCATGCACAGACAAACACTGCCTTCTATCACTTACAGGTAGAGTTTGAAAAAAATCAGTTTCATAGAAAGAGAGTCGAACGGTGGTTGCTTGGGAACTGGGGTTGGGGGAAAGGGGAGAAGAGGGTAAAAGGGTACAATCTCTCAGTTATAAGATGAACAAGGTCTGAGGATTAATGGAGAACCTGGTGACTGCAGGTGATGACACCTACTATGTGAGGTGATGGATGCATCAATTCAGTCAACTGTGGACTCCTTCACAATGTGTACGTATATTAAATCATGATGTACATTTCAGATACACTGCAATTTCAGCAATCAGTTATGGTCCATGGCCTCTTTCCCATAGGGCTGAGCATTTACTGGGGTCAGGGATGTGGTCAGACCTCCTGCCTGGACATTTCCTGGATACAGAGACCAACCCCCCAGGGGAGGAGCCTCCTTGACACCAGCAGTCATGACTCAGGTTGCAGGACATATCTGCCCCCACATAAGCCATTACCCCCCAGCCCCACACAGTCACATACGGGACACCCCCACAGCCAGAGTCAGAAATGAACCTGGAGCAGGTCCCTTGTGCTGAGACAAGACACACATCCCAGAGCTTGCAGCCCCCCAGGAGCCTCTCTGCACCCACAGGTGTCGGGGCGGGGGGTGGGGCGGGGCTGGGGGGAGTCCAGTGCGGGCAGGTCAGTTTCCATGAGTTTTGACAAGGTAGGAATTCTGTTCACAAACGCCCACCCACTTAATATGAGCACTTCCAAAGGCTCCATCTTCTAACACCATTATCTTTAAGGTTTAGGTTTTCAACATGTGTGCAGGTGCACACATCAGATGATAGCTGTATTTCCAAATATAATGTTGAATTACCATAGGGGAAACTGCTTTACTTCCTAATTCTAATCTTTTCAAAAAACTTTACTTTGCAACCTTTATACTCATTTGACAGACTGGAGGTCAACTGGATTCTGTTATGCTATTGCTGTTGCTTCAGTCGTGTCCAACTCTGTGCAACCCATAGACGGCAGCCCACCAGGCTCCCCCATCCCTGGGATTCTCCAGGCAAGAACACTGAAGTGGGCTGCCATTTCCTTCTCCAATGCATGAAAGTGAAAAGTGAAATTGAAGTCGCTCAGTCGTGCCCGACTCTTAGCAACCCCATGGACTGCAGCCTACCAGGCTCCTCTGTCCATGGGATTTCCAGGCAAGAGTACTGGAGTGGGATGCCATTGCCTTCTCCGAAACTGGATTCTATCTCAGTGCAAAATTTTTTTCTCTTTCCCCTGCTCCTCATGTTAAGGAGGCTGAGCGCATTTTGTCATTCGATTAGAGAGAGAAAAACATGAGCAACATTGATATACATAATACAGAACACAGAGAGACTCGAGACAGGATACTACGGCAGAAATTACTGAGCCAACTGCATCCCGTGAAGGAAAATGTGAGGATTGTTACAGGGCACCCTTCCTCTTTGTATTTCTGTTTGTGTGTGTATGTGTCTATCACTGGATCTTATTTCAGGACTTTCAGGTTCTAACCCAAACTCTGCACATCATTATTCCACCTTATTCACACGCAACCCTAATCTATTAGGTCTGAGGAGGTTTCTAGATCATTTTTTATGTGGTTGAGATGTCCAGGGCTCTGGCCATACAGGACTTGGCACAGATTCCACAGTGACCCCCTCCCTCTTCCCCTCATTGTCAGGGACCCCAGGACACAGGATTTGCAGTGAACTCCCAGCTCTGGTCCCACTCAGATACACACCCCAGCACATTCGCCCCTTCCACCTGCCAGCCAGGGCATGGACGGGGCAGCTCAGGACAAGGCAGGGGGCACCTGTCCTGCCCAAGGTGCTGACAACGCAGCTCTGAGCTCCTCTCCTGCTGAGAGCCGGCTCTCCCGATTCCTGCCCTGAGACTGAACACAAGGGTGCACTCACCTGCCTGCACTCAGCGCCACACTCTGTGCAGGGAAGTGGCAGTCAGGATGGGCCCCAGTTATAGGGACAGGGCCCCTGGGCCTGCTCTCCCCACAGAGGAGCCATTATCATGTCATCTGGAGGGGAGGTGACATGTCTGCATGGAGAGTCTGGGGCGTCTCCAGGGAGGGCCAGATCTTACCCCCAGTGCTCGTCACCCTCACCCACGCCTGGGGACTAGGGACAACTCCTGGCAATTACTGAGAAGGTCCACGCGAGCAGCTGAGCAGAGGGCAGGAGCGTTTTCTGTGTTCCCTGTGGGAGAGCCCAAGTTCGCAGTGACAGTCATAGCCGGGGGAGGGACGCTCACAGAGCACCCAGGCTCCCTTCACTGTCTCCCGGGGGGCATTTTCCTTCATGGCCTCACTCTTCCAAACTGTCCCAAAGTGTGTTCTCACTGATCATCAGCATGGGATCTGGAGGCTGGGCTTTCTCCTGAGTTGAAGTTCCACAGCCCTTTCTATTTATGGCCTCAGGTTTGTTTAATCTGGAAAACGCCCCCTTTGAAGCCAGAGTTTCCCTCCTCAGAATCCTCAGGTCTCCCTCACGTCCACATGACTCTGCAAGGACCTTGTCATTGGTTCCAGGTCACCCATGGAGCCCCCTCCTTAAGTCTCTCGTTGAACCTCCAGCATGTCACCACATTCTGGGCCATTAGTACTGGAAAAAAGTATTCCTGGACATATAGAAAGGGATTTTAAAAAGCATTGAAAAAAAATAAAAAATAAAAAGCATTGATAGGAAATATAGAGAGATAACATTAGAATGCATGAAATTGATCATTGAAATGATCAACTGAACCTTTAGATCATGAAATTTTTACAACTTGCTTTATGTTCCTGGATATGTTCCAGTGTCTCCTGTTTTATAATCTATGGGAACTTGACTAGAATTTGTATCCTGCTGTTGTGTGAAAATTGTATAAATCTTAACTTATGTTGAATTGGTTTATAGTGCTCTTCAGGCCTACTATATCTTTCTACCTGTCTGTATGTTCATTCTATTAAGTTTTGACAATTTGATATTGAAACTCCAACTAAAACTCATAATTTATCTACTTAAAAAAATCATAATATATAGTAGAACTATATGTAACTTGGTTCTGTATTTTCCAAATCTCCTGTAAATGTGTTACCATTCTTTCATAATTCAAAAACCGAAAAGGAAAGAGAGAAAAGAGAGAAATGATCAACTGATAGTTGTGAATATTCTCTGGGAGGTGAACCTGATGTCTCCATCCTGAGAGATCACAGAGCAGAAAGGACATATGTGTGTGTGCTCAGTCGCTGAGTCATGTCTGACTCTTTGCAACTCCATGGACTGTAGCCCACCAGGCTCCTCTGTCCTTGGGATTTTTCAGGCAAGAATACTGGAGTGGGTTGCCCTCCTCCAGGGGATCTTCCTGACCCAGGGATCGAACCCACGTCATTTATATCTCCTGCATTGGTAGTTTTTTTTTTTTTTTCTTACCACTAGCGCCAAAAGGACATGTAAACCTCCCCCCAGTGGGCTCCTCCTGCAGTGCACCGATGCTTTCTGGGCAGTGAACAACTCCACGTTTTATAGGCATGGGCTTGTCAAGAGAAGCCAGGCAGGTAGGACAGCTACTGCTTCTGTGAAGTGTACAGCCTTGCCCCCTGTCTGGGGAAAAAGTGTATGAGAATGTTTATAATGTGTTGAAAATGATTCATAGTGAGGTTCTGTCCCCATGAATCCCAACCCATAGAGATACTGTGGACCTAGTTCATTACCATCACTAGTACTAAGTCGCAAAGACACCAACAGAAATACTAACACTCCTGGTTCTGATATTTCAACCTGGGCCTCCCGCTTTACTGTCTGAGCCACCAGGGAAGCCCAAGAATACTGGAGTGGGTAGCCTATATCTTCTCCAGGGGATCTCCTGACCCAGGAATCAAACTGGGGTCCCCTGCTTTGCAGGCAGATTCTTTGCCAGCTGAGCTACCAGGGAAGCCTGATTTAACATAGAGGGAATGTAAACTACATTGTGAAGATCTTTCCAGAACCGATTATAGCTTGAACGGACAAAGTTTAAGATGTTAAAATAATTGACACAGTTTCTTTTTTACTTTCTTTAGTGTGGCTACAGTAATTATATTGCTATAGCCATGAGACTTGTTCTATTGCTTTTGAAAACATGTTTGCTTATTTATCTTTGGTGGCTTGGGTCTTCGTTGTGGAGTTCTCTTTAGCTGTGGTGCCCAAGATCAGTAGTTGCGGTGCCCCGGCTTAGTCTCCCTGGGGCATGTGGGATCTTTGTTCCTCGACCAGGGAGAGAACCCGTGTCTCTTGAACTGCAAAGTGGATTCTTATCCACTGGACCACCAGGGAAGTCCCCAGAGTTTCAGTCTTGCAAAACAAAACATTCTAGGCATTGATCATAGCGATGATTACAGTATAAATGCTCTCTAATTCCACTCAATGGTATACTTAAAATGTACCTTAAAATTTCCTTGGCGTGTGTACTTTACTACAATTTAAAATGTTTTAAAAGATGGAATAAAAATTAAAAATGTCTGTGGGGAGGGAAAAGTGTCTGTAGGATAATATCAAGTATTATCAACATCAATGACATACATGTCATTGGAGTCACGGACGGTGTCAAGAGAGGAAAATGGCCAGAAATTAACTGGAGAACTAACAACTGAAAACTTCCAAATTTTGGTAAAAAATAGTAGAAACTCAACCAACTTTTCTAAGTACAAAAGCAAAGAAGGGCTTCCTTGGTGGTCCAGTGGTTAAGAATCCACCTGGCAATGCAAGGGACACAGGTTCGATCCCTGGTCCTGGAAGATCTTCCATGCAGAGCAACTGAGCCCGTTCCCTACAGTGACTGACACCCATGTGCCCTAGAGCTCGTGCTCCCCAACAAAAGAGGCCACCACAGCGAGAAGTCTGCACACCACAGCTAGAGGTTAGCCAGTGAGGGGCAACAAAGACTCAGCACGGCCAAAACTAACTAAATACTAAAGAAAATTAAAGAGAAGCATTTGTGGACGTTACCATAGACAAATTAATAAAGGGCGTTGGTAAAATAAAATCTTTAAAGTTGCAATAGAAAAGAAACATATTCATAAGTTTTGGTTTTGGGCAAACCCCCACCCCCCACCCCCACACTCCCCAGCCCTGCCCCAGATTTGACATTCTGCAGGAAAGCTGTTTGTTGCGGTTGGCTTTCCTGCACCTTTTATGTTATTTTGGAAATTTTCTGGGCTGCACCCTCTTATTTTCTCTATTCTCTTGTTAACATCCATAGCGTCTCTCAGTCATGTCCACTCTTTGTAGCCCCATGGACTGTAGCCCACCAGGCTCCTCCATCCATGGGATTCTCCAGGCAAGAATACTGGAGTGGGTTGCCCTTTTCTTCTTCAAGGGATCTTCCTGACCCAGGGATTGAATCCGTGTCTCTTGCGTTGGCAGGGGAGTTCTTTACCACTGAGCCGCTGGGAGTCCCTGATGATGCCATTCTGAGTGGTTCCTCATTGTAGTTTTGATTTGCGTTTCTCTAATAATGAGCAATGTTGAGCATCTTTCCATGTGCTTGTTGGGTGTCTGTGTGTCTTCTTTGGAGAAATGTCTGTTTTAGGTCTCCTGCCCATATTTTTTATTTTCTTTCTTCTTCTTTTTTTTCTATTGATTGGTGCAGGGCCAGGAGGGCTGACTCAGGTCTGGGCCAGGAGAAGGGCAGATTTCTGGACCTGGTCCCCAGGCGGCTCTAACCATCCTGATTTATGGACATCCACTTGATTTGGGGGCCTTCCTGGTGGCTCAGACAGTAAAGAATCTGCATGCAATGTGGGAGACCTGGGTTTGATCCCTGGGTTGGGAAGATCTCCCTGAGAAGGGAACAGGCAACCCACTCCAGTATTCTGGCCTGGAGAATCCCATGGACAGAGGAGCCAGGCAGGCCACAGTCCATGGGGTCGCAAAGAGTTGGAAACGACTGAGCGACTTTCTTCACTTTCACTTTTCACCTGACTTGCGGTCTCTGGTCCTCTTACAGAGGTTTGCATTTCCCAGCGGGCGAGTTCTCCAACTCAGGGCTGATGCTCCGTCACTGGCTCCCCCTGGTTTCCAGGTCTCTTGTTGCCAGGCAACCTCCTTCCCATCCATCCAGGTGACTCTCTGTAGGCAAGACCCTCGAGACCCTTCAGAGGTGGGGGGCGGGGCTGCCTTGGCTGGGTCGAGGTCAGTGGGGCCCAGCTCCCCTGGACCTGACAACCTTCTGCCCAGTCAGCAGAGTTTTCCCTGCTTCTACTTCCTGGGCCCCTTGCCCGTGGGAGAGGCTGGTGTGTGTCACCTGGCCTGCACGCCCCCCGCCCCAAACTTGGTCCTTGCTCTTCTTGTCCCAGATTTGTCACCATGGGTGAACAGACCCAGAGGACAGCTAAACCTCAGATATTACTCCCGAAGAGGACCAGGCCAGTATCAGAGAGGGCACTGCCAGGGTCCGGTCCCTGCCCACCGAGGAGCCCTCTCTGGCCAACCTATGTGCCCAGGTGGACCTGTGTCTTGCCTGCTCCTTCTGCACTGGAGTCACGGTGACAGCACCCACATGCCGCACAGGGTGGAACGCAGCTGCCCCAGCGAGATCCTGCTGGCCCTCTTCAAGGGCACCGCCCAGGGCAAGGTCTGGCCAGGGTGGACCGCCTGCCCACCTTCCCAAGGGACAGGCGCTACAAGGTCTGTGGCTCTACGGTCTGGGCTGGGCTGCCAGTGCTTCCACAAAGAGTGCCCCTCTGTTGGAGCCTTGAGGAGCAGCTGGTCTGGAGGGGAGGGCTGGTAGGTGAGGGGGAGGGCTGGGAGGTGAGGGGGAGGGCTGCTTGGCAGAGGGGAGGGCTGCTGGGGTGGACTGAGGCCTCCACCGACTCCATCGGCTCCTCCTGCGCACCCGTAGGCTCTGGACCCACTTGCTGGACTCTGAGGCAGGGGGGAGCCTGCAGAGATGGGAGGGCATGTTTCCTGAAGACCCCACAGGCCCCCAGGACAACAAGGGAGCGCTTTCTCCTGCCCTCTTCTGCCGCTGCCTCAGCCGACCCCTCAGCGGAATGCCATATGCCCTCAGGTGTCACTACCAGCTACCCCCCAGCCCCACTGCTCCTGCCTGGTTGAGCAGGGTGGGAGCGGGTGCGGGGGGCGCCGCTCAGTAACCACCATCTTGAGTCTTCTCTTGTCTGGGGTGTGGAGCAGGCCAGGCCTGCAGGCCTGGGAAAGAGGAGGAAGGGTCTAGAGATCCCCACGCTGGCTGCAGAGCCGCTGTGCGGGGGACATTCCGTGACAAGGGGAGGGGGCAGCTCCAGGGTGGCGGTGGTCCTGAACTGGTGGTCCCTGGGAAGCTTTGGGGTCCGGAAGGGCACCCTGGTGGGACGGCTGTTTGGGGCATAAGCCAATCGCCAGTGTCTTTCACTTTTCACTTTCATGCATTGGAGAAGGAAATGGCAACCCACTCCAGTATTCTTGCCTGGAGAATCCCAGGGACGGGGGAGCCTGGTGGGCTGCCGTCTATGGGGTCGCACAGAGTCGGACACGACTGAAGCGACTTAGCAGCAGCAGTACTTTCACAGTGCTTTCCTAATACACACTAGATTAACTGGTCATGTGTTAAGCACACAGTTGCTTTTTCATAGCTAGGTTTTCATATTCAATAAGCTTATTAATACCTTGCTTGTTCTGTTTTGTTGACTACACGAAGTAGGACTGTGCTGATCAGGAAATAGACATTGAAGAGTCTTTTGGGATTATTTATTCAAGTCCCCCCCCTTTTTCATGCAAGTACTACCTTCGTGGCTCATAGTTTCATCAAGTTAGACAAGGCTGTGGTCCATGTGATCAGTTTGATTAGTTTTCTGCGATTGTGGTTTTCATTCTGTCTGCCCTCTGAAGGATAAGGAAGCCTATGGAAGCTTCCTGATGGGAGAGACTGACTGTGGGGGAAACTGGGTCTTCTTCTGATGGGCCGGGCCATGCTCAATAAATCTTTAATCCAATTTTCTGCTTACTCCTTGGAAGGAAAGTTATGACCAACCTAGATAGCATATTGAAAAGCAGAGACATTACTTTGCCAACAAAGGTCCGTCAAGTCAGTTCAGTTCAGTTCAGTTCAGTCGCTCAGTCATGTCCGACTCTTTGTGACCCCATGAATCGCAGCACGCCAGGCCTCCCTGTCCATCACCAACTCCCGGAGTTCACTCAGACTCACGTCCATTGAGTCAGTGATGCCATCCAGCCATCTCATCCTCGGTCATCCCCTTCTCCTCCTGCCCCCAATCCCTCCCAGCATCAGAGTCTTTTCCAATGAGTCAATTCTTCGCATCAGGTGGCCAAAGTACTGGAGCTTCAGCTTTAGCATCATTCCTTCCAAAGAAATCCCAGGGCTGATCTCCTTCAGAATGGACTGGTTGGATCTCCTTGCAGTCCAAGGGACTCTCAAAAGTCTTCTCCAACACCACAGTTCAAATGCATCAATTCTTTGGCGCTCTGCCTTCTTCACAGTCCAACTCTCACATCCATACATGACCACTGGAAAAACCATAGCCTTGACTAGACAGACCTTAGTTGGTAAAGCAATGTCTCTGCTTTTGAATATGCTATCTAGGTTGGTCATAACTTTCCTTCCAAGGAGTAAGCGTCTTTTAATTTCATGGCTGTAATCACCATCTGCAGTGATTTTGGAGCCCAGAAAAATAAAGTCTGACACTGTTTCCACTGTTTCACCATCTATTTCCCATGAAGTGATGGGACCAGATGCCCTGATCTTCGTTTTCTGAATGTTGAGCTTTAAGCCAACTTTTTCGCTGTCCTCTTTCACTTTCAACAAGAGGCTTTTTAGCTCCTCTTCACTTTCTGCCATAAGGGTGGTGTCATTTGCATATCTGAGGTTATTGATATTTCTCCCGGCAATCTTGATTCCAGCTTGTGTTTCTTCTAGTCCAGCGTTTCTCATGATGTACTCTGCATATAAGTTAAATAAGCAGGGTGACAATATACAGCCTTGACGTACTCCGTCAAGTCAAGGCTATGGTTTTTCCAGTGGTCATGTATGGATGTTAGAGTTGGACTGTGAAGAAAGCTGAGTGCCGAAGAATTGATGCTTTTAAACTGTGGTGTTGGAGAAGACTCTTGAGAGTCCCTTGGACTGCAAGAAGATCCAACCAGTCCATTCTAAAAGAGATCAGTCCTGGGTGATGCTAAAGCTGGATGGCATCACCGACTTGATGGACATGAGTTTGAGTGAACTTTGGGAGTTGGTGATGGACAGGGAGGCCTGGCGTGCTGCGGTTCATGGGGTTGCAAAGAGTCAGACATGATTGAGTGACTGAATTGAACTGAATTTTCTGTTAATGGGTGGGGCTGTGCTCCCTCCCTGTTGTTTGACCTGAAACAAAACTATGGGCTTCCCTGGTGGCTCAGAGGTTAAAGCATCTGCCTCCAATACAGGAGACCTGGGATCGATCCCTGGGTCAGGAAGATCCCTTGGAGAAGGAAATGGTAACCCACTACAGTATTCTTGCCTGCAGAATCCCATGGATGGAGAAGCCTGATCGGCTACAGTCCATGGGGTCGCAAAGAGTCGGACACAACTGAGCGACTTCACTTTCACTTTCAGTGAAGATAATGGTGACCTCCTTCAAAAGGTCCTATGCACACACAGCCACACAGAGTGCCCCCAACCCTGCAGCAGGCTGCCGCTGACCCATGCCTCTGCCAGAGATTCCTGGACACTCACAGACAAATCTGGGTCAGTCTCTTGTGGGGTCACTGCTCCTTTCTCTTGGGTCCTGGTGCGTGCAAGGTTTTGTTTGTGCAACAGTATGTGAACCATGAACTTCCTGATGTTCAAGCTGGTTTTAGAAAAGGCAGAGGAACCAGAGATCAAATTGCCAACATCTGTTGGATCACTGAAAAAGCAAGAGAGTTTCAGAAAAAGATCTGCTTCTGCTTTATTGGCTACACCAAAGCCTTTGACTGTGTGGATCATAACAAACTGGAAAATTCTTCAAGAGGTGGGAATAATACCAGACCACCTTACCTGGCCTCCTGAGAAATCTGGATGCAGGTCAAGAAGCAACAGTTAGAACCAGACATAGAACAACAGACTGGTTCCAAATTGGGAAAAGAGTACATCAAGGCTGTATATTGTCACCCTGCTTATTTAACTTATATGCAGAGTACATAATGCAAAATGCCGGGCTGGAAGAAGCACAAGCTGGAATCAAGACTGCCGGGAGAAATATCAATAACCTCAGATATGCAGACGACACCACCTTTATGGCAGAAAGCAAAGAAGAACTAAAGAGCCTCTTGATGAAAGTGAAAGAGGAGAGTGAAAAAGTTGGCTTCAAACTCAACATTCAAAAAACTAAGATCATGGCATCCAGTCCCATCACTTCATGGCAAACAGACAGGGAAATAATGGAAACAGTGGGAGACTTTATTTTCTGGGCTCCAAAATCACTGCAGATGGTGACTGCTGCTGCTGCTGCTGCTGCTAAGTCGCTTCAGTCGTGTCTGACTCTGTGCAACCCAATAGACGACAGCCCACCAAGCTTCCCTGTCCCTGGGATTCTCCAGGCAAGAACTGGACTGGAGTGTGTTGCCATTTCCTTCTCCAATGCATGACAGTGAAAAGTGAAAGTGAAGTCGCTCAGTCGTGTCCAACTCTTAGCGACCCCATGGACTGCAGCCTACCAGGCTCCTCTGTCCGTGGATTTTCCAGGCAAGAGCACTGGAGTGGGATGCCATCACCTTCTCCAATGGTGACTGCAGCCATGAAATTAGATTCTTGTTCCTTGCAAGAAAACCTATGATCAACCTAGATGGCATATTAAATAGCAGAGACATAACTTTGTCAACAAAGGTCTGTCTAGTCAAAGCTACAGTCTTTCCAGTAAGTCATGTATGGATGTGAGAGTTGAACCATAATGAAAGCTGAGCGCTGAATAATTGATGCTTTTGAACTGTGGTGTTGGAGAGGACTCTTGAGAGTCCCTTGGACTGCAAGGAGATCCAACCAGTCTATCCTAAAGGAGATCAGTCCTGAGTGTTCATTGAAAGGGCTGATGCTGAAGCTGAAACTGTAATCCTTTGGCCACCTGATGTGAAGAGCTGACTCACTGGAAAAGACCCTGATGCTGGGAAAGATTGAGGGCAGGAGGAGAAGGGGACGACAGAGGATAAGATGGTTGGATGGCATCACCAACTCAATGGACACGAGTTTGAGCAAGCTCCAGGAGTTGGTGATCGACAGGGAGGCCTGGCATGCTGCAGTCCATGGAGTCATAAAGAGTCGGACACGACTGAGCGACTGAACCGAACTGAAGCCACACCTGCCCACTGATCCAGCCTCACTCTCTCTAAACTCCCAGTGGGATTGATGTTGCCTGGGAGGCTGCTCAGAAGAAAGGTTAAAATTAAGGCTAACCAAGTAGGGATGTTCTAAACTCTGGCCTCCACCTGATGGCCTCACATATCTTTGAAAAGCGGGGAGGGTGTAAATGATACCACCTGCTTCAGAGGGCTGAAGATGATCAGATCTTGCCGGAAATGCTCTTACCTGGAGGGCTTTTGCATTATTAGCATCCGGTGAATGTTAAATCTGGTGGAGACTCATGATTGTCCATGGTGGGTGATGGTGATAAGACTGATGCTGGGGCAAAGTCCCCACAAGTCTCAGTGATGACTGTAATGGGGTATCAAGAGACACCTGTAGTAGAACCTTCACCTTTAAAAAGAAGGAAATTCTGCCATATGGGCCTGGAAGACGAGGTGCTTAGGGAAATAAACCAGCCACAGAAGGAAAAATACTGCATGATTCCACTCCTATGAAGTATCTAAAATAGTCAGACTCATAGAACCAGTATAGCATGGGCATTTCCAAGGGCTGGGGCAGAGGGAGGAGGAAGCTGGGGGTAAATGTTCAGTGAGTATAAACTCTTGGTTATGTGAGATGAGTTCCAGTGTTCTGCTATTCAAAACATGCCTATAGTTAACCATACTGTGTCAGACACTTAAATATTTAAGAGTCGGACTTCCCTGTTGGTCTAGTGGTTCTGATGCATAGGTTGTGGGTTCAATCCCTGGTCAGGGAACTAAGATCCCACATGCTGAGGGGTGTGGCTGAAAATTCAACAAGTAATAGATAAATTAAAAAATTTAAGATTGTAAGTCTCATGTGAAGAGTTCTTATCACAAAAGAAAAAGACGTTTGCTAATTCTAATTTCTGCCCTTTCCAGCTAGAGCTAGTTTACTCGGGAATATTAATTGATTTCCTAATATGTGAATGCTTCATCTAGGTGCTGCTCTGAAAGTTGAGAGGACACACACCATAGGCTCCCTTGGGAAGCACACAGCATCTGAGAAGGTAGACACTCAGAGGATGAGCGGAAGGTTCCCGACCCCAGTCTCCACACTTTGCATCAGTGGTACTGAGAGAAGGCTGTTCAATTCAGCCCAGTGATGAGATCGTAGAAAGAGAGCTGTGAACAGCTTCATGGGAGTGAATATCCAGGAGCCAGCAACTCCCGAAGCAAGATCATTCACACCTGAGGTGAGAAAACAAGCCCGGTTTTCCATCACCTTCTGAGACTCATCAATCAAGAGCCTCGCCAGCCGATGGGAAGAGAGAGATTTTGTGACCAATCAGGAGCAGGCACAGCCGTTACATCTCAAGCTGCTCCCTGATGGGTGCCAGTCAGGAGGACCAGGGACCAGACTGGGTGAGGAGGCCTTATCGCTGATCTTTCTTTTCCTTCATTTTCCACTCTCAGAGCTTACTGTAGGTCGGGGGGTGCTTAAAGGACCAGAGAGAGGGGTACCAGAAATGGCCAGGTCTCCTCCGCTTTGTTTTGGCAAGTGTGTGCTAAAGTGAAAAGCATTTAAATTCACAGAGAGGTTGTGTATCCAGCACATTCCCTCTTTAAATCTCCATGTTTCTCGACTTTTTTTTTTTTTTGCTGGTCAACCAGTCCATTCTGAAGGAGATCAGCCCTGGGATTTCTTTGGAAGGAATGATGCTAAAGCTGAAACTCCAGTACTTTGGCCACCTCATGCGAAGAGTTGACTCATTGGAAAAGACTCTGATGCTGGGAGGGATTGGGGGCAGGAAGAGAAGGGGACGACCGAGGATGAGATGGCTGGATGGCATCACTGACTCGATGGACGTGAATCTGAGTGAACTCAGGGAGTTGGTGATGGACGGGGAGGCCTGGCGTGCTGCAATTCATGGGGTCGCAAAGAGTCGGACACGACTGAGCAACTGAACTGAACTGAACTGAACCTGTTCCCCACCCCCACCCCCCAGGTAGTTCTGATTTTTATTTTAACAACACATCTTGAGGCTGACCCTTGCCTGCATGAAACAAACAATTCTAACAAAGCAACAGACTTCCATTTGTATTCTTATTTCTATTTTTAATTTGAGGATAATTACTTTACAATGTTGTGTTGGCTTCTGCCATACAACAATCCTCTCTCCCACAGACTGCAGCACACTAGGCTTCCCTGTCCTTCGCTATCTCCCGGAGTTTGCTCTAATTCATGTCCATTAAGTCGGTGATGCCATCCAACCATCTCATCCTCAGTCACCCCGTTTTCCTCCTGCCCTTGATCTTTCCCAGCGTCAAGGTCTTTTACAATGAGTTGGCTATTTGAGTCAGGTGGCCAAAGTATTGGAGCTTCAGCATCAGTCCTTCAGTGAACACTCAGGGTTGATTTCCTTTAGGACTGACGGGTTTGGTCTCCTTGCAGTCCAGGGAATTTGGTTTAGTATCAGCCACGTTTTCAGTTGCTAGCACTGAATTCACATATGTGATTTTGGAATGTGGAGAAAGGATGGGGGTACCTCCCCCCGTCAAGTGAAGCTGGGAAGATAGATTTTAAACAAGAAATGCATGATATGATATCCACATCTGTTGAGATTTAACTTCGTCATGACACCCTTCTTCCCAGGTATCATATCACCTATTGCTTCTTTTTGAGAATTTCCCCCTCCCCACCACCGGTTGGAGAAGTCCAGCTCCGCAATCCCGTGACAAGATGGCCGATTCTTTTTTTTCTGACTTTGGCTTGTTGTGGTACCTGGAGGAGCTCAAAAAGGAAGAGTTCTGGAAATTTAAGGAGCTCCTCAAGCAAGAACCTCTGAAATTCAAACTCAAGCCCATCCCGTGGACTGAACTAAAGAAGGCTTCACGAGAAAATGTGTCAAAGCTGTTGAGCAAGCATTACCCAGGAAAACTGGCCTGGGACGTGACCCTGAGTCTGTTTCTTCAGATCAGTCGGGATGATCTCTGGAGGAAGGCTCGGAATGAGATCCGACGTAAGTGTCCTAGAAGGAATGGGGGGCAGGGACCCACGGGGGTGGCTGGTTTACTGGGAGCTTTTAATGAAGTTCACATTGTTACTGAGTTAGCGGCCACGCCTCCATCTGTTGAGAATGTGTTAGGGGTCAGTAGGACTCTTGGAAATAGTAGAATTGCAAGCCAGCTCTGGTCACTCATGGGCCAGAGTGGATGCATAATGTCCTCAGACCATTCATCTAAGTGTCTTCTCCTCATTTTTCTGTTCCAAGTTGAGTCAATGCTAGTTTAAAAGATCCCCTGGAGAAGGAAATAGTAATCCACTCCAGTATTCTTGCCTGGAGAATCCCATGGACAGAGGAGCCTGGTGGGCTATAGTTCATGGAGTTGCAGAGAGTCGGACACGACTGAGCGACTGAGCACCTGGGGCTTAGTGTCTGTGTCACCAGGACTGCTGAGATGGAATTCCACGATACTTCTGACCCACTTTTTAAAAAAAATAATTTAAAAAAAATTTATTCTTTTAAATTGAAGGATAATTGCTTGACAGTAGTGTTGGTTTCTGCCATACATCAACATGCATCAGCCATAGGTATATACACGTGTCCCCTTCTTCTTGAGCCTCCCTACCACCTCCCACCGCATCCCACCCCTCTAGGTTGTTACACAGACCCAGTTTGAGTTCCCTGCGTCACACAGCAAATTCCCACTGGCTATCTGTTTTACACCTGGTAGTGTATGTTTTCATACTACTCTCTTCATTTGTTCCACCCTCTCCACCCTTCTTTTGATTAATTTTTTTTTTATTGGAGTAGAATTGACTTGTGGAGTTATGTTATTGTCTGCTGCACAGCAAAGTGACTCAGTTACATATGGACATGTGTCCACTCTTTTTAAGGTTCTTTTCCCATAGAGGTCACGTCTTTTTCACCAGGCTTGCACAAGAAACTAGGCAGAATCCTAAGATGAGGAAATAGCAGATGCCCCCGCTCCCACAGGAAGCACTTTTCATGTGTAACGTCATTCCATTTTTACTACGACTCTGAGGTTTGCAAATGAGAAAAATGCAGACCTAACAGTGTCCCCGCGTGTTAGATGACGTTTCTAAAAGGGACACATCTGATTCAGGACCAGTTATTTTTGACTCACTGAAGGGCTTTACATCCTCCTCTGGGAGAGTATGCAATTTTTTTTTTTTCCCTCAGAGAATAAGATCAGTTGAGTTGTAAATCCTGGCAAACAAAGTGACAAAATACCAGACAAAATCACCCATTATTTTTTTTCTCTTTATATATATATATATATATATATATATATATATATATATACACACACACACATATATTTAGCTTTGAGTGAGTGTTTGATCTTAAATTGGAGTTCATGAACATGGAAACTCTTCCAATATTTCTTTATATTTTATTTTTCTGCTCTCAAGGTTCTCTTTTATCTGTTTTCATGGTTTATTATGATTTCTTAAAAGGAATTATTGCTAATTTATGTTATAATGTTGTGTTTCAGATGTATAGCCAAGTGATATATAATTTATATTATACATTAAATATATTAGTAATAATTTGTCATTGTTTAGTCACCAAATTGTGTCCGATTCTTTGCAACCCCGTAGACTGTAGCCCTTCAGGCTCCTCTGAACATGGGATTTCCCAGCCAAGAAAAACTGGAGTAGGTTGCCATTTCTTTCTCCAGGGGACCTTTCTGACATATAATTTATATATTATGTATTATAATGCACAATATACATAAATATATGGTACATAAATTAATGAGAGGTGAGACGAGAGGAGTGTCAAGGAGGCTCAAGAGGGAGGGGATATATGTATACATATAACTAATTCACATTGTTGTACATCAGAAAATAATACAATATTATAAAGTAATTACCCTCTAATTTAAAAAATCCTATAAGCCATAGTAGAAAAGAATATTAAAAAAGAATGAATATATAAGTATAACCAAATTAGTTTGCTGTACAATAGGAATTAACAACATTGTACATCAACTATACTTCAGTAAAAATAAATAAGAAAAAAAGCCCTTAAGTTTATGAGCCTGGTCCCCCATGGGCATACGTCAGTCTTTGCATGTGTGAGTAAATCCACAGGGTTTGTTCTCAGTACCAAATATGGGGTGTATTTTTTTTAATTGTCTTCTCTTCTGTCCCTGTTAATTCAGAGACGGTAAACCCATATAGAAGCCACATGAAGCAGAAATTCCAAGTCCTATGGGAGAAGGAGGCCTGCCTTCTGGTTCCTGAAGATTTCTACAGAGAGACCACAAAGAGCGAGTACGGATTCCTGAATGCTGTCTACCTTGCCGCCCTCCAGCCTGGAGAGCCCTCTCCCACTGTGATCTTGCACGGTCCTGAAGGGATTGGAAAAACAACCCTTCTGAGAAAAGTGATGCTGGAGTGGGCCAAGGGAAACCTATGGAGGGACAGGTTCTCATTTGTCTTCCTCCTCACGGGCCGTGAAATGAATGGTGTGACGGACATGAGCCTGGTGGAGCTGCTCTCCAGGGACTGGCCTGAGTCTTCAGAGCCCATTGAAGACATCTTTTCCCAACCAGAGAGAATTCTCTTTATCTTGGATGGCGTGGAGGAACTGAAGTTTGACTTGGATTGCAACACTGACCTCTGTGAAGACTGGGAGGAGCCCCACTCCATGCAGGTTGTCCTGAGGAGCCTGCTACAGAAACAGATGCTCCCAGAATGCTCTCTGCTCCTCGCACTCAGCAAGACGGGGATGAGAAAAAACCACTCCTTGTTGAAGCACATTAAATGCATCTTTCTCTTGGGGTTCTCTGAGCACCAAAGGAAGCTGTATTTCTCCCATTACTTCCAGGAGAATGATGCATCCTCGAGAGCCTTCAGTTTTGTGAGGGAGAAGAGGTCACTCTTCGTCTTGTGCCAGAGCCCCTTTCTCTGTTGGCTGGTCTGTACCAGCTTGAAGTGTCAGCTGGATAAAGGAGAAGACCTGGAGCTAGACTCTGAAACCATCACTGGTTTGTATGTGTCTTTCTTCACGAAAGTATTCAAATCAGGAAGTGAGACTTGTCCACTGAAGCAGAGAAGAGCTTGTCTGAAAAGCCTGTGTACCTTGGCTGCCGAGGGTATGTGGACTCGAACGTTCCTGTTTTGCCCCGAGGACCTCAGGAGGAACGGGGTGTCCGAATCGGACACCTTGATGTGGTTAGATATGAAACTTCTTCACAGGAGTGGTGACTGCCTTGCCTTCATCCATACCTGTATCCAAGAATTTTGTGCCGCCATGTTCTACATGTTCAAACGACCCAAAGACCCACCTCACTCGGTCATTGGAAATGTGACCCAGCTCATCACCAGGGCCGTGAGCGAACACTACTCCCGCTTGTCCTGGACAGCGGTATTCCTGTTTGTGTTCTCAACTGAAAGGATGACCAACAGGCTGGAGACATCCTTTGGTTTTCCACTGTCCAAAGAGATAAAGCAGGAAATTACACAAAGTCTTGACACTTTAAGTCAGTATGACCCCAATAATGTCATGGTGAGTTTCCAGGCTTTGTTCAATTGTTTGTTTGAGACCCAGGACCCAGAATTTGTAGCCCAAGTGGTGAATTTCTTCAAAGACATTGACATTTATATTGGAACCAAAGAGGAACTGATAATATGTGCAGCCTGTCTGAGACATTGCCATAGTCTCCAGAAATTTCACCTGTGTATGGAACATGTCTTCCCAGATGAGTCTGGATGCATCTCAAAGTAAGTCCATGTATTAAATCCCTCTCTCCTATGTGCCATATTTTTGCCAGTCCCAGATGAGCTTCCCTGGTAGCTCAGATGGTAAAGAATCCACCCGGGTAGTGCAGGAGACCCGGGTTCAATCCCTGGGTGGGAAAATCCCCTGGAGAAGGGAATGGCAACCAACTGCAGTATTCTTGCCTGGGAAATTCCATGGACAGAGGAGTCTGGCAGGCTACAGTCCATGGGGTTGCAAAGAGTCAGACACAACTGAGTAACTAACAGACTCACTTTTTACTTTCTTTCCAGCCCCCAATGGGTATTTCATAAAACATTGTACTTCTGTACTTAAAAACATGACTTTTGTGGTCAAAGAGACATTGGTTAGAGTCCTTGCACTGCTGTTTGCTAGTGTTGTGACTGTGAACTGTGAGTCTTCAGTTTTCCCATCTGTATAAACAGGGGTCAGCATCTTACTTCATAGGGCCAATGTCAGGTTGAAAGCTAAGCAGTTTTTATTGTTGCCAGAACAATGTTTTCCCCGTCCCTTCCCCCCATAGCATTTTAGCATATCCTGATAATTCCACTGGGAAGGCACACTTAGAAGATTGTGCCTGATTTCCTCCAGGTTTTGCCAATGTGTCTTTTCTCTTTGCTGATTTTATTTTTTAAAAATTTATTTATTTATTTTAATTGGAGGCTAATTACTTTACAATATTGTAGTGCTTTTTGCCATACATTGACATGAATCAGCCATGGATTTGCGTGTGTTCCCCATCCTGAACCCCCCTCCTACCTCCCTCCCCATCCATCCCTCAGGGTCATCCCAGTGCACCAGCGCTGAGCACCCTGTCTCATGCATCGAACCTGGACTGGCAATCTATTTCACATATGATAATATACATGTTTCAGTGCTATTCTGTCATCACCTCACCCTCGCCTTCTCCCACAGAGTCCAAAAGTCTGTTCTTTACATCTGTGTCTCTTTTGCTGTCTTGCATATAGGGTCATCATTACCATCTTTCTAAATTCCTTATATATGTGTTAATACACTGTATTGGTGTTTTTCTTTCTGACTTACTTCACTCTGTATAATAGGCTCCAGTTTCATCCACCTAATTAGAACCGATTCAAATACATTCTTTTTAATAGCTGAGTAATATTCCATTGTGTATATGTACCATAGCTTTCTTGTCCATTCATCTGCTGATGGACATCTAGGTTGCTTCCATGTCCTGGCTCTTGTAAACAGCACTGCAATGAACATTGGGGTACACGTGTCTCTTTCAATTCTGGTTTCCTTGGTGTATATGCCCAGCAGTGGGATTGCTGGGTCATATGGGAGTTCTATTTCCAGTTTTTTAAAGGAATCTCCACACTGTTCTCCATAGTGGCTGTACTAGTTTGTATTCCCACCAATAGTGTAAGAGGGCTTCCTTTTCTCTGCACCCTCTCCAGCATCTATTGTTTGTAGACTTTTTGATAGCAGCCATTCTGACCAGCATGAGATGGTACATCATTGTGGTTTTGATTTGCATTTCTCTGATAATGAGTGATGTTAAGCATCTTTTCATGTGTGTGTTAGCCATCTGTATGTCTTCTTTGGAGAACTGTCTGTTTAGTTCTTTGGCCCATTTTTTGATTGGGTCATTTATTTTTCTGGAATTGAGCTGCAGGAGCTGCTTGTATATTTTTGAGATTAATTCTTTGTCAGCTGCTTCATTTGCTGTTATTTTCTCCCATTCTGAAGGCTGTCTGTTCACCTTGCTTATAGTGTCCTTCGTTGTGCAAATGCTTTTAAGTTTAATTAGGTCCCGTTTGTTTATTTTTGCTTTTATTGCCATTACTTTAGGAGGTGAATCATAGATTTACGTCAGAGAGCATTTTGCCTATGTTTTCCTATAGGAATTTTATAGTTTCTGGTCTTACATTTAGATCTTTAATCCATTTTGAGTTTATTTTTGTGTATGGTGTTAGAAAGCGTTCTAGTATCATTCTTTTACAGTGGTTGACCAGTTTTCCCAGCACCACTTGTTAAAGAGATTGTATCTCTGGGCTTTCTATTTTGTTCCATTGATTTATATTTCTGTCTTTGTGCCAGTACCATACTGTCTTGATGACTGTAGCTTTGTAGTAGAGCCTGAAGTCAGGCAGGTTGGTTGCTCCAGTTCCATTCTTCTTTCTCAAGATTGTTTTGGCTATTCGAGGTTTTTTATATTTCCATACAAATTTTGAAATTATTTGTTCTAGTTCTGTGAAAAATACTGTTGGTAGCTTGATAGGGATTGCATTGAATCTATAGATTGCTTTGGGTAGTATACTCCCTTTCACTATATTGATTCTTCTGGCCCAAGAACATGGTATATTTCTCCATCTATTTGTATCATCTTTGATTTCTTGTATCAGTGTTTTATGGTTTTCTATATATAGGTCTTTTGTTTCTTTAGGTAGATATATTCCTAAGTATTTTATTCTTTTCATTGCAATGGTGAAAGGAATTGTTTCCTTAATTTCTCTTTCTGTTTACTCATTGTTAGTGTATAGGAATGCAAGGAATTTCTGTGTATTAATTTTATGCCCTGCAACTTTACTATATTCATTGATTAGCTCTAGTAATTTTCTGGTGGTGTCCTTAGGGTTTTCAATGTAGAGGATCATGTCATCTGAAAACAGTGAGAGTTTTACTCCTTCTTTTCCAATCTGGATTCCTTTTATTTCTTTTTCTTCTTTGATTGCTGTGGCTAAAACTTCCAAAACTATGTTGAATAGTAGTGGTGAGAGTGGGCACCCTTGTCTTGTTCCTGACTTTAGGGGAAATGCTTTCAGTTTTTCACCATTGAGGATAATGTTTGCTGTGGGCTTATCATATATGGCTTTTATTATGTTGAGGTATGCTCCTTCTATGCCTGCTTTCTGGAGGGTTTGTATCATAAATGGATGTTGAATTTTGTCAAAGGCTTTCTCTGCATCTATTGAGATAGTCATATGGTTTTTCTCTTTCAATTTGTTAATGTAGTGTATCACATTGTTTGATTTGTGAATATTGAAGAATCCTTGCATCCCTGGGCTAATTTTAACTTGCATTCTTTCATTAGGCTCAGGCTCCCAGCTCACACTTTAGGTGTCAAACACATACCCTCTTTCATTGTCATTAAAAAAAAAATTAATGTATAATTGAGGGACTTCCCTAGTGGTCTGGTGGTTAAGACTCCATGCTTCCATTGCAGAGGACATGGGTTTGATCCCTGACTGGGGAACTAAGATCCCATGTGCTGTGTGGCACGGCCAAAAAAATGTATAATTGACATGCAATATTATATTGGATTCAGGTGTGCAGCATAATTTTCAATATTTGTGTATACTGTGAAATGGTCACCACAGAAAGTGTAGTTAATATCTTTCACCATACATGAAAAGTGAAAGTGTTAGTTGCTCAGTTTTGTCTAGTTCTTTGCAATCCCATGGACTGCAGCATGCCAGGGGATTTTCCAAGCCAAAATACTGGGGTGGGTTGCCATTCCCTTCTCCGGGGGAACTTCCTGACCCATGGATTGAACCCAGGTCTCCTGCCTTGCAGACAGATTCTTTACCATCTGAGGACCAGTTAACATCTGTCATCATACACAGTTACAGGTTATTTTGCCCATAAAGAGGACTTTTGTATCTACCCTAATGTTTGTAGCAGCCTTATTAAGGTATGGAAAGAACTTAGGTGTCCATCAACAGATGAATGAATAAAGAAGATGTGATATATATACATATGTATCAGATCAGTCACTCAGTCGTGTCCGACACTTTGCGACCCCATGAATCGCAGCACGCCAGGCCACCCTGTCCGTCACCAACTCCCGGAGTTCACTCAGACTCGCGACCATCGAGTCAGTGATGCCATCCAGAATACTGGCACATATATATAGAATCTAGAAAGATAGTACCAAAGAATTTATTTGCAAGACAGCAATGGAGAAACAGACAATATAAGGGACAGACTTATGGACACGGGGCTGGGGAGGAGAGGGTGAGATGTATGGAGAGAGTTACATGGAAACTTATATTACCATATGTAAAATAGATAGCCAATTTGTGAATTTGCTGTAGGTCTCAGGGAACTCAAATAGGGTCTCTATACCAACCTAGAGGGGTGAGATGGGGAGGGAAATGGGACGGAGGTTCAAGAGTGAGGGGACCTATGGCTGATTCATGTTGAGGTTTGACAGAAAACAACCAAATTCTGTAATGCAATTATCTTTTACTTAAAAATAAATTTAAAAAGATGTGATATAGATAGATAGAATATTACTCCGCCATAAAAATCGATATCTTGCCAATTATGATGGCATGGATGGATCTGTAGGATATTATGCTTGGTGAAATAAATCAGAGAAGATAAGTACTATACAATTTCACTTATATGTGGAATCAAAAAGATAAATGAACAAACATATATAGTAGTGTATATGTGTCAATCCCAAATTCCTTATTTATCTCTCCCCCTATCTTTCCCCTTTGGTAGGAGTAAGTTTGTTTTTGAAGTCTGTTTCTGTTTTGTAAATAAGTTCATTTGTATTATTTTAGATTCCTCATACAAGCAATATCCCATGATATTTGCCTTCCTCTTGCCTGACTTACTTCGCTTACTTTGGTAATCTCCATGTCTGTCCATGTTGCTGCAAATAGCATTATTTCATTCTTTTTTAATGGCTGAGTAATAGTCCATTGTGTGTACCTGTGTGTATGTATATACACAACATCTTTATCCATTCATCTGTTGATGGACATTTTTGTTGCTTCCATGTCTTGGCTATTGTAAGCAGTGCTGCAGTGAGCATAGGAGTGCGTGTATCCTTTTGAATATATCTGGTTTCCTCCAGATATGTGCCCAGGAGTGAAATTGCTGGATTGTATGGCAACTCTATTTTTGGCTTTATCAAAAAATTCATTTGTTTGTTTTTGGCTTTGCTGAGTCCTTGTTTGCTGCCTGCAGGATTCCTCCGTTGTAGTAAGCAGGGGCTCCTCTCTAGTTGCAGTGTGCGGGCTTCTCATTGCGGGGGCTTCTCTTGTTGCAGAGCACCGGCTCTAGAGCACGTGAGCTCAGTAGCTCAGACTTGGTAGTCATGGCACACGGGCTTAGTTGCCCCAAGGCACGTGATCTTCCCAGATCTGGGATCAAACTTGTGTCTCTTGCACTGGCAGGTGGATTCTTTACCACTGAGCCATCAGGGATGGAAGCCCTATTTTTAGCAGTTTAAGGAGTGAGTTGAGTGGAGCCACGGGAGAATCATGGTATTTGTCTTCCCACAGCACCATCGAGAAACTTACCCTCTGGCGGGATGTGTGCTCAGCATTCACTGCTAGTGAGGACTTCGAGATGCTAAATCTGGAGAACTGTCAGTTCGATGAGGCCTCTCTAGCTGTTCTGTGCAGGACGCTGTCTCAACCCGTCTGTAAACTCCGCAAGTTCGTGTAAGTCCGATTTTCACCTGTTCTTTAAGTCAATAGCACGGTGTCGTTTTTTCCCACTCTGGTTCCTTTGAAAACCTGAGCTACAATCCCGTGGGTCAAAAGCAAATTCTGAGCGCTTTCCTTGATTTAAGATGTTTCACTGAGTGAGACACAAACTGAGCAAACAGGGAGACTTGAAGATGGAATGTGCTCGAGAAGCTTGGTTGCCAGGTCACAGAGCCTGGGGGAGAAAGGACAAATTTTCCTTTTGCCTGCCGTGGGTGGTCCCTAGAACCAGACCTTCCGTGGCATCAGCTCACTTGTGTGCACACGATTAGCTGAAAAATCTCGTTGTTCTTGCTCTTTAGTCTCTCAGTCGTGTCTGACTCTTTGAGAGCCCATGGACTGTAGCCTGCCAGGCTCCTCTGTCCATGGGATTCTCCAGGCAAGAATATTGGAGTGGGTTGCTGTGCCCTCCTTCAGGGGATCTTCCCGACCCAGGGATTGAACCTGCGTCTCCTGCATTGGCAGGCAGGTTCTTTACCACTGAGCCACCTGGGAAGTCCAGAGAAATCTTATTTTGTTTCAGAAGCAGAATTGGCAGTTTGGGGAACTTGGTGTTACCTCTGGGTGACACAACTGTGTGTTTTGGTCTAGCAATGTGTTTGCACTGAGGTCCCCATTTCAGTTTCTCTGTCACAGATGTTTTAACTGTGACATAAAACTTGCTTGGGGAGCCCAAGAGCAGATAGTCCTGGTAGTTGGTGATGTTTGCTTGGATGCCGATGGATTGAGAATAGATGTTTCCCAGGAAATGGTGGAGGAAGGTGCTGAGGACAAGTGATAAAAGAGCCTTAAGTTCATAAAAGAGAGAAATAATAAGAATAGCATGGAATGGGTAGTGTGTATAGAACAGTTCTTAGGCCCTGAGCTGGTTGCTTTATATGCACCATCTTCTCTGTCTTGTAATCCTTATAGCAATTTCATCATGACCTTTTTACAAAACAAATACCAGAAGCATAGTGAAGATCACAGTAATTCTCTGATGCTTTTCTTTCTATGGTGGAAAGACTGCTTTTTATGACAGCTAAGAAGTCAAGGAGAGGAGATGTTTCTCTAATGGAGAGACTGCCTTTAAGCACAGAAATGTACTTTTTTCCATGTAATTTTTAAAATTTAACTTTTATATTATATTGAACTGTAGTTGATTCACAATGTTGTATTAGTTTCAGGTGCACAGCAAAGTTAAATATATATATACACACACACACATAGACACATACATGCAAACATGCAAACACATACATGTGTCTTGGCTTCCCAGGTGGTGCTAGTGGTAAAGGACCTGTGTGCCAGTGCAGGAGACGTAAGAGACTCAGGTTCAACCCCTGGGTCGGGAAGATCCCTTGAGGAGGGCATGGCACCCCACTCCAGTATTCTTGCCTGGGGAATCCCATGGACAGAGGAGCCTGGCAGGCTACAGTCCATGGGGCCACAAGGAATTGGACAGGAGTGAAGCAGCTTAGTGCACAGGCACACATACATATGTCCACTCTTTTTCAGACTCTTCTCCCATACAGATCATCACAGAGCACTGAGTCGAGTTCCCTGTGCTACACAGTGGGTCCTTGTCGGTTATCTGTTTTATAAGCAGGAGTGTGTATGTGTTAATCTCAAACTCCTAATCTATTCCTCCCCCCGACCTTTCCCCTTTGGTAACCATAAGTTTGTTTTTGAAGTCTGTGAGCCTGTTTCTGTTTTGTTAATAAGTCTCTTTGTATCATTTTTTTTTGTAAGATTCCGCATATGAGTGATGTCCCATGGTATTTGTCTTTCTCTGTCTCACTTCACTTAGTGTGATCATCTCTAGGTCCATCCATGTTGCTGCAAAGGCATGATTTCATTCTTTTTATGGCTGAGTAATATTCCACTGTATATATGGACCATGTCTTCTTTATCCATTCAACTGTCGATGGACATTTATGTTGCTTTCATGTCTTGGCTATTGTGAATACTGCTGCTATGAACATTGGGGTACGTGTGCCTTTTCAAATTATGGTTTTCTGTGGATACATACCCAGGAGTGGAATTGCTGGATCATATGGTAGCTCTGTTTTTAGGTTAAAACCTAAAATCTCCATTCTGTTCGCCTTTGCTCAGTTCAGTTGCTCAGTCGTGTCTGACTCTTTGAGACCCCCTGAATCGCAGCACACCAGGCCTCCCTGTCCATCACTAACTCCCGGAGTTCACTCAAACTCACGTCCATCGAGTCGGTGATGCCATCCAGCCATTTCATCCTCTGTCGTCCCCTTCTCCTCCTGCCCCTAATCCCTCCCAGCATCAGAGTCTTTTCCAATGAGTGAACTCTTCGCATGAGGTGGCCGAGAACTCCCTTCTCTCCCCAGCCTCTCCAGCATTGATTATTTGCAGATTTTTTGATGATGGCCTTTTTTGATACTTTGAGTAACTTGGTTTGCCCTAGGCCATCCTGTTGTCTTCAACTCTGCAAGCTTATCACTTTCAAGCTAAATTTTAACTCCTCCTTCAGCTTAAGTGTCGCTTGCCATATACCAAAACTTGTGAGCCTAGGAACCCACCACAGCTGGGGGTGGTCTTGAGACACAGTGTTTCTCTGACTAATTCACCATGAAGAGAGAAAAGATCTCTCTCTTGTTTACCCTGATGTCTCCAGCAGCCAGCAAAATACAGAGTTTTCCAGGCACTCTTTAAACTGAGGTCGAGTGAATGTATGGATCCTTGCATTCTGGAAGTGGCTTTATTCACTTCACAGAAGGAAACGGACTCATAAATGAATTGCTCTAGATCCTGCATGGATAGTAAAAGATGGACCTCGTCGCAGTGTTGTTGTTGCTTTATTTCTTCTGGAAGCTCTGTCAAAAATAAAGTAGAGGACTGACTTGCTCATACATCAGTTCAGTTGTTGTTGTTCAGTCACAAAGTCGTGTCCAACTCTTTGAGACCCCATGGGCTGCAGCACGCCAGGTTCCCCTGTCTTTCACATCTCCTGGAGTTGGCTCAAACTCATGTCCATTGAGTCGATGATGCCATCCAACCATCTCATCCTCTGTCGTCCCCTTTTCCTCCTGCCTTCCATCTTTCCCCGCCTCAAGATATTTTCCAGCGAGTCGGCTCTTCATATCAGGTGGCCAAAGTATTGGAGCTTCAGCATCAGTCCTTCCAATGAGTATTCAGGGTTGATTTCCTTTAGGACTGACTGGTTTGATCTCCTTGGACTCTCAAGAGTCTTCACCAGTCTATACAGTTTATTGAAAAATGAGGACTAGTGGTCTTATAATTGAGAGATTGGTTGTTGATTTTAAACGGGGCAGATGACTCTGTAAAGGAGGAGACCAGGTATCTGAAACCACCTGAGTGAAGATGTGAATGAAAATGTGCGTGTCCTTCCAAGGACCCTGGGGTTCCAAACTGAGGAGACATTCCTCTTAACAGTGTGCACAGAAATGAATCATCATCATACCTAGAGGTTTGGTTTTTTTTTTTTTAAGAATTTTTTATTTTGTATTGGGGTAGAGCTGATTAACCAGAGAAGGCAATGGCACCCCACTCTAGTACTCTTGCCTGGAAAATCCAATGGACGGAGGAGCCTGGTGGGCTGCAGTCCATGGGGTCTCTAAGAGTTGGACACGACTGAGCGATTTCACTTTCACTTTTCACTTTCATGCATTGGAGAAGGAAATGGCAACCCACTCCAGTGTGCTTGCCTGGAGAATCCCAGGGATGAGGGAGCCTGGTGCGCTGCCGTCTATGGGGTCGCACAGAGTTGGACACAACTGAAGCAACTTAGCAGCAGCAGCAGCAGAGCCGATTAACAATGTTGAGGTAGTTTTAGGTGAACAGCAAAGGGCCTCAGCTATACAGATACAGGTACCCATTCTCCCCCAAGTCCCCTCCCCTCCAGGCTCCCACGTAACACTGAGCAGAGTCCCCTGTGCTCTACAGGAGGTCCTTGTTGGTTATCCATTTTAAATATAGCAGTGTGTACCTGTCCATCCCAAAGTCCCGAACTATCCCTTCCCCTCTGGCAACCATAAGTCCATTCTCTTAAGTCTGTGGCTCTCTTTCTATTTTGTAAGCAAGTTCATTTGAATCATTTCTTTCTAGATTTCACATATAAGGCATGTCATACAGTATTTCTCATTCTCTGTCTGACTTACTCACTCATTATGACATTCCCTGGGTCCATCCATGTTGCTGCAAATGGTATTATTTCATTTCTTTTTAAAAATTTATTATTATTATTATTTTTACTTTACAATATTGTATTGGTTTTCCACACATCAACATGAATCCACCATGTGTGTACACATGTTCCCAATCCCGAACCCCCTTCCCACCTCCCCCCCACCCTGCCCCCCACACCATCCCTCCGGGTCAATGGCTGAGTAATATTCTATTGTATATATGGAATGTAACACATCTTCTTTATCCATTCCTCTATGGGAATGGTAATTTCTGAACCATCATGATCTACTTGTTTCATGATGAACCTCCACCATTAAGTTAATTTACCCAACCTTCAGAATATCCAGGGGAAAAGCAAATATTTGAATCCAGTTTTCTCAACCTCAGGAGCCTGGGTCTCCAACCAGGGCATATACCATCTCCTTTTAATTTGTTTTATTTTTTTAAAGAAAAGTTAAAAAAATTGTTGCCTTAAAAAAAAAAACCCTTTAAAAATTTTAGACTGAAATGATCCTTTCCTTGGGGAAGACAGTCTTGTTTGGACATAGGAGGTATTGCCAGATATAGGAGTGCAAGGAGGCACAAACCTGGTGCCAAGAATTTAACATGGGCTCAGTCTGGTTTCCTTATAATATCTGTGGTGGAATGCAGAAGCGGAGGGACTAGGCAGAAACAGGAGACCTCTAAGCACTTGGTGTCCAAAGATCCCAGAGAGAATTCATAGGCGGGAATAACCAGAAGAGGGCTTCCCAGATGGCGTGACTGGTAAAGAACCCAACTGCCAGTGCAGGAGACATAAGAGACACGGGTTCAATTCTGGGGACAGGAAGGTCATGGCAACCCACTCCAGTATTTTTGCCTGGAGAATTTCATGGACAGAGGAGCCTGGTGGGCTACAGTCCATGGAGTCACAAAGAGTCAGACACACTGAAGTGACTTAACACACACACATATACAACCAGAAGAGCCAAATTATTGGAAAAAATTCTGAAGCTGGGAAAGATTGAAGACAAAAGGAGAAGAGGGTGGCAGAGGATGAGATGGTTAGATAGCATCACCTACCCTATGGACATGAATTTGAGCAAACTCTGGGAGACAGTAAAGGACAGGGGAACCTGGCGTGCTGCATTCCATGGGGTTGCAAAGGGTTGGACATGACTTAGTGACTGAACAATAACAAACCAGATATTAAAAAATATATAAATTAGGAGCCTAAGCATGAAAAGTCGGAAGAATTGTGTAAGAGTGATCTTGCTTTGGACCTCATTGCATGAGTTACCGTATCTCTTCCTCTTTTGTAGGTGTAACTTTGCATCGAATCTGGCAAATAGCTTAGAATTATTTAAGGCCATTCTTCATAACCCTCATTTGAAGCACCTGAACCTCTATGGCAGCAGCCTCTCCCATATGGATGCCAAGCAGCTGTGTGAGGCACTGAAACACCCAATGTGCAACATAGAAGAACTCATGTGAGTCTCGGGGTTGTCCTCCATGATGTAGATTTTTCCCTGTGTGAACTCAGCAGATTGAACACGCCTATCTCCTTTCCTGCCATGGTCTCTCACGTTTCACCACGTCTGTCTCAGTATCAGCAGACCTCCTACTAAGATGAGGAAGGATGGGTTCTCAAGGGCAAGGCTTCCTCTCAGAAGGTCTGTCCCATCTTTTCTTTTGTGCTCACTTGAATGACCTCACAGATGCCTTATCTGATCTCCTTGACTCTCCTCTCAACCAATCCTACCAAAGCCATAACTCCAGTTTCTTTTCCCTTAAAGAAACTTAAAATGAGAGAGACTTATATGAGACTTAAATAGAAACTTAAAATGAGAAAGGTTATGGATGATCACAAATGTCATCTTGGAATCTGGCAGATAACAGAGGATAGAGCGAAAGTAATTTCCCCCAAATCACTGCTGCTGCTGCTGCTGCTAAGTCGCTTCAGTCGTGTCCGACTCTGTGCGACCCCATAGACAGCAGCCCACCAGGCTCCTCTGTCTCTGGGATTCTCTAGGCAAGAATACTGGAGTGGGTCAAATCATTGCTTTCTCCTGAAAATTATCTGGGATGCCTTTAGTCTCGTTGGGGGATTTCTAAACAGACTCAGTCTTTTTTTCAGCAGGAAGAACAAAGAGAAGTAGCAGAAATAGCAATAAACAAAAGCAATTTGTTAAACCCACCAAGAAGACATACTCTTCTCTCCACCAGTAATATGCCTGACAGATCACATGCACATGGTTAATTTCACCTATCAAGATTCATCAGAAGGGAGAGGAAGGGTCCATGCATGAGTTGTTTGAACACACAGGCTTGCTTTGTTGTTGTTGTTCAGGCTAACTCATGTCCGACTCTTTGCAACCCCATGAACTGCAGCACACCAAGCTTCCCTGTCCTTCACTATCTCCCAGAGTTTACTCAAACTCATGTCCATTGAGTCGGTGATGCCATCCAACCATCTCATCCTCTGTCGCCCCCTTCTCCTCCTGCCTTCCATCTTTCCCAGCATCAGGGTCTTTTCCAATGAGTCTGCTCTTAGCATCAGGTGGCCAAAGTATTGGAGCTTCAGCATCAGTCCTTCCAATAAATATTCAGGATTGATTTCCTTTAGGACTGACTGGTTTGATCTTGCTGTCCAAGGGACTCTCCGGAGTCTTCTCCAGAACCACATTTGAAAGCATTTCTAATTTGAGTGGAAAGCAACAGAGACTCATGCGGAGAATAGCATAATTACCTCTGCTTTTGAAAGAGTCTGGAGTCGGCAGGTGCTGGATTGGAGGCCCTGAGGTGGTCCAGGGCCCGTTGCGCAGACACCCTGTAAGCATCCCGCCGCCCCCCACCACCCGTCTCTCCCGCAGGCTGGGGAAGTGTGACATCACGGGTGAAGCCTGTGAAGACATCGCCTCTGTTATCATCCACAACAAGAAGCTGAAGCTTCTCTCCATGTGCGAGAACGCCCTGAAGGACGATGGGGTGCAGGTGCTGTGTGAGGCCCTGAAGAACCCAGACTGTGCCCTGGAGGCGCTGCTGTGAGTCGGTGTCGGGGAGGGGAGCCCGGGGGGACGGCCGCGGACCGCCCCCACACCACGCATGGTCCAGCAAAGCGGGCTTGCCCTACAGAGGAGGCCGGGGGGATAGCCGCGGACCGCCCCCACGCCACCCAAGGTCCAGCAAAGCGGGCTTGCCTCGCAGGGGTGCCTGAGGTTGAATTGATGAATTCTAGAGACACAAGACGAGCCCTTAGCATCCAGCTTGGTGCCCTGGTTATCATAAAGACTGTTGGTGCTTCTGTAGGTATACTGGGTGCTTGGTGGCGGGAGGGGGGGGGGGGGATTCATCTGATTACTTGCAGGTGTGGGGCTTCACACGTCCTTGGTTATCACTGGACCCCTCCCCCACCCCCAGTGTCCCCACCTCTTTCTTGCCTGAAGTTCCTATAAACCAAACTGATTCTCTGTCGGTGGCAATAGAAAGGGTTGTCTATTTACCCAGGGGGGCCACAGGAGAAACTTAGTGTTAATTTCAAAAGAATACCTTAAAGTGGGGGAAGGGAGCAAGCAAGCCCGAGTGTATGGAAGTGAATAGGTAGTCTAGAAACAAAGCTTTTGTGTGTGTGCATGTCCACAGGTGTGTATATAGACATAAGTATTACATGCACACCCAAAGTGGCATTTACAATAGAAGAAGGCTAGAATATTATTACTGAGATGATTTTTTTAATTATAAAAAAGTCAATACTAAAGTTCCAGGAACATTAAACATTAAAACCAAACTATTAAAAAAAATAAGAGAAAACTCTGAACTATAACGATTTAGACCAAGAAATATTTAGAGGCACAAAAGAAATTACATATTGGAGGATGAAAGGACTTGGCTATTAAATCTTGCCTGATATTATTCAGTAAATAAAATTAAAGCATATTCAATAGTTGGTAATTTAAGTGGGATATATTTATCTAAGAGTTCTTTAAAATACATCATTTAACTTTTTTTCTGTTTTTAAACTTGAATCTTTATTCCTTAAAAATGAAAGACTACTGAAGATGCAAGAAAGTCACAAGTAACTTCAAAAGAAAAAATGTTCAATCTATTTCTATACTTTTTATTTTGAACTAGTTTTAGGCTTGGAACAAAGTTGGAAAAATAGCACAAAAATTCTCTTATAACCCTTACCCCATTCCTCTAATGTTCAACCTTTTTTTTCTTCAAATAGTTAATATTTTTAGTATTTAAATGTTTAATACCATTTTAAACAAATGTGCAGATTTAAAAAATATATTCCACTAGGTCAGAATTCTGCAAAATGGGCAAATTTATAGTATAATAGAAAGCATTAAGTTTTTTGTAAAGTCAATTGGCTAATAAATTTTAAAAAATATGAAAAGTCTATTTATAACAAACCTTAGAACTTAAAATTTTTGATGCAAGGTATTAATTCAGTATAACATAAAATGGCAGAAAGTGGAGATATGTAGGGAAGGCAAAATTGCAGTCACGGAAAATTTGGAGATTATATTAAGTGACTGTTAAAGTCTTACGTTTTCTTTTTTTAACATTTTATTTTGAACTGGATTATTGTTGATTAGCAATGTTCTGATAGTTTCAGGTGGACAGCAAAGGGACTCAGCCATATGTATACATGTATCCATTCTCCCCCCAAACGCCCCTCCCGTCCAGGCTGCCATAGAGTTCCCCGTGCGCTACAGCAGGTCCTTGCTGGTTCTCCATTGTAAATACAGCAGTGTGTACATGTTTGTCCGGAACTCCCTGATCATCCCTTCCCACCTGACTATAGTTCATTCTCTAAGTCTGTGAGTCTCTTTCTGTTTTGTACCTAAGTTCATTTGTATCATTTCTTTTTAGATTCCCCTTGCTACACATTAAAAAAATTTTTTTAATTTAGTTTTGGTCACTCTGGGTCTTCACGGCTGCGCACAGACTTTCTCTAGTGACGATGAGCAGTGGATTCTCTAGTTGTGAGCACAGGCTCAGAAGTTGTGGCTCACAGGCTTCATTGCTCTGGGGCATGTGGGATCTTCCCAGACCAGGGATCGAACCTCTGTCTCCTTCATTGGCAGGTGGATTCCTATCCACTGTACCCTCAGGGAAGTCACCTCTGCTCCACATTTTAATCCTCTTATTTTTCTAAATGACCACAGGGTACAAGAAAGTTTTTCCATGTAGTTTCATGAAAAGATTACCCTATGGAGCTTATGTGGGCCTCCCAGGTGGCGCAGTGGTGAAGAATCCGCTTGCCAATGCAGGAGATTCGGTTTCCATCCCTGGGTCAGGAAGATCCCCCTGGAGGAGGAAATGCCAACCCACTCCAGTATTCTTGCCTGGGAAACCCCATGGACAGAAGAACCTGAAGGGCTAGAGTCCATGGAGGTTGCAAAGAGTAGGACGTGACTGAGCGACTGAGCGAGAACACAGGACTTGTGTAGGCTGACGGATGATGTGTGTGTCTTTGCAGATTGTCGCACTGTTGCTTCACCTCTGCAGCCTGTGACCACCTCTCCCAGGTCCTTCTGGGCAACAGATCCCTGACTTTTCTCGACCTGGGCTCAAACGTCCTGAAAGATGAGGGAGTGACAACTTTGTGTGAATCACTGAGGCACCCAAGCTGCAACCTACAGGAGTTATGGTACGCCTGGCTGGGGTTTGTTTGAATGTCAGTGTTTGGCTTGGTTTTTGGCTCTTGGCAGCCCAGGAAAGGAACAGGAAGAGAGGAAAAGCATGGAGTCTTCTGAAAAAGAAAAGAAAGCAAGGCTCAGTGGTTACCCCACCTGCTGCTTTTGGGGCTTCCTGGCAGATGCGTGTTTTTTTTTTTTTTTTTCACTCTACCTCTTCAAGTTGACTTTTTTTTTATTGGAGGATAATTGCTTTACACTATTGTGGTGGTCTCTGCCATACCTCAGTGTGAATCAGTCATAATTACATGTATAATCTCCTTGCTCTTTAGCCTCCTCCCCTCATCCCACCCCCCTTGGTCATCACAGAGCGCCAGGCTGAGCTCCCTGGGCTATACAGCAGCTTCCCACTAGCTATCTGGTTTATACACGTGGTTCTTGCTCAGTTGCTCAGTCGTGTCCAGCTCTTTGCAACCCCATGGACTGTAGCCCGCCAGGCTCCTCTGTCCATGGGGCTTCTCCAGACAAGAATACTGGAGTGGGTTGCCATTGCCTCCTCCAGGGGCTCTTCCCGACCCAGCGATGGAACCCAGGTCTTCCGCAGTGCAGGCGGATTCTTTCCCGTCTGAGCCACCAGGGAGGCCGGTTCTATACGTGGCAGTGTGTATGAGTCTGCGCTTCTTTGTCAGTTTGCGCTACCGTCGTCTCCTTCCCCACTGTGCCCACCAGGCCGTTCTCTCCGTCTCCATTTCTTCTCTGGAAATAGGCTCATCAGTGCTGTTTTTCCTAGATTCCAAAAATGTGCATATATTATTCGATACTTGTTTTTCTCTTTCTGACTTACTTTACTCTGTATATCAGGCTCTAGGTTGTGGCTGAGTAATATTCCATTGTATATATGCACCACAACTTCTTTATCCACTCATCTGCTTTTTTAAAAAATTTTTATTATAGTATATTTGCTTTACAAATATACTGTGTTAATTCCTATTGTAAGCAAAATGAGTCAGCTATGTGTGTGCATATATCCCGTCTTAGATTTCCTTCCCACTCAGGTCGCCATGGAGAAGGCCATGGCACCCCACTCCAGTACTCTTGCCTGGAAAATCCCATGGACGGAGGAGCCTGGTCAGGGGCAGTCCATGGGGTCACGAAGAGTCGGACATGGCTGAGCGACTTCACTTTCACTTTTCACTTTCATGCATTGGAGAAGGAAATGGCAACCCACTCCAGTGTTCTTGCCTGGAGAATCCCAGGGACAGGGGAGCCTGGTGGGCTGCCGTCTGTGGCGTCGCACAGAGTCGGACACGGCTGAAGCGACTTGGCAGCAGCAGCAGCAGGTCACCACAGAGCACTGATGATCCCTGTGCTGCAGAGTAGGTCTTTGTTAGTTATCTCTTTTACATATGGTAGTGGGTACATGTCAACAGTTGCACTCTGGGAGATAATGAAGGACAGGGAAGCTTGGTGTGCTGCAGCCCACGGGGACGCAAAGAATCAGACACAACTTTGCAACTAAACAAGAACAACAGCATGTTAGCTATTGACGTTTTGGCTGAGATGGTTTTTTCCTGGGGAGGCCGACTGTCCACTGCACTGCGGGCTGGTGGTAGCAGCCTGTCCCTGTGTGGCAAGCCAAACAATGACCCCAGGCACTGCCCAGTGTCGCCTGGGGGCAGGAAGCAAAAATCATTCCTGCTTGAGAACATAGACATACATATACACCCTCTATACGTATTCCAGATATGTACATAGCAGACATATATGTGTGTATAAATGTGTCTATACATGTGTCCTCATGCTTGCATACACAGATACACGTTCATCAGGCTTACACACATGTGTATGTACATATGTATGTTCTGTATACGCACTTGCATACTGTGTGAGTGGGGCACCATACTGTGAGGAGCCATGAGCTTGGAGACAGGAGATACACAGGAGATACCAAATTATGTGAGATATTCAGTGAAGTCCTTCCCAAAACACGCTGTGTATGCAGAGACTTGAAGGAAGTAGGGGGGTAACTCAGCATATACTTGGATAAAGAGCATTAGAACCAGCAGGAACAGAGGTCCCTGAGGGGAGAGATTGGGCAGGAAGGAGAGTGCAGGGAGCCCAGGGTTGGGCAGAGGGTGGCAAGGGGAGGAACTGCATTGTGTCATCTCTATCATCGCTTCTGTCATCGTCCCCATCATCTCGGTCATTATCATTACAATCTCCATCCTCTTTCTCATCTGTCACCATCATCATCGTCGTCTCCTCTATCATCTCATCGTCGTCTCTGGTATCATCTCCGTCACCATCGGCAGCATCTCAGGAACGCTTGAGTATTTCTTCCTTTACAGGAATAAGTGAACATAAGTGAAGCCATTACAGGTTGGCCCTCAGGATCAGATCCACTTGTATTTTTCTTTTCCTCCAGGTTGATGAATTGCTACTTCACTTCTGTTTGCTGTGTGGACATCGCTACTGTTCTTATCCACAGTGAAAAACTGACAACCCTGAAACTAGGGAACAATAAGATATACGACGCTGGTGCCAAACAGTTATGCAAAGCTCTGAAGCACCCTAAGTGTAAATTAGAGCACCTCGGGTGAGTGTCCATGGATGGTGGGAAAGCTTACCTCTTTCAAGAAGAAAAGCTGGAGAGTGAAAGGGACGAACGGGATGCAAGTTTAAAAACAGGTGCAGTGAAGCAATCTGTTAAGCAAAATGCCAGCCATGAACCCAGGGTTTGCTCCAGCTTGCCACGGGCTGACATGTGGGACTTGGTGGTTTTGTTTTTTATATATAGTTTTATCTGTTTATTTGGCTGCTCTGGGTCTTCATTGCTGTGCACGGGCACTCTCTGACTGCAGCCAGTGGGGGCGAGCGGGTCCCACTCTCTAGCTGCGGTGCGCGGGCTTCTCTTTGCAGTGGCTTGTCTCGTGGAGCACAGGCTGCGGGGCACACAGGCTTCAGAAGTTGCGGATTCCGGGCTTGATAGCACAGGCTCAGTAGTTGTGGCTCACAGACTTGGTTGCTCCGTGGCATGTGGGATCTTCCTGGACCAGGGATTGAACCCGTGTCTCCTGCTTTGGCAGGCGTATTCTTCACCACTGAGCTACCAGGGAAGCCCTGGGCCTGGGTGGGGAAGTGAGCTGTCCTGTGCATTGAGGGAGGTTTAGCTGTAACTCTGACCTTCCTCTACCCACGGGAGGCTAGCAGGACTCCTCAAACGTGTCAGATGTCTGCAGACACACTGTGTGCCCCAGTTGAGACCCACTTGTCCAGATTGCAACGTCTCTTCTCAGAGGCGTGGCCTTGGCACCTCGAGGTGGTGTCTATGCCAGCCCACCTTATGCTGGTGTGTCCCCCTGTGCAGGCTGGAGGCCTGCGAGCTCAGCCCTGCCTCTTGTGAGGACCTAGCCTCGGCTCTCACCACCTGCAAATCGCTGTCTTGTGTGAACCTGGAATGGATCACCCTGGACTATGATGGGGCGGCGGTGCTGTGTGAAGCCTTGGTCAGTCTGGAGTGCAGCCTGCAAGTGCTTGGGTGAGTGGATGCTGTTCCCTCAGTGGTGAGTGACCCCCGAGGGAGGGGGGACTACCGTAGGTTTGTGCAGTCTTGGCACCATTGACATTTGGGCTGGAGACTTCTTTGCAGGGGGTGGCTATCCTGTGCATCGCAGGATGTTGGTCAAGCATCTCTGGTCTCAACCCACTCGTTCCGTTCCCTGGGGCACCGCCTTTGAGAGATGATGACCAGAAATGCAAACTTTAGGCACTCCCACGGTGGTCTGGTGATTAGGCTTCTGCGCTTTCGTTGCCGTGGCCCAGCTTCAATCCCTGGTCGGGGAACTGAGATCCTGTAAGCCACATGCCCCCCACCACCAAGAAAAAAAAAAAACCTTCAAAATTGCTGAGACAAGATTTTAATTGTTCTCACCACCAAAAGAGAGAGATTGTGTGATCTGGTAGAGATGTTAGCTAACGTTCTGATGGTAATCACTTTGCAGTATATAAACATATCAAACCAATGTGTTTCAACCTTAACCTTATACAATGTTGCATGTCAGGTATATCTCAATAAAATTTTAATTAACTTTTAAAAAGAATGCCCATCGTATCTATCCCTGAAAAAAATTTTTTAAAAGGTTCCTGATGTTGTCAAATGTCCCCTGACAAGCAGAATCACCCCAGGCAAGAATGACTCCTTTACTAAAAACACCATCTCCTACTTAATTTGCCTGAAAAAGTGCAACCGCAGCTCAGAGCCAGGAGGGTTTCCATCAAGGACAGAGCAGGGTCTTGACACAGAAGTACATTTCTTGAAGAGAAAGAGTCAATATTGTTTGGAACATTATGGTTTTTTTTTTTAACTTTGTATTTTGTATTGGGGTACAGCCGATTAACAAATGTGATAGTTTCAGGTGAACAGTGAAGGGACTCAGCCATACATATATGCGTACCCATTCACCCCCAAACTCCCCTCCCATCCAGACTGCCACATAACACTGAGCAGGGTTCCCTGCGCTCTACAGTAGGTCCTTGTTGGTTCTCCATTTCAAATGTAGCAGTGTGTACATATCCATCCCAAACTCCCAAACTGTCCCTTCCCTCCATCCTTCCCCTCTGGCAACCATAAATTTGAGAAACATTATGTTTGCATTTAGAGTGTGTGTAGCTGACTTCCATAGAATGAACATTTGCGCACCTTCCGTGTGCCAAGACCCTGATGACCTGCAGGGGAGGGGCAAATGGCTCACCCCTCTCTTGCTCACTTTCCTAGTCTCTAGGAAGGATTTTATGCATCCTTTGCACAACTCTCCCAGGAAAGAGTGAAGGGGAACTAGCCATTGGGGTGTAGCGAGGGCAGAAATCATGTATCGAGTCAACACAGCTTCTCTTTTTGTATTTTCCCAGCCTGAACAAATCTTCATATGATGAGGAGATTAAGATGATGCTGACGCAGGTGGAAGAGATGAACCCCAACCTCATCATTTCACACCATCTCTGGACTCACGATGAGGGCAGACTCAGGGGTGTACTTGTCTGACAAGGGCACGTCCTGAAGTAATCTTCTCACAAAGGTGTCCCCCTCTGTCACCTTGGCATCTCCCCTCCTGATGCACCCTGTCCTGTAAATGGTTCATCAGGGCCAGTTGATGATTTTGGAGCTCTTCCTTCACAGTATTCTAGTGATGTGATTGTGGGGTTGACTGCGCCTAAATCCTCTACCTCCCATTAAAGTTCCTATCCTGTCTTGCAATGTGTAGAAGAAAAGAAATACATGTAAGCACTTGGGAAAGCATGACTTTATTTTCTTACCAGATTTCTCTGGATGTAGGACTTGGGGTTGAAGGAACCATGATCGTCTGACATAGAACTGCTGCTAGGATGTGTCTCTAGATTTTAGAATTTATTCCCTACATCTAACATCCCACTCATACACACCTTTCACTTTGAGTTTGTCCAAATTTAGTGTTTTTGTTTTTATTTATTTTAACTGGAGGATAATTACTTGACAGTCCATGGGGTCGCGAAGAGTCAGACATGACTGAGCAACTTCCCTTTCACTTTTCACTTTCATGCATTGGAGAAGGAAATGGCAACCCACTCCAGTGTTCTCGCCTGGAGAATCCCAGGGACGGGGGAGCCTGGTGGGCTGCCGTCTATGGGGTCACACAGAGTCGGACACGACTGAAGTGACTTAGCAGCAGCATTGTGATGGTTTCCACCATACATCAGTTTGAATTGGCCACAGGTATATATGTGTCCCTCTCATCCTGAACCCCCTCCTACCTGCCTCCTCACCCCCCATCCCTCAAGGTTGTCACACAGCACCGGCTTGGGTGCCCTGTGTCATATCCAAAACTCCCACTGGTTATTCTGTTTTACGTATGGTAATGTATATGTTTCAATGCTATTCACTCAAATCATCCCACCCTCGCCTTCTCCCACTGAGTCCAAGTCTCCTTTGAGTTTTCTGATTTAGTTAAAAAAAAAAAAGTGTATTTCCATATCTCACTATCTATTAGTACATGCCACTCCATGTACTAATTTTTTAATTCAATATTTTTCAAATGTATCTACACAGTTTAATATTTCTTTTTCAAATATACATCAATACCTCACTGACATCATTAAACATTGTCTAGTTCTCTATTGCCAGTACCATGAATTATTAATGCCTTCAGTTCAGTTCAGTTCAGTCACTCAGTCGTGTCCGACTCTTTGCGACCCCATGAATCGCAGCACACCAGGCCTCCCTGTCCATCACCAACTCCTGGAGTTCACTTAGGTCCATCGAGTCCGTGATGCCATCCAGCCATCTCATCCTCTGTCATCCCCTTCTCCTCCTGCCCCCAATCCCTCCCAGCATCAGAGTCTTTTCCAGTGAGTCAACTATTCGCATGAGGTGGCCAAAGTATTGGAGTTTCAGCTTTAACCTCATTCCTTCCAAAGAAATCCCAGGGCTGATCTTTACAATGGACTGATTGGATCTCCTTGCAGTCCAAGGGACTCTCAAGAGTCTTCTCCAACACGACAGTTCAAACGCATCAGTTCTTCGGCGCTCAGCCTTCTTCACAGTCCAACTCTCACATCCATACATGACCACAGGAAAAACCATAGCCTTGACTAGAAGGACCTTTGTTGGTAAAGTAATGTCTCTGCTTTTGAATATACTATCTAGGTTGGTCATAACTTTTCTGCCAAGGAGTAAGCGTCTTTTAATTTCATGGCTGCAACCAACATCTGCAGTGATTTTGGAGCCCAAAAAAATAGTCTGACACTGTTTCCACTGTTTGCCCATCTATTTCCCATGAAGTGATGGGACCAGATGCCATGATCTTAATTTTCTGAATGTTGAGCTTTAAGCCAACTTTCTCACTCTCCTCTTTCACTTTCATCAAGAGGCTTTTTAGTTCCTCTTCACTTTCTGCCATAAGGATGGTTTCATCTGCATATCTGAGGTTATTGATATTTCTCCCAGCAATCCTGATTCCAGCTTGTGCTTCTTCCAGCCCGGCGTTTCTCATGTAATGCTGAAGAAGCTGAAGTTGAACGGTTGAAGACCTACAAGACCTTTTAGAACTAACACCCAAAAAAGATGTCCTTTTCATTATAGGGGACTGGAATGCAAAAGTAGGAAGTCAAGAAACACCTGGAATAACAGGCAAATTTGGCCTTGGAATACAGAATGAAGCAGGGCAAAGACTATAGAGTTTTGCCAAGAAAATGCACTGGTCATAGCAAACAGCCTCTTCCAACAACACAAGAGAAGATTCTACACATGGACATCACCAGATGGTCAACACTGAAATGAGATTGGTTATATTCTTTGCAGCCAAAGATGGAGAAGCTCTATACAGTCAACAAAAACAAGACCAGGAGCTGACTGTGGCTCAGATCATGAACTCCTTATTACCGAATTCAGACTCAAATTGAAGAAAGTAGGGAAAACCACTAGACTATTCAGGTATGACCTAAATCAAGTCCCTTATGATTATACAGTGGAAGTGAGAAATAGATTTAAGGGCCTCGATCTGATAGATAGAGTGCCTGATGAACTATGGATGGAGGTTTGTGACATTGTACAGGAGACAGGGATCAAGACCATCCCCATGGAAAAGTAATGCAAAAAAGCAAAATGGCTGCCTGAGGAGGCCTTACAAATTAATGCCTTACTGGCCCTATATAGAATTTTATTTTTGTTGAGTATAATACTTTTTTAAAATTTAATTTACTGAAGTAGAGTTGATTTACAAAGCTGTTTTAATTTGTTCCGTACAGCCAAGTGACTGAGTTATACATACATATATATATATATTTCATAGTTCTTTCCATTAAGGTTTATCACAGGATATTAAATATAGTTCCCTGTGCTATATAACAGGACCTTGTTGTTTATATATCTTATGTATACTAGTTTGCATCTGCTAATCCTAAACTCCCAATCCATCCCTCCTCCATTTTTCATAAATTTTATTTTTAGAGAAGTTTCATATTCACAGCAAAACTGAAGGAAGGCGCAGAGGTTTCCCATGTTCCCCCTGAACCTGTGCACTCTTAGTTGGTCGAAAGAGTTGGCAGATCCCAAAGACAACCCAGTCCTGCCTGTGGTGTTTATATTTGCTGCCATTGTTTGAATTGGCAAGCTTATTCTAAGATAGGCAACTGTAAAAAATGTAGAATACCCGAAGCCATCTTGAAAAATTGAATGACTTGTTATAATTAACACATGATTCAGGGTCAGTCTTCTCATCTATGTTGCGAAGTTTCTCTCTCTTTTTTTTTTTTTTTTTTTTTGCCCAATTCACCACTGGTTTGGGGCCTTTTTCTCATTTTTAAAGAATTCGGATGCTATCCTTCTGTTGTCGTTGTTCAGTCCCTAAGTCTTGTCTGACTCTCTGAGACCCCATGCACAACAGCACACCAGGCTTCTCTGCACATTATCTCCTGGAGTTTGCTCAGACTCATGTCTGTTGAGTCCATGATGCTATCCAACCATCTCATCCTCTGTTGCCTCCTTCTCTTCCTGCCCTCATTCCTTTCCAGCATCAGGGTCTTTTCCAATGAGTTGGCCCTTTGCACCTGTATCTATATATTACTTTTTGCTGAACCTGTCTGTAGGTCCAGAAATATCACTCGTGGAGATAAGTCCTCAAAATAAAGAAGGAAAGTCTGGTTGTCCCACAGGAACCAAGGAGCAGTCTGTCCTCCACCACGGATCCACACCATCATACCCTGTGAGCCTTGTGTACGTTCGGGATGCTCACAGAAGCTGAGGTGGGATGGACTAGCTTTAAATGGGACACCCTCCAGGTTTAAGAGAACTCGAGGCTACATGAAGCAACAACTGTGGCGCTTAAGCCCTTTTGACTAACATCAAGGGTAGTATGGGGGCTTCCGAGGTGGCACAGTGGTTCAAGAATCTGCCCGCCAATGAAGGAGACACGAGAGATGCAGGTTCAATCCCTGGGTCGGGAAGATCCCCTGGAGAAGGAAATGGCAACCCACTCCAGTGTTCTTGCCTGGGAAATCCCATGGACAGAGGAGCCTTGTGGGCTATAGTCCATGGGGTTGCAGAGAGTCAGACATGACTGAGCAACTGAGCACACAGACACAGAGCGTAGGTCAAAGGAGAAGCCGGTTCCAGATGAAATGCAATGAAGCTGATCACAGGCGTCAGCTTGACTCTGGAAACACCAGAGCGTTGACAGAAACGGCCAATAGGAGTTACAGTCACAGTATTCGCAGTAGCCATGACGTGGAGCAACCTACACACTGCACTGGCAGTGGAGAGGGTGAAGAAGATACGGTGCATATATACATATGATACAGCGAAACACTACTCAGGCGTAAAAAAGAATGAAGTCATGTCCCTTGCAGCAACATGGAGGGACCTAGAGATTGTCATACTAAGTGAAGGAAGCCAAAGACAAATATGATAGTCAACCAAGTTCAAGAGGCGCGAAGAGTTCCATATAGGATAAGCCCAAGAGGAAACCTGCGAAGACACATACTAGTCAGACTAACAAAGACTAAACACAAAGAAAGACTATTAAAAGCAGCAAGGGAAAAGCAACAAGTAACATACAAGGGAAACCCCATACAGCTAATCTTTCAGCAGAAACTCTGCAGGCCACAAGGGAATGGTAGGATATATTTAAAGTACTGAAAGGGAAAACCTACAACCAAGATTACTGTACCCAGCAAGGATCTCATTTAAAATTGATGGGGAAATCAAAGGCCTTTCAGACAAGCAAAAGTTAAGAGAATCCAGTACCACCAAATAAGCTTTACGACAAATGTTAAAGGGACTTATGTAGTCAAGAAATACAAGAGAAGAAAAAGATCTACAAAATCGAACCCCAAACAATTAAGAAAATGGCAAAGAACATATATATCAATAATTACTTTAAATGTAAATGGATTAAATGCTCCAACCAAAAGGCACAGACTGGCTGAATGGATACAAAAACAAGACCCATATATATGCTGTCTACAAGAAACCCACTTCAGACCTGAAGACACATACAGACTGAAAGTGAGAGGGTGGAAAAATATATTCCATGCAAATGGGAAGCAAAAGAAAGCTGGAGCAGAAATCCCCATATCACAAAATATACCTTAAGGAAGATTACAAGAGATACAGAAGGACACTACATATGATCAAGGGATCAGTCCAAGAGGAAGACATAACAATTGCAAATATCTATGCACCCAACAGAGGAGCACCTCAGTACATAAGACAAAGACTAACAGACATAAAAGGAGAAATTGACAGTAACACAATAATAGTAGGAGACTTTAACACCCTGCTCACACCAATGGACAGATCATCAAAACAGAAAATTAATAAGGAAACACAAGTCTTAAATGATGCATTAGATGAGATGGATCTCACTGATATCTTCAGGACGTTCCCTCCAAATGCAGAAGAATACACCTTCTTCTCAAGTGCACATGGAGCATTCTCCAGGATAGACCACATCTTGGGTCACAAGTCAAACCTCAGTAAATTTAAGAAAACTGAAATCGTATCAAGCATTTTTTCCAATCACAATGCTATGAGACTAGATATCAATTACAAGAAAAACACTAGAAAACACAAACATGTGGAGATCAAGCAACACATTTCTAAATAACCAACAGGTTACCGAATAAATCAAAAAGGAAATAAATTTCTAGAAACAAATGACAATGAAAACACGACAACTCAAAACCTGTGGGATGCAGCAAAAGCAGGCCTAAGAGGGAAGTTTATAGCAATACAACCTTACCTTAAGAAACAAGAGAAACGTCGAATAGACAGCCAACTTTACACCTGAAGCAACTGGAAAAAGAAGAGCAAAAAACCCTGAAAGTTAGCAGAAGGAAAGAAATTATAAAGATCCAAGCAGAAATAAATGAAAAAGAAATGAAAGAAATAATGGTAAAAATTACTAAAACTAAAAGATGGTTCTTTGAGAAGATAAACAAAATTGACAAGCCTTTGGCCAGACTTATCAAGAAAAAAAGAGAGAAGAATCAAATCAACAAAATTAGAAGTGGAAAAGGAGAGGTTGTAACAGACAATGCAGAAATACAAAGGATTATGAGACTGTTATGAACAACTGTATGGCAATACGTGAATCGTGAACTTCCAGATGTTCAAGCTGGTGTTAGAAGAGGCAGAGGAACCAGAGATCAAATTGCCAACATCCGCTGGATCATGGAAAAAGCAAGAGAGTTCCAGAAACACATCTATTTCTGCTTTATTGACTATGCCAAAGCCTTTGACTGTGTGGATCACAATCAACTGTGGAAAATTCTGAAAGAGATGGGAATACCAGACCACCTGACCTGCCTCTTGAGACACCTGTATGCAGGTCAAGGAAGCAACAGTTAGAACTGGACATGGAACAACAGACTGGTTCCAAATAGGAAAAGGAGTATGTCAAGACTGTATATTGTCACCCTGCTTATTTAATTTATATGCAGAGTACATTATGAGAAACACTGGGCTGGAGGAAGCACAAGCTGGAATCAAGATTGCCAGGAGAAATATCAATAACCTCAGATATGCAGATGACACCACCCTTAAGGCAGAAAGTGAAGAGGAACTAAAAAGCCTCTTGATGAAAGTGAAAGAGGAGAGTGAAAAAGTTGGCTTAAAGCTCAACATTCAGAAAATGAAGATCATGGCATCTGGTCCCATCACTTCATGGGAAATAGATAGGGAAACAGTGGAAACAGTGTCAGACTTTATTTTTCTGGGCTCCCAAATCACTGCAGATGGTGATTGCAGCCATGAAATTAAAAGACGATTACTCCTTGGAAGGAAAGTTATGACCAACCTAGATAGTATATTAAAAAGCAGAGACATTACTTTGTCAATAAAGGTCTATCTAGTCAAGGCTGTGGTTTTTCCGTTAGTCATGTATGGATGGGAGAGTTGGAGTATAAAGAAAGCTGAGTGCAGAAGAATTGATGCATTTGAACTGTGGTGTTGGAGAAGACTCTTGAGAGTCCCTTGGACTGCAAGGAGATCCAACCAGTCCATCCTAAAGGAGATCAGCCCTGGGTGTTCTTTGGAAGGACTGATGCTAAAGCTGAAACTCCAATACTTTGGCCACCTCATGTGAAGAACTGACGCATTTGAAAAGACTGTGATGCTGAGAAGGACTGGGGGCAGGAGGAGAAGGGGACGACAGAGGATAAGATGGCTGGATGGCATCACTGACTCGGTGGACATGAGTCTGAGTGAACTCTGGGAGTTGGTGATGGACAGGGAGGCCTGGCGTGCTGCGATTCATGGGGTCGCAAAGAGTCAGACACGACTGAGCGACTGAAATGAACTGAATACACACACAGAGACACGTGGGGATTCCCAGGTGGCAGTAGTGGTAAAGAACTCACCTGCCACTGCAGGAGACATAAGAGATGCCAGTTCAGTCCCTGGGTTGGGAAGATCCGCAGGAGGAAGGTATGGCAACCCACTGCAGTAATATTTTGCAATAACCTATAAGGGAAAAGAATCTGGAGAAGAATATATGTATATAAATATATAGAGAGAGAGGGAGAGAGAGAGAGAAGAGCTGAGTCACTTTGCCATACACCAGAGACTCACAACCTTGTAAATTAACTATATTTCAATTAAAAAAAAAGAAAAACAATGCCCATTGGGAAATATCATACAATTGCATACAAATATAATAGGGATCCTAGACTCAATCTTGAGTTCCAGCTCCACCACAGATGACAACTCTGACTCTGAACTTCCACAGGGAACATGGAAAACTCTCCCTGCCCTCTGCTCAGCTGCTCACGTGGACCTTCTCAGTAACTGCCAGGATTGTCCCTAGTCCCCAGGGGTGGGTGAGGGTGACGAGCACTGGGGGTAAGATCTGGCCCTCACTGGAGACGCCGCAGACTCTCCATGCAGACATGTCACCTCCGATCCAGACGACATGATAATGCCTCCTCTGTGGGGAGAGTGGGCCCAGGGGCCTTGTCCCTATAACTGGGGCTCATCCTGACTGCCACTTCCCTGCACAGAGTGTGGCGCCGAGTGCAGGCAGGTGAGTGCTCCCTTGTGTTCAGTCTCAGGGCAGGAATCAGGAGAGCCGGCACTCAGCGGGAGAGGAGCTCAGAGCTGGGCAGGTGGAAGGTGGGAATGTGCTAGTGTGTGTATCTGAGCGGGATCACAATGGTGAGATTTACTGCAGATTGTTGGGTCTTTGTGTACCCGACAATGAGGGAAGTAAGTGTGGGGGTCTCTTTGGAATCTGAGCCAATCTTGGGTGACCTGCCCCACTGAGCAACCCAGCCATGGACAAAAGTGTCTGCTTATTTCCTCAAACCTAACATACTGTTTAGGCTTGAGTGGGGATACACAAGGGCAATTGATGTGCAGAGTCTGGATTATAACTTCAAACTCCTGACACATCAGATAAGGTCTATTGATGTATAGTTACTTACATCAACATCAGGGCAGACTGGTGTGTGTGTGTGTGTGTGTGTGTGTGTTTATGCGCGCGTGTGTGTGTGCACGCGCGTGTGTGTGTGCATGCACGTGTGTGTTCGCATGGATTCAGGTGCTTAGTCATATCTGACACTTTGGTATCCCATGGGCTGCAGCACGCCAGGCTCCTCTGTCCTTCACTGTCTCCCGGAGTTGGCTCAAACTCGTGTCCATTGAGTCGGTGATGCCATCCAGCCATCTCATCCTCTGCTGTCCTCTTCTCCTCCTGCCCTCAATCTTTCCCAGCGTCAGGGTCTTCTCCAATGGGTCGGCTCTTCCTGTCAGGTGCCCAAAGTTTTGGAGTTTCATCAGTCCTTCCAAAGAATATTCAGGTTTATCTTATATGTATAATCTTTCAACAGCATACTCTGAATATGTGTGAGGAGATCAAACCAGTCAATCCGAAGGGAAATTAACCCTGAATCTTCATTGGAGGGGCTGATACTGAAGCTGAAGCTGACTTCTCAGCAAGTTCAGATCTGTGGAATTATTAATAATTAAAACTCATTGGCCAATGAGGAGCTTTTCTATACTGAATAGAATATCTGCAGGGCATTTTAGGGTCATACTGAATATTCAAAGGCTACTGATTTTTTTAGAAGGTATTTTGTTATCAGTCACTCAGATGAAAAATGTTAAAGAGTTCTCAAAGCCTATTGATTCCCTTGCCATTTTAATGAGTCAGAGAACCATATATATTTTTTCTTTTGAGTGCGCATGCAGAACCAGAGGTCTTAGTTCCCTAACCAGGGATTGAACCCAGGCCCTTGGCAGTGAAAACATGGAGTCCTACCACCGGACCATCAGGAAATTCCCAAGAACCTTATAATTTGGACATGAGTTTGCATGGTCCTGTGTTGTTAACTTAGGTTAGAGTGCTTTGGATCTGCTATGAATGACAACTGTCAGAATAACTCTAAGAGAAGTCCTAGGCTCCTGTCTCCCTTTCACTTATTCATTTATTAAGTATGTAGTATTTAATATTTATTACAGGCCATTCATATTTTTGAACGAGACAGGCGTGGTTTTTCAGTTCATGCTACCTTACATTCTAGTGATGAGTCAGACTCTAAAGGTGAGTGTGTGCCTAATCAGTCGTGCCTGATGCTTTGCCATCCCGTGGATTGTAGCCCACCAGGCTTCTCTGCCCAGTAGACTTCTCCAGGCAAGAACCCTGGAGTGGGTCGCCGTTTTCTTCTCCAGGGGATTTTCCTCATCTAAGGAGCCAACCCACATCTCCTGCATTTCCTGCGCTGGCAAGCAGGTTCTTTCCACTGGGAAGCCCATAAAGGTAAACAAAACTAAATAAAAAATGATAATGGTGAAATAGGATTGGTGTCAGTAATGTGATCTCCAGCTCACCCCCCCACCCCCTCCCACCCCATGGAGCATGACGCTGTGTCGCTTTTCAGAATAAGAGGCCCAGGATCCTTGTTTCCAGGTTATGTAAGAAGAGTCCTTGTGCCTGCACTGGCTAATCTCACTCCTTTCTCCAAGCCACTGCGAAGCCCTCTCCATTTCTGCCCAGAACAATGCCCTGAGAGCCCCATCAGGGTCTTTTCAATGGAGCCAGCTCTTTGCATGATGTGGCCAGAGTATTGGAGTTTCAGCTTCAACATCAGTCCTTCCAATGAACACCCATGACTGATCTCCTTTAGGATGGACTGGTTGGATCTCCTTGCAGTCCAAGGGACTCAAGAATCTTCTCCAACATCACAGTTCAAAAGCATCAATTCTTCAGTGTTCAGCTTTCTTCACAGTCCAGTTCTCACATCCATACATGACTACTGGAAAAACCATAGCCTTGACTAGATGGACCTTTGTTGACAAATTATTGTCTCTGCTTTTTAATATGCTGTCTAGGTTGGTCATAACTTTCCTTCCAAGGAGTAATATTAGAAGGTCAATTTTAACTGATGCTATGTGGGAAGAGCTGAGTCTATACATGAAATTACTAGACAGAAAAAGATTAATAACTTTATTAAGGAGATCAATTTCTTCCTCAATCAGTGCTGCCATCTGAAAGGCATTTCGTTTCTTCAGGAATAGTTGAAGTGTTTCCATAGTTTTCTGTCCATGTGAGCGTGATCAGTACCTAATATATGTTTTCACACAATCTAATGTTAGTCCAGAATACTACTACTCCAGGGTGGGCAGGAATTTTATTTCACAGATGAAGGTAACACACGTGGAAAATTAAGGAAAATAAGGTGTTTTCCCCTATATTTTGTATATTTGTTTTCCTCATATTTTTCAAATATGTTATAGTATTACATAGAAAAATCAGTGTTGTCCAGAGGGTTGCTTCCTTTTTAAACCTTGCAGATTTTTTTAACGTGGTTGACCCTCTGTGAAATTTGCTGATTAGTTGGATGCAGTAATAAGAGGGAGAAAAAATTGTCACCTGTGTACTTTTCATTCAAATATCTAGTTTCCATCATTGAAAAGCAGAAACCACAGACTAAATTTTGTTTGTCCTATTTGCTTTTTTCTCTCCTTGATTTTACTTTTGTCTTCTTTTAGGGGGCAGTGTGATATTTTTATTTATTAATTATTAAAGTATTGTTTAAATGCGTTCCTTTTTATGGCCAAGTAATACTCCATTGTGCATATGTACCACAGTTTCTTTATCCATTCATCTGTTGATGGACCTCTAGGTTCCTTCCATGTTTCAACTATTGTAAATAGTGCTGCTGAAAGATGATGCTGTGAAAGTGCTCTACTCAATATGCCAGCAAATTTGGAAAACTCAGCAGTGGCCACAGGACTGGAAAAGGTCAGTTTTCATTCCAATCCCAAAGAAAGGCAATGCCAAAGAATGCTCAAACTACCGCGCAATTGCCCTCATCTCACATGCTAGTAAAGTAATGCTCAAAATTCTCCAAGCCAGGCTTCAGCAATACGTGAACAGTGAACTCCCTGATGTTCAAGCTGGTTTTAGAAAAGGCAGAGGAACCAGAGATCAAATTGCCAACATCCGGTGGATCATGGAAAAAGCAAGAGAGTTCCAGAAAAACATCTATTTCTGCTTTATTGACTATGCCAAAGCCTTTGAGTGTGTGGATCACAATAAATTTCCTGTGTATCAATTTCCATGTATGGATGTGAGAGCTGGACTGTGAAGAAGGCTGAGTGCCAATCACAATAAATTTTTCTGTGGAAAATTCTGAAAGAGATGGGAATACCAGACCACCTGACCTGCCTCTTGAGAAATCTGTATGCAGGTCAGGAAGCAACAGTTAGAACTGGACATGGAACAACAGACTGGTTCCAAATAGGAAAAGGAGGACGTCAAGGCTGTATATTGTCACCCTGCTTATTTAACTCATATGCAGAGTACATCATGAGAAACGCTGGACTGGAAGAAACACAAGCTGGAATCAAGATTGCCGGGAGAAATATCAATAACCTCAGATATGCAGAGGACACCACCCTCATGGCAGAAAGTGAAGAGGAGCTAAAAAGCCTCTTGATGAAAGTGAAAGAGGAGAGCGAAAAAGTTGGCTTAAAGCTCAACATTCAGAAAACTAAGATCATGGCATCTGGTCCCATCACTTCATGGGAAATAGATGAGGAAACAGTGGAAACAGTGTCAGACTTTATTTTTCTGGGCTCCAAAATCACTGCAGATGGTGATTGCAGCCATGAAATTAAAAGACGTTTACTTCTTGGAAGAAAAGTTATGACCAACCTAGATAGTATATTCAAAAGCAGACACATTACTTTGCTGACTAAGGTCCGTCTAGTCAAGGCTATGGTTTTTCCTGTGGTCATGTATAGATGTGAGAGTTGGACTGTGAATAAGGCTGAGTGCTGAAGAATTGATGCTTTTGAACTGTGATGTTGGAGAAGACTCTTGAGAGTCCCTTGGACTGCAAGGAGATCCAACCAGTCCATTCTGAAGGAGATCAGCCCTGGGATTTCTTTGGAAGGAATGAAACTCCAGTACTTTGGCCACCTCATGAGAAGAGTTGACTCACTGGAAAAGACCCTGATGCTGGGAGGGATTGGGGGCAGGAGGAGAAGGAGAAGACCGAGGATGAGATGGCTGGATGGCATCACGGACTCGATGGACGTGAGTCTGAGTGACCTCCGGGAGTTGGTGATGGACAGGGAGGCCTGGCGTGCTGCAATTCATGGGGTCACAAAGAGTCGGACACGACTGAGCGACTGAACTAAACTGAAATAGTGCTGCAATTATCCTTCAGTTAAAAAAAATAAAAAATTTTTGAAGTGTTATTTAATTTTTGGCCTGCTGAGTCTTCGCTGGTGCAAGAGCTTTCTCTAGCTGTGGTGAGCAGGGGCTGCTCTCTGGTATGGAGCATGGGCTTCCCATTGCAGGGCTTCTCTCGTTGCAGAGCACGGGCTGTAGGGCGCGGGCTCAATGGCTGTGATGCACGGGCTTAGCTGCTCCATAGCATGTGGGATCCTCCTGGACAGGGATGAACTGGTGCCCCTGGACTGGCAGGCAGATTCTTAACCACTGGACCACCAGGGAAGCCCCCTCTGCCTATTTCTTAATCAGATTGCTTGGAGGGCTTTTGTTTGTTTGCTTTCTCTTCTTTTGTTTTTGCCTCACCACATGGCATGTGGGATCTTATTAACCCAACCAGGGATGGAACCTGCAGCTTCTATGTTAGAAACACAGAGACTTCTCCACTGGACCGCCAGGGAAGTCCCAATTTTGCTGTTTTGTTTTTAGTTTTATTATTATTTCTCACGTTCTCTCCAACGGTCAGAAAGTCTCAGCATCTCCCAAAGAGCCGTGTGAGGAGGGAGCCAAGCGGAGTCGTAGGCCTTTGCGGCAGAGGGTTTATTTCTGAGACTCCTGTGGCCCCATCAAAAGCAGAGACATTACTTTGCCAACAAAGGTCCATCTAGTCAAGGCTATGGTTTTTCCAGTGGTCATGAATGGATGTGAGAGTTGGACTATAAAGAAAGCTGAGCGCAGAAGAATTGATGCTTTTGAACTGTGGTGTTGGAGAAGACTCTTGAGAGTCCCTTGGACTGCAAGGAGATCCAACCAGTCCATCCTAAAGGAGATCAGTCCTGGGTGTTCATTGGTAGGACTGATGTTGAAGCTGAAATTCCAGTACTTTGGCCGCCTGATGTGAAGAGTTGAATCATTTGAAAAGACCCTGATGCTGGGAAGATTGAGGGCAGGAGGAAAAGGGGACGACAGAGATGAGATGGCTGGATGGCATCACCAACTCAATGGACATGAGTTTGGGTGAACTCCAGGAGTTGGTGATGGACAGCGAGGGCTGGCGTGCTACAGTCCATGAGGCCGCAAAGAGTCGGACACGACTGAGCGACTAAACTGAAATGTGGCCCCATCCACACGGTCGCATCAGGACAGGCGAGTCCAGGCCCCCTCCTCATCACAGGATTAGGTGGAGATGTCCTCAATGCAGCTAGTCCTTCCGCCCCAGCCCTCTGAGCCTGGCCGCATTGAGTTCTGGGTCTGAGTCAATGCAGTATCCAAGCCCATCCTTTCCCGTGTCCACGGGAATCCCTTCCTCTGTCTTGACTTCCAGAGTTAACCCCCTCATCCAGAGACCTCTGACACGTCTTCTTAGATTTTCTACAACTCAGAGAATGGGAAGGACTGGAATGCAATTGCTTGTTGTTCATTTACAGAGAAGAAAGATGCAAAAAGAAGAAAAGGATACCTTACTATTCCAACATTATTCTGGGACACGTCAAATCACCACCATTCAGGTGTATATTCAGTGTCTGTATTTTGACAAAGTCTGTCTCAATTGGACAATTTTGAGGGAAATCAACACCCAGGGACTTTTTTTTTTCTTTAATGCATATCATGTTCTAAACAGAAGAAAAGTCTTGAATCAAATAATCCAGTTAATGCAAAGAGAACATGGGCGTGAATGAGAAAGACCGGTTCCATTTTAATCATTCTGTTTATACATGGAATTGTATCTCTTTAATCATTCAGTTTATTCGTGGAACTATCTCATCAGGCTCAGGGGAGCGTCGGCAGGAACCCTCTGTCTGCTTGGGTAACAAGTACCGAGTTATGAGTTACGGAAGTGGAGTGAGTGAGCCGCGTGACCCCCAGAGGGCAGGAAGTGCAGTGTCCAGCGTCCCTGTTGCTGACCTTTCTCCCCGCCGTGGACGTGCCAATGGACGTTGACACGACCACCGAGCACCTCATCATTTCTGAGGGCCTGAGAACTGTCCGCCGCGGGTTTACAAGCAGCAGAAGGAGCCGAGACCTGAGAGGTTCACCGCACCACTTGCGTGCTGCGCTCCCCGCGGTTCACCTCCGGCGCCACTCCTGGAGGTGGAGGCGGGTCCGGCCGAGGGGGCCTGGGCGTCGGCCGCGAGACAGCGCGCCGGCTCGGGGAGACGCGGCCGACTGCGGGCGCGGCTTCTGGCCTGTGAGTTTGAGAGACGGAGCCGTGTTCTCCGCCTGCCCGAGCCTTCCTGCACCGCGCTCAGGGTGAGCCCCGGCTGCACCGAGCGGGGGTCTTCCTGAACGTCGGGATCGGTTCCTTCTACCACGTTGGCGAGGGGTCCCATATCTTTACATTCACTCAAGTTCCCGCCCCGGAGCCGCTGTGTCCGTTTTGATCCGCATCGCATCCGAGCCGGGACGACCAGAGCTTCCTGAGGATCTACCGTGTGAGTCTGGGCGCTGGCGGTCCTCGCCGAATCCGGGCCAAAGCGAGTGACACCGACCGCCGAGGCGCCGGAGAGAACTCTCGTGTGCGCGTGGCTGTGTCGGGACGTCCCCGTTTGCTGCCCGCGTGGCGCAGAAGCGCAGCAGAGAACTACAGAACAGTTCATGAATCACTAACACAGATTGCATGAGAGAAGCTTACATTTCCAGAAGTAATATTGTGGTTTCCGGACTTATTTCTGTTTCAATTATTGTTTTTTTCAGATCAATTTCCAAATGTTTTAATTTTCTGCAAGCGTGTGTGTGATGGAGGTTCTTTATATTATGGAACAAGTCGTGTTTCCAGATTAAAAATGTGTGCATGCAGTCAGTTTCATTCAACAGCTGAAAACCACATTCATTTCATTCCGTTTCTACTGCAGGTTGCTGAGTCTTGACCCCAGCAGGACCCACCTGCCCATGAGAGGAGGCCTGGCAGGACCTAAGAGGTTGATAAAATCAATGGGGGAAAGTCACCATCGTGCATAAAATGTGAAGCTGTGATGATAAAGAAAATGAAGAAGACTCTGCCAGGGTCAGTTTACTTCTCTCAGGACAGAGTTCTCTGTCCAGTGCCCCTAAATGGACACACACTGCCCGGCACTGAGCTGACCTCAAGAATATTTGCTGAATTAACAAATGCCTCCACACTGCAGACCTTGTCTCTCAAATCTGTCTTTTGGAGAAATCGCAGACGTGAAGAAGAAATTCCATAATGTGGACCCACCTCAAGTCCACTAGTTTTGCCTGTGGCCTCCACGTGCCCCCACTGCCACTCAGCTCCCCTGCAAGGGGCTTTTATTGAATATGGTTCTTACTTCCTCCTTATTTACATCTCATGTCCTTAATCCCATCAAATGTTGACTTATTTCTGGAATAAGTGAGGTTTTATTAAGGATGGGGGCTTCCCTGATAGCTCAGCTGGTGAAGAAACTGCCTGCAACACAGGAGACAGAGGCTCAGTCCCGGGATCAGGAAGATCCCCTGGAGGAGGGCGTGGCAACCCGCTCCAGTGTTCTTGCCTGGAGAATCCAAGGGACAGAGGAGCCTGGTGGGCTACAGTCCATGAGGTCGCGAGTCGGACACAAGTGAGCGACTGAGCACAAGCTATAATCAATTCTGAAAAGCTCTTGAAAAGGTAGTTTACTGTCTCTCTTTCTTAACAGATGCTTGACGCCCAGTGTGTGTTTACAATCAGAGCATCTCTCAGACGAGCCCGTTTCAGGTGCTTAGTAGCCACATGGGACTGCTGCTGCTGCTAAGTTGCTTCAGTCATGTCCGACTCTGTGTGACCCCATAGACGGCAGCCCACCAGGCTCCGCTGTCCCTGGGATTCTCAAGGCAAGAACACTGGAGTGGGTTGCCATTTCCTTCTCCAATGCATGAAAGTGAAAAGTGAAAGTGAAGTCGCTCAGTCGTGCCCGACTCTTAGCGAGTCTACCAGGCTCCTCCCTCTGTGGATTTTCCAGGAAAGAGTACTGGAGTGGGGTGCCATTGCCTTCTCTGGCATGGGACTGGAGCTACCTTAATAGACAGCAAAACCAAGACCGTTTCACCAGTTCAGTGAGAAGTCTAACGATGAACCGTGTCCTTCATGTAACCAGCATCTCATAAATCAGGACTAGGACCACCATTACCTAGTACTAGGGACGGCACACAGTAGGTTCTCTGTGTTTAAATTTGTGGGGGCAGATTCCAAGGATGAATAGTCAACACATTAAATCATTATCATGCATATTTTCTGCAGACAGGGACCACAGTTGAACACTTTGAAGAGGTAGTGGCTGACTTGCCTGCCTTCTCTTCTCAAACCCATGTACCTGAACTGTGAATAAGTCCGCTGGCCACAGTGCATCAACTCCCTGCAGAAGGAGCCCAATGGGGACAATTGATTGTACCCCTTCTGCTCTCTGGGCTCTCAGAAGAATGAACTCAGGGCTATTTCCCAGCTGAGGGACCTGATACCCAAGATCCAACCATCAGCTGATGGTTGCCGTGATCAATTTAAAGTATACTAAGGCTGTCGTTCAGCCACTAAGTCAAGTTCGACTCTGACCCCATGGACTGCAGCAGTCTAATGTTACCTCTCTGTTTTTCCTCATCAGTGGTATTTCTTAGTCTCTGTCTGAGTCCAGAAATCTTCTTTCCAGCAGTCATGGCCCAGAACACAGGGACGGGCTGGATGTCCAGTAAGAGGCTCAAGGAGGGGGCTCCATGGGTGACTTAGAACCAATGACAAGGTCCTTGCAGAGTCACGTGGACGTGAGGGAGACCTGAGGATTCTGAGGAGGGAAACTCTGGCTTTAAAGGGGGCGTTTTCCAGATTAAACAAACCTGAGGCCATAAATAGAAAGGGCTGTGGAACTTCAACTCAGGAGAAAGCCCAGCCTCCAGATCCCATGCTGATGATCAGTGAGAACACACTTTGGGACAGTTTGGAAGAGTGAGGCCATGAAGGAAAATGCCCCCCGGGAGACAGTGAAGGGAGCCCGGGTGCTCTGTGAGTGTCCCTCCCCCGGCTATGACTGTCACTGTGAACTTGGGCTCTCCCACAGGGAACACAGAAAACGCTCCTGCCCTCTGCTCAGCTGCTCGCGTGGACCTTCTCAGTAATTGCCAGGAGTTGTCCCTAGTCCCCAGGCGTGGGTGAGGGTGACGAGCACTGGGGGTAAGATCTGGCCCTCCCTGGAGACGCCCCAGACTCTCCATGCAGACATGTCACCTCCCCTCCAGACGACATGATAATGGCTCCTCTGTGGGGAGAGCGGGCCCAGGGGCCCTGTCCCTATAACTGGGGCCCATCCCGACTGCCACTTCCCTGCACAGAGTGTGGCGCCGAGTGCAGGCAGGTGAGTGCAGTGTTCAGTCTTGGCAGGAAATGGGAGAACAGGCTCTCCAGAATGAGGAGCTCAGAGCTGGGCAGGTGGAAGGGGCGAATGTGCTGGGGTGTGTGTCTGAGTGGGACCAGAGCCGTGAGTTCACTGTACATCTCCCTCTGAGATTACTTGCACATCAGCATCTGATTCACTAGGAAGCCCATCAAAGTCAGTCTTGAATTTCTGGGACAGTGTTTGATCTCCAGCATTTCTTCCTAATTTAGAACTCCCCTCTCCTGCTCTCGTTGCCCAGCTGTTCCCACACACGTCTGCTTTATCCACTAGAGCCCTCAGCACAGTGATCGTCGCTGATTTTCGTTCCTGGTGTGACCAGTCCAACTTCCCTGCCATGTCTGTATCTGATGCTCGCTCTGTGTCTTCAGACTGTTTGTGTTTGGGGGGTCTTCTGTTTTTGACTTTCAATGCACCTAAGAGTTTTTTCTTGTTATCTGGACGCATTGTAGTGGGTAAAAAGAGTGCCTGTTAATAAACCTTTGGTGATGTGGTGGTGAGCTGTGGGGATGACCTCAGAGAGACGGCAGTGAGGGGTTCTGAAAAGAGATCTTTGTTCCCTGCCCAGGAATTGAACCTAAAGAGCCTGAATGAAAACCAGGAGTCCTACCTATCAGAACACCAGGAGCCTGGGGCTAGAAGCAAAGTGGCCTTAGTTCTTTCCCCCATTAGAAAGCAAGAATGTCTCAAGAAGGCAAAAACTGTTTAAAAAAAAAAAAACAGGTATAAAGTTCATTATTAGAGACACAGCAAAGCGTGTGGCGAGCACACGGAGAAGAATTTGTTTAAGACAGAAGTGGGGCAGAGATACACCTAGAGAGAGAAAGGGTGTGGGTGTCCTGAGTGAGGAGCACAGAAGAGGTGACGGAAACCCCTCATTTAGGACCATCCTTCCAGGTCTTTGTTTGAGCTTTAGCTTTAGTCCATCAGTCATGTCCAACTCTTTGTGACCCCATGCACTGCAGCCCGCCAGGCTCCTCGGTCCATGCAGTTCTCCAGGCAAGGATACAATGGAGTGGTTGCCATTTCCTTCTCCAAGGGATCTTCCCAACCCAGGGATCGAACCCAGGTCTCCTGCATTGCAGGCAGACCCTTTACCATCTGAGCCACCAGGAAGCCCGTGTATAACTATTACCACCATCTATTTCCAAAACTTCATCATCCCAGCAGACACTGGCTACTCATGAAACAACAACCTCTCTTCCCCTCAGTCAGTGGTAACCTCTGTTCTGCTTTCTGGTTTAACGAATTTGCCTACTCCAGGTAACTTTTATAAGTGGAATCATATACTATTTTTCCACCTGTGCCTGACTGGCTTCGTTAAGCATGTTTTCAAGGTCCATTTGTGTTGTAGCGTATATCAAGTATGCTACACATTTCCTTTTCACAGCTGAATACTATTCCTGTGCAATATAGGATGGCATTTTGCCTATCCACTCATCTACTGATGGACCTGGGGCTGTTTCCGCTTACTTGTTACTGTGAACGATGCTGCTGTGAATGGTGGTGTGCACAGACGCCATCTGTTTTCAGAAAGACAGTTTCATTGTGAACACAGCTATGCTCACCTGTTAACATACTGGCCATGGCTGCCTTCCCAGCTGCTTAAACACATGGAGTTGCAGTTGCATCTGGACCTACAAAACCTAAAATACCACTATCTATCCCTTTACAGAAAAAGTCTGCTGATCTTTGGTCTATACGATGGGATTTCACTCAGAGAAAGTGGGATTAAGCTATAGTGGACCTTTTCTCTTTGAAACAAGGAATGTTTTCTGAGATTACCAAATGATGATATTTACTAGGAAAAAGGACACTTGTCAGTGGGTCTTTAAAAACTCGCCAGAAACAAACCAACCAAACTTCTGTTGGTCTAAATCTAAATAATTGCTGTGGTTACTGTACAATTTCATAGTATATACTTAAAACATTGTCCTTGTTTACCTTTGGCCAATTACCTTGTCTCTTTCTTGACGCCTGACTGATCCCTGAACCCTCCCCGACATGCATGGGCAATGTTCTGCTAAGACGGACCCCACCGCAGAGGCCTGTGGGTGCATGTCCACCCTCCTCCCTTTTCGGCCCCTGGGAAGCCTTCGTGCTCTTGTACGGACAGGGAAGTCTTCTTGGCCTTAGGCCTGGGCACAGTTTCTCTTTACCCCAGCAGAACTCAGCCTCTGCCACTAGCTTTGTCCTTGGAGTGTGTGCGTGAGAATAAACCTTCCGATTTACTCCACTTGACGAACACCAGCTGTCCAGCCTGGGGGCCCCTCTATCTCCTTCCTCGGGGAAAGGGGAGGTTCCACCTGTAGGAGGTGCCTGTGAGCCTGTGCCTCTGGTGTGAACTCCTGTTTCTCCATGTTTTTCTGCCTCTTGGACAGGACAGCACAGCTAAAGTGGGTGGGAGCTGGGGATTTCCCTTCCCAGGTGAGTCCGGCTCTATGTGATTCCAGCTGGTTGGGCTCTAGTTAACTACCTTCCCAGGAAAGCAGATTTAGGTAAGAAGAACCCAGGGCTCTGGAGTATTTGAAAATGTTTGCTTTCCTCTCGTGGGAACGGAGGCAGAAGGGGATGGATTTCTCTCTGATATCAGCTGAGGCAAATATCACCAGACTCACAGGACTGTGGGATGAGTGGTCCTCCTGGAGATTCTAACTGTCAGACTCCTACACACGGAGGCCCCACCGATCCATCATTATGATGCAGGATTTCCTACCCAGGGCTTCTTCCCAAGGGCTTTCTGCTCAGGAATCTCTGCTCCAGCATGTCTTGATTCCTTCTCTTCCCCCGCTGTCTCTTCCCTAGTGGAGGCAGTGATTGCCCTGTCTCTCACCTCGCTTACTGATCTAAGAATTTTCCGTCTATTCGGTGTTTTCCCTGTTTTCAGGACAGAGAGGTGACTCCCAAGCTCCTCACATGAGGAGCTAGAAAGTGCAGGTCCACAACTGATTTTTTAAGTTATACTGTGTGTGGTAATTCTGATGAAATGTGAGTTTCAAGTGTGAATAACTGACTCTCCTGCAACTGTGTTTAAATTAGTTGTGCGGTCTTAAAGCTCGCCGGCATTGTGCGCTTTCCGTTTCTTTCTTAACACACGCTTACAATACGCAGGAATGTCTCTAAGGGGTTAGTGTATCTGCTAGTCTGTCTCCTGTCGCATTGTCCTACACTTAGGACAGATTTTGTAACATCTGTTATGCATCACACCATGTTACTGAACAAGTGATGTGGTTCTTAACTTCAAGGACCTTCCCTGCTGGTGGAGAATAAGGAAATGCCAAATCAATAGGATTAAATATAATCAGAGTGAAAAGTGTAACCGGTATCATGCATGTGTGCTCCAGGTTGAGCCCCTCCTGTGGAGCATGACCGTGTCTCCCTTCTCAGAAGAGGAGAAAGGAATTCTTTCCCAGTGTTGGTTCTGTGAGACGCCTCCTGATGTCGACACCAGCTCAGCCGCCTTTCCGCTCCGGGCCACTCTGACGTCCTCTCCATGTCTTTTCACAAAGATGCCCTGAGAGACGCAGGGGAGGCGGCTGTGAAAACCATCTTTCTGTTCCAGGTGGTGGTTGGCACTCTGGGCAATGCCATCCTTTTCTCCCGCAGCATCTCTCCAGTCTTGCAGGGCCACAAGCAGAGATCCACACTGATGGTTCTGCCACATTTGGCCCTGGCCAACCTCCTGGCTCTCCTCTCTCCTGGCATTCCCCACATAATGGCAGCTTTCGTGTCAAGGAAGCCCCTCTCCAGCCTCGGGTGTAAATTTGTGTATTACATACAGAGGGTGGCTCTCAGCACCGCCCTGTGCTCCACCTGCGTCCTGAGCACCTATCAGTCCTTCATGCTCACCCCCAGGAGGGTGGAGTGGGTGATGCTCAGACGAAGGGCCCCCAAGGTCACTGGTCCTTCCTGCTGCACCTGCTGGATGCTCAGTCTCTTAATGTACATCCCTGTTCCTCTGAAAATCACTGGTCCTCAGGACACACACAACTATACTGATTCCCAAGGCAATTGGTTCTGCTCAATCTCAGGTACTGTCACAAGTGTTGGCTACTTGTGGTTCATCTCTGATGCTGTGTTTCTTACCCTCATGGTCTGGTCCAGTGGCTCCATGGTGCTTTTCCTGCACAGGCACCGCCAGAGGGTGCAGTATATCCACACCCCCACTGGGCACCACAGAAGCCCCCCGGAGACCAGAGCCACGCACACCATCCTGATGCTGATGGTCACCTTCATCATTGTTTACATACTGAATTCCACTTTTTCTTTTTATCTGACTGTTCTTGTAGAGTTTCGTCTGTGGTTGATGCAGACTTCTGATGCCTTGGCCTCATGTTTTCCCACTGTTTCCCCCTTTCTGCTGCTCCTGAGGGATCCTAAAACTCCTAGGATCTGCTCTGGAGTCAATAGAAATGATGCTTAATGTGATAAATATCTAGTAGATGCCTTCAATAATAACTAATTCTCTTCTTTAAGTATTGAGTGGCTATTTTTATTAAAGTATAATAAGTGTGACATTATATCACTTCAGGACTTACAACATTATGATTGAATATTTGCACACGTTACAGGTGATGAGTTCAATAAGTCTAGTTAACATCTACCCACCTCCACACTGTACTGTACTGACGGAGCTTTTTTCTTGTGAAACTTTAAAGATTGATTCTCTTACCGCTTTTCGTCATGTGACACAGTATGCTTAACTACTGAACCATGTTGTACATTATATGTCCGTGACTTACTTACTTTATAACTAAAAGTTGGTACCATTGAAGTCAGCGCTGTGCTATGCTTAGCCGCTCAGTCATGTCCAACTCTGCGACCTCATGGGCTGCAGCTCGTCAGGCTCCTCTGTCCATGGGGATTCTTCAAGCAAGAATACTGGAGTGGGTTTCCATTTCCTCCTCCAGCGATGGAATATTACATAGCCTCAAAAAAGAATGAAATAATGCCGTTTGCAGCATGATGGATAGACCTCCAGAGCACCATGCTAACTGAGACACACTGCGCAGAGAAAGAAAAGTGCTGTGTGCCAGCTTCTGTGCGTGGAATCTGAAGAAGCTGAACTCAGGAACAGAGAGTGAGATGGTGGTTTCCAGGGGCCAGGAGGTCAGGGGAATGCGGAGATGCTGGTCCAAGGGCACTGAGTTCCAGTTAGAGAATGAGTAAGTTCTGAGGATCTGATGCGCCGCCTGGGGCCGGCCCCCAACAGTGCTGCACTATACACTCGCCATCTCCTAGAAAGTCAGTGAGAGGGTACATCTTCCCTGCTGTCACCACCGGCTGCGAGAAAAGTTAATTCTCTGAGGCGACGGAGGTGTCAACCTCCCTGTGGTAATAATTTCACAGTATATTCCTGTATCAGAGTACCATGCTATACACCTCACACTCACATACTTTCCATGTCAGTTTTCATCCATTGCTTGTCCTGTGTCCTCTGGGGTGGATTACCGCAGCCCACACTGAGCCTCCTGGGGGCCTAGCCAGCACCCAACCAGCCTCTGTAGGACTGGGTTGAATTAAGCAAGATGGCAGTGGGTTTCGTCCCCAAGTCACGTAGCAGAGTCGCCACTTTTCTATCTCGATTTACACAAACGTTATGATGGTCGACAACTTGTTACTGGGCTTCCCTGGTGGCTCAGTGGTAAAGAACCTGCCCAACAATGCAGGAGACACAGGTTCAATCCCTGGGCCGGGAAGATCCCCTGGAGAAGGAAACGGCAACCCACTCCAGTGTTCCTGCCTGGGAAATCCCATGGACAGAGGGGCTTGAGGGGCTACAGTCCATGTGGTCACAAAAGAGTCAAATGCAACTGACCAACTGGACAACAGAAACGTGAGTTAGTCATGATTCCTCCAGTAAAAACTGAACCCTAGGGCTTCTCCTATGCTTCCCCTCTTCTGTGCTTATAAATATCCCACCAACAGTGGGAAACCCGGGCCCTATCCACCTCAGTCTATGTATCCTCTGCTCAAAGGTGGCTTAGACGCTTATTAACCCAGTGCCTAACCACCCTGCCGATCTTTTGTCTATATTGTTGGATTAGCTGAAAAGGTCATTCGTGTTTTTCCATACATCTTCCGGAAAAAGCCAAACGGACTTTTAACCAACCCAAGACATAACTGAAGAGAAAAAATGAATACTTTCATGTAAGGAGAATAGCTACTGTGAACAGGAAGATTTTGTTCCAGTTATAGCCATTCGTTCTGTATATAAAAAGTTTCCCCTACTCAGGATCCAAGTAAGTTTCCCCAAGAAAATTCTGGTTTGGGGAAGAAGTGGAATCACAGAAGTAAAGTGAGCGAGCTATTTGCCCCTTTGCAGTAAATGTGAAGAAGATGCCTACCGTGTGGGCTCTGGGGTCCTTGACCTGAAAAGTCAGGACCCAACTCCCAAGGACAGGACCTTGGGAGATGACAGTTCATCATCCTAAATGGTGCCTTGAGAAGACTCTGAATTAGCCCTAAAAGAAGAATGAAGATGTGAACACAGTCCCAGTAGGAAGCAAAAGACAGCAAAAAAGAGCAACTTCTCGGTGGAAAGCCTGTCGGAAGCCCATGGGGATGTGTGGTTGACCCAGGGCCGGGGCGCTTTGGACCATCACGTGGGGTGGGTGTTGGCCCAGGGCCGGGGCGCTTTGGACCATCACATGGGGTGGGTGTTGGCCCAGGGCCGGGGTGTTTCAGACCATCAAGTGGGGTGGGTGTGGGGCAGTAGGAGCTCTGTATACCAGGAGGCGCTTGAGGCAAATCTCTTTAAATGTATGTTTATTTTTTTAATTATGAAAGTGTGATGACACATTTACAGGAGACCTGGAAAATACAGAACAAGGTTACATATAGTTCCACTATATATTACGATTATTTTTAAGTGGATAAATTAAGATTCTTTTATTTGGACTTTCAATATCAAAAATTAATAGAATGAATATACAAAGAAGTAGAAAGATAGAGTAGATCCAAAGAGCACTGTGAACCAACTCAACATAATTAAGATTTACATAATTTTCACACAGCAACAGGGTACAGATTCGATTCAAGTTTCCATAGACTGTAAACTAGGAGACACTGGAATATATCCTGGCACATAAAAGAAGGTGGCAAAATCTCATGGTCTAAAGGTACTTACATCATACAGAGTCTGTTCTCTTACCACTTGGAATTATGTTAGAAATCAATGTCAAAAGGTAAGGAAACAACCCACATATTTGCTGGGGGAAATTGAGGGCAGGAGGAGAAGGGGGTGACAGAGGATGAGGTGGTTGAATGGCATCAGTGGCTCAGCGGGCATGGGTTTGAGCAAATTCCAGGAGATGGTGAAGGACAGGAATGCCTGCTGTGCTGCAGTCCTGGGGTCACAGAGAGTCAGAGACGCCTGAGTGACGGACGACAGCACGTGTTTTCGAGGGCAGTGTGACACTCACCCAGAGAGATCTTCAGCTTGGCCATCAAAAGCCCCGTGAGGCAGATTTTTATGAAGCCTCAGCGAGTAGATGTTTTAGAGTCACGGGCTGTGCGGTCTCTGCCACACCTATTAAGGCCACCTTTGCAGGTAGACGCTGCCCACAGACATGTGAAAACAGGCGTAACTGCGTCCCTATGAAGCGCTCGAGTAACTGTCCCCATAAAAGGCATCGTCCTCCCGTGGAGGCCTGGGGGCATTAGGGATCCCCAGCATTTTGAGGTGGGAAAGAGGGCTTCAAAATGGGCTGCTTTCCAGATTAGAAAAAGAGCTCTGGCCGTACAGAGCAGGAACCATGGGGCGTGAAGTCACTGGAGCCAGACTCCTGACCGGGATGGAGCTCAGAGCTGTGACGAGATGACGCCGCCCCAGGAGCACGCCCAGGAGAAAGCGCAGGAAGGAAGTGACTGGTGCACCTTTAATGCCCGAGTATGCTTCCTCAGCGTTGGTTTCCCACAGAGGACACAGAAGTGTTTTCACCTGTGGTCTGGCTGTTGCGTTAGGATCTTTAATTGCTTAATCACCCGAGAGGGGGATGAGCAGCACTGGGGATAAAACCGGCTCCTCACGGGACACGCGCCACGCTCTCCGTGCAGACAGCGGGGCCGACAAAGCCGCTGCGGGGGTGGTGGCGTCTGTGGGGACAGCGGGTCTGGGGGCCCTGCCCCTGTAACTGTAGACTCACCAGCCCCTGGCCCACCCTGGCCGACAGGTCCCTGCCCAGAGCTCTGGAGCCAGGTCCCGGCAGGTGTGCGCTGCCTCGTGTTCAGTCTCAGGGCAGGAAACAGACAGGATAGAGGAAGTCTTGGGGAGAGAACCGTGGAGCTGTGTCTGGGCACTGACCTTGGGCAGGACACGTGCTGAGCCTGCCTCACCCTGCGTGTCCACACCGGGGCTCCGGCTGGACGAGGGGGCGGCTTAGGGAGCAGAGAGGGGGTTTTAAAGCTCAACATTCAGAAAACTAAGATCATGTCATCTGGTCCCATCACTTAGTGGCAAATAGATGGGGAAACAGTGGTAACAGTGGCAGACTATATTTTTTTGAGGGCCGAAATCACTTCTGATGGTGACTGGAGCCTGAAATTAAAAAATGTTTACGCCTTGGAAAGAAAGTTATGACCAATCTAGACAGCAAATAAAAAGCAGAGACATTACTTTGCCAACAAAGGTCTGTCTAGTCAAGGCTATGGTTTTTCCAGTGGTCATATATGGATTTGAGAGTTGGACTATAAAGAAAACTTAGCACCAAATAGTTGATGCTTTTGAACTGTGGTGTTGGAGAAGACTCTTGAGAGTCCCTTGGACTGCAAGGAGATCCAACCAGTCCATTCTAAAGGAAATCAGTCCTGAATGTTCACTGAAAGGACTGATGTTGAAGCTGAAACTCCAATACTTTGGCCACCTAATACGAAGAGCTCAATCATTTGAAAAGACCCTGATGCTGGGAAGGACTTGGGGGCAGGAGGAGAAAGGGATGACAGAGGATGAGATGGTTGGATGGCATCACCGACTTGATGGACGTGAGTTTGAGTAAGTTTCGAGAGTTGGCGATGGACAGGGAGGCCTGGTGTGCTGCAGTCCATGGGGTCGCAGAGTCGAACACAACTGAGCGACTGACCTGAACTGAACAGCATAGAGTTTTCAGTTGCCGTTGCCAAAAGTGGCCACGAGGCAGTAACATGTCTTCTTGCTCCATTGGTTTTTGGAATGTTTTTTTAATTTGGTAATTTTTCAATTTTCTATAGAAGTGGAGTTTATTTCTGATGGTGTGTTTATTTTAGGTGAACAAGAGCTTGACTGAATTATACATAGATGTTTATCTATTCTTCAGGGATTTTTTTCTATACGTTATCACGATGTGTTCAATAGACTTCCTGTGCTATTCAGTAGGTCTTTTAAAATTATCTCTGATATCAAGTAGTGTGTATATGTTAATTGTAATCTCTAACTGTATGTCTCCCTATAACTTAAAAAAAAATCATACACTGGTTTTCTAAGTCTGAAATTCAGTTACTCTTTAGAATTTAGTTCGTTTCTGTGAATTTATAGATTCCACCTGTAAGTGATATCTTTAACCATTTTCTTTCTCTCTCTGACTCCACTTAGTATGATCATCTTTTGGTCCAGCCATGCTGCTGCCAATGGTAATTTTTTTCTTTTTACCTTTTTTTTGATGGCCAAATATATTCCAGTGTATAGATGAACCAGTTACTGTTCATTTTTGTGATAGAAAATATCAATGGACATTTAGTTGAAGCCGTGTGTTGGCTATTGTGAACAGTGCCGCCCTAAAAATAGGGGTGTGCCGTGTTTCAAATCAGGATATTTTTCAGTTCTAGGCCAAGAAGTTCGATGGCCAGAAAGTGTGGCTTCTCTGTATTTAATGTTTTAAGGAACCTCTAGATGCTTCCCACGGTGGCTGACCCACCCGCTTCCCTCCCCGCCCACAGTGTAGGAGGATTCCCTGTTCCCCGCGGCCTTGGCAGCGTTTTATCTTCGAAGATCTTTTGGAGGATGGCCATTCTGAGTGGTGCAAGGTGACACCTCCATGTAGTTTTAACTTGCAGGGCAGTTCCTTAACAATTAGGAAGGGCTTCCCAGGTGGTGCAGTGGTAAAGAAAATCCGTCTGATAATGAGGAGTCGGAAAAGACCCGGGTTTGATCCCTGGGTTGGGACGATCCCTTGGAGGAGGAAATCGCAGCCCACTCCAGTATTCTTGCCTGGAACATCGCATGAACAGAGGAGCCTGGCAGGCTACCGTCCACGGGGTCACAAAGACTGGGACACAAATGAGCCACTGTGAACATGCACACCGCAATTAGTGACGCGGAGTATCTTTCCTCGGACTTTGTTTCTTACCTTGTGAGTACAATTTACGTCTTCAAATAGACTTCTTGAACATTGGCCCTGCGTTGAATTCTCTTCCGGTGATTTACCCCAGGGTAGAGGGCATTTTGTTGAGGGCTGGTGTTTTTTTTCCCTTACGTCCCTGAAGACTTCAGTTCAGTTTAGTCACTAAGTCATATCCGACTCTGCGACCTCATGGACTGCAGCATGCCAGGCCTCCCTGTTCATTATCAACACCCGGAGCCTGCTCAAACTCGTGTTCATCGACTCTGTGAAGCCAGCCAACCATTGTGAATATTAAATACCCATCAGCACAGGTTTTTCTGTTGTTACCAAAAGTGGCCATAAGGTGGCAGCATTTCTTCATGCTCCACTTTTTTTTTTTTTGGTTATTTAGTTTTTATTGTCTAATGGGATTAGATTTAGACTTCCCTGTGCTATTCAGTAGGTCCTTTTGGATTATCTACCAGATAACAGTGTATATATGTTAACCCTAACCTCTTAGTGTCTCCCTTCCCCTCCTTTTTTTTTTTTAATAATCAGAAGTTGCTTTTCTAAGTCTGTGAGTCTGTTTACAAATTAGCTCATTTGCATGAGTTTATAGCTTCCGCCTGTACGTGATGAATTCCTCTTTCCCTGACTTCACTCAGTATGTAAATCTCTCGGCCCACTGACGCTGACCATGGCATGTTTCGGCTGTTTTTGCTGGCTGAGTGTACTCCAGTGTCTCGAATGGACCAGTGACTCTTCATTTCTCTGTGGATGAACATTTTGGCTGATGCTGTCTTGGACGTTGTCAGTAGCGCTGCCCTGAAAAGAGGGGGTGGACCTGTGATTTTAAATCATGATTTCCTCCGGATCTCAGGCAAGGAGTGGGCTTGCCGGATCACGTGGGGACTGGACAAGTGCCGTTTTAAGGGCTCTCCACGCTGTTGTCCTTCTCTGCACCCACCCATTTACATCCGGCCCCAGCAGCACTGAATCTTTGCAGATCTTCGGCGTGATGGCCATTTTCAGTGGGATACCGCGGTGCAGTTCTGAACTGCGTTTTTCCTGTAATAGTGATGCTGAGCCAGTCTTCACGGGCTTTATGTCTATCTGGAGGCCTTCTTGGGAGAAGTTTCCATGCAGATCTTTGACTCCCTTGCCTATTCGGTTGTTTGCTCTCTTTAAATTGAGCTGAAAGAGCAGTTTGCATATTTTGGAGATGGCTTCCTTGTGGACACCCGTATTTGCACTCTCTCCCCTGTGCTGGTGGCTTTCTTTTTCTTGTGCATGCATGTTGCGGAGGGCTTAGGGGCCAGTCGGGTGTGAAGAAAGAGACAAGGTAATTGGCAAAGGAAACAGCCGGCAGGACGGTCCTGCCTGAGGGATTTCCACCTCCTCCTGTGCTCCTCATTCAGGACGCTCACAGCCTTTCTCCCTGGGCGTATCTCTGCCCCGCTTCTGTCTTAAACAAACTCTCCTCTGCGTGCTTGCCCACGTGCTATGCCGTGTCTCCAAAAGTGAACTCCGTACCTGTTTTAACAGGTTTCTGTTTCTTTGAAACACTCATCGTTTCAGCGGGGTCACTTGGCTTCTCGCCCCTGCTGGTCCGGCGGCGAGGACTCCTGGTTCTCATCCGGCTCTGCAGGTCCAGTGCCTGACAGGGAACCACGACTGTCTTCAGGACCGCTCACTGCTCTCTCTCTCCGAGATCACGGTCATCGTTTTCGTCACCGAGGCTGGAAAAGGCAATTTTGATCATATTTTATGGCAGAATAATCCTGCCTTTCGTGTCTGTACCCCATCTTTATGCATCGTCTCTCCTTCGCACGCAGGTTGCAGCTCTGACTTGTCTAAACTTCCCGGTGCAGTGATCCACGGCGCGCAGTTGTCGCCTAATGTCAGCTTTCCTAGACCTCTGCACAGGCATGGAGCAGATGAAGTCATAATACTTCCTATGTCTGTATTTTTAAAAATGTGTTTATATTTTGCTTCTGTTTGGCAATATTGTATCAGTTTCTGAATTACCTACAGTCCACACTTAATTTATATTCGGCAGAGCGGATTTCCTATTACGAGGCCTCACTGAGGACGCGAGCGAGGCCTAGTGAAGACCAGATTCATGCCTTATGAGGACGAGAGTCACAGCTTAGAGAAAGAATATTCAGGCCGCACGTGGACGAGAGTCAGTCCTCGGTGTGGACCACAGTGAGACTGCAGTGTGCGCGGAGTCGGAACTTACGTGTGGACTGGAGTCAGGCTTCAGTGTGTGGAGTCAGGTTTACTATGGACCAGAATCAGGCCTGAGGCAGGACCACTGTCGGCCTCAGTGTGGCCCAGAGCCAGGCGTTAGTGTGCAGAGTCAGGCCTCAGCGTGGCCCAGGGCCAGGCGTTAGTGTGCAGAGTCAGGCCTCAGCATGGCCTGGAGTCAGGCCTGAATGTGGACCAGAGTCAGGCCTAAGTGTGACCAGAGTCGGGCCTGAGTGTGACCAGAGTCGGGCGTGAGTGTGACCAGAATCGGGCCTGAGTGTGACCAGAGTCAGGTGTGAGTGTGGACAAGAGTCAGGCCTGAGTGTGGACCAGAGTCAGGCCTGAGTGTGACCAGAGTCGGGCCTGATTGTGACCCAGAGTCGGGCCTGAGTGTGAACGGAGTCGGGCCTGAGTGTGACCAGAGTCAGGCCTGAGTGTGGACCGGAGTCGGGCCTGAGTGTGACCCGGAGTCGGGCCTGAGTGTGACCCGGAGTCGGGCCTGAGTGTGACCAGAGTCAGGTGTGAGTGTGGACAAGAGTCAGGCCTGAGTGTGGACCAGAGTCGGGCCAGAGTGTGGACCGGAGTCGGGCCTGAGCGTGACCGGAGTCGGGCCTGAGTGTGGACTGGAGTCGGGCCTGAGTGTGACCAGAGTCGGGCCTGAGTGTGGACCAGAGTCGGGCGTGAGTGTGGACCAGAGTTGGGCCTGAGTGTGACCAGAGTCAGGTGTGAGTGTGGACCAGAGTCGGGCCTGAGTGTGGACCAGAGTTGGGCCTGAGTGTGACCAGAGTCGGGCCTGAGTGTGGACCAGAGTCGGGCCTGAGTGTGACCAGAGTCGGGCCTGAGTGTGGACCAGAGTCGGGCCTGAGTGTGACCGGAGTCGGGCCTGAGTGTGAACGGAGTCGGGCCTGAGTGTGACCGGAGTCAGGTGTGAGTGTGGACAAGAGTCAGGCCTGAGTGTGGACCAGAGTCAGGCCTGAGTGTGACCGGAGTCGGGCCTGAGTGTGGACCAGTCAGGCCTGAGTGTGACCAGAGTCGGGCCTGAGTGTGGACTGAGTCAGGCTTGAGTGTGGACCGGAGTCGGGCCTGAGTGTGGACCGAGTCAGGCCTGAGCGTGGACCGGAGTCGGCCCTGAGTGTGACCGGAGTCGGCCCTGAGTGTGAACGGAGTCGGGCCTGAGTGTGGACTGGAGTCGGGCCTGAGTGTGGACCGGAGTCGGGCCTGAGTGTGACCAGAGTCAGCCCTGAGTGTGGACTGGAGTCGGGCCTGAGTGTGGACCAGTCGGGCCTGAGTGTGGACCAGAGTCGGGCCTGAGTGTGACCGGAGTCGGGCCTAAGTCAGGACCAAACTCTGGGTCTGATCCCCCCACAGAGCCCCCTGGGGCGTGTCCACACTCGCTATGGGGTGGGGTCCCCTCCCTTTTCGGCCTCCAAGGAGCCTTCCTGCCCTTGCACAGGGGAGTCATTTTTGACCTTAGTCACTGGCGCCTTATCTCTTGACTCCAGCAGGGCTCAGCTGCTACCGTTAGCTTTGTCCTTGAGTGTCTGGGGGACAACAAAGCTTCAGCTTCACTCCACTTGACAAACACCAGCTTCCAGCCCAGAGTCCCCTCCGTCTCCTTCCTCAAATCCCTCTGAGAGACAAGAACCCCAAACGCCTTCCCTGGGAGGCTGAGGGCAAAGGTCAGTCTCCTGTAGCTTCTTCAGGCTGGCGTGGGGCTGTAGACGCCACCCAGCTGGGGCCAGGAGCTCTCACCCTGTCTCATTCAGGGGCCCCAGGGTGATTTCTGTTGTTATTCCTGCAGGATCTCTTCTGAGGACTGCCTGGAATCTCCGCATCACGGGCATCTTGATGTGAAACTGTAGTAATCTGAAAGAGACAGATTTCACAAGTAGGTTTGAAAAGGCAGCGGCCAAAGACCAGTAGAAGCATTACTGTGACCAGGGGCCCAAGCAGGAGTGAGAACCAGGGTACAGTTTTTAGCAAGCCTGATCCTGGTCTGGTAGAGTCAGAGCTGGTGCTACCCTGTCCAAAGGAGTGGGAACTTTTGCCGCGGTCTCACATATTTCCGGTGCCGTTTTTATTAGCTCAGAATGACTGAGGAAGCTGTGACAGCCCACTCAACTGCAGAAGTAGCTGGAGACGTGACAACCTGAACACTATAATGGATCTCATTTATTTCCAGAAGAATAAGATTGAATTCCAGTCTGCACCTGGTACTTTAAGGAGACTTGCAGGCGTATAGCCAGTTATCTAGTTTAATCTAAGTCGGTTTTAACCTTTGATGTATTATTAACACATATACCAAAGCATCTTTCCAACGTTCCTTTTCTGCAAACCTTTTGTCCCCTTCTAGATCTGTATTAATTTGTTCTGTTTTCCCCCCGCTTATAAATAACCAACTGTAGAACAGATTATCATTACTTTTTACAACAAAAACACCTCCAATCTTTTATACCTTCTTTCGCTGACAACATGTATCTTTACTTGCTTTATGCACGGGAATCTTTTCCTTGTCACTTTAGTAGCTTTGATTCCAGATTATAATTTTTAATGTTAAAAAACCTTAACACCTAATTAAAACCAAGAAGAAAGCAATCGTGAACTGTGTCAGATTGTCATTCTCTGACTAGCAAACTCAGGAACAAATTTTAGAACCTCTAAAAACATGTATTTTTCCAAAGTACAATTTTTTTTTCTCAATGTAACACAAGGCTTGTGTCTAGTGAGCCCAAACATCTTCAGGTTTTTTTTCTTTGTATTTAGAATTGTTTGATTTGTAAGTGCTTACTTTTCTTTAAGCCAGTTAAATACAGCCCATTTACAAATTAACCTCAACGATGTTATCCAAAGACAAAGACCCACATGGAGGCACACACAGATCCAGGCAGACAGAGATCCCGTGTTGTTTTCAGTCAGTTGCATCGGACTCTCTGCGGCCCCATGGACCGTAGCCCACAAGGCCCCTCTGTCCACGGGATTCTCTAGGCAAGAATACTGGAGTGGGTTGCCATTTCCTTCTCCAGGGGATCTCACAGTTTTCCACTAAAGATTTATTATAAAATGTCTCTTTGCCCCTTTTCTTTTTCTTGGCTTGAATTTCTACTAAATTACCCAAGTTGAAGTCTCAGGTAAAGTGGGCTGTGTATCTCCCAGTCAAGATAAGCGCTAACTTCAGGCTTTTTTCCTGGCATATTTTTACTTTCTCAGGGTCAGAATTCTGGGGAAAAAAAAAAAAAAATTTCAACAAGCCAGCTTTTGCTAACTGCACACGAAAAAGGAACTGGTTTTGCGATTTCAAAAAAAGTTTCATTTCACCCATTTTCTCTGGAGTCTAAAGGCTATCACGGCCATCCAGTGGCAAAAAGCGTCACCTCTCCTGGCTGTGGTCATTGCTTCGCAGCTGACATACAGCCCAGACGGCGCTCAGATTGGCCCCAACCGGAGGGGCAGACCGCTGACAAGGCGCTGTCCCGGCAGGGACTGCCTCTGGGAGCCGGGCTCTCAGTCTGATCAGGAAGGGCCACGCAGGCAGAGGGGACGCTCGGTTCTTTTCTGCTTTCTTCCCGCCCCGCCCCCCACCCCAAGAGGAGTCAGGAGTCAGAAGGGGGTTCTTCAGAAAGTTAAGAGGGTTTTCTGATCACAGGAGCCACAGACCAGGAGTATGATCAAAGTGGAATAAAGTCCTGAACATATTGGAGCCTCAGCCCATTTTCCTGTGTTAATAAAGAAGCCCAGTTTTAGGCGTTTTCCCCCCACCCCCTGATCCACCCATTTAAATAAAGGCCAGACACTGTCACAGTAAAAGAAAAAGAAAAAAGTTTCCAGTTCTTAAGGACGCACTCCAGAGGTGTCTCTTTTGGCTCAGAAAGGGATCCCCCCATGTTGAGTGACCTCAACCGAGGACTGAGTGTGCTCCTAGAAATGTCCCTCAGAGCCCTGGACACATTCAGGAGGCGCCTGGAGGGAATCCGTAGGGCCCCCTGAACTCTGATTTCATGCTTGATGGGGCTTTGCGTGTCCTTTCCTCCCCCACCGACTTCTTTTTTTTTTTTCCCCCACCGACTTCTAACCGGAGGCCTCTGGTCATGCTTGGTACCCCCCGCAAGGCGTCTTCTTTCCAACCCCGGCGAGGATACGCGGGCCGATACAGAGCAGTCGGCAGGTGTAAGCTTCCCAGACAGCAGATAATGCCTGGGACGCAGACCGTTCAGAAGGGGCCGTCACAGTTTAAGGGCCGCGGTGGCCTGGCGTGGGGGAAACTCCTGGAGGAGCTGGAGTGGGCTGCGGTGGAACATGCCAGGGGTCAGGACCCCAGGGCTGCACCTGAGCTGCTGACAATGCGCTTGCCGCAGAGAGGCTGCAGTTAGCCCTCCCTCGGAGGTGTAGAAGATCAGGTAGAGAAGGAACCTTTTCTGCCAGTGATGTGGGAAAGGAAATCCCAGACTCGTGGTAGAGAGAGTGAACGTCAGGAGCCTGCAGCCAGCGGTCTGGGGGAGACCTGCAGGGGAGACTCCGGACCAAAGGATCTTGGAGGGAGAGCAGTGAGCCGTCCTGAAGACACATCTGGGCAGCCTGGATAAAAACCAGGAGTCCCGCAGTCAGACCACCAGGGGCCAGAGGCTAGAAGCAAAGTGGCCCTGGCTCTTGCTCACGTTTGGAAGCAAGAATGTTTCAAGTATGCAAAAGCCGTAAAAAACAAAACGACAGGTGCATTTATTATTAGAGACAAACACCAGCGAGGAGGGGTGCAGGCATCCCCTGAAGCGGGAGGGGCACAGTGGGAGGTGATGAGAGTCCCTCACGGCGGCCCGTCCTGGGTCTCTACGCCCGGCACCATCTGTCTCTCTCTCCACATCTGACCAGTCCAGGACCTGCCCCCCAACATGCATGCGAAACGTTTCGCTAAGATGGATCCCCCTGCAGAGGCCTGTGGGGGCAACTCCACACTTATTATGGGGTGCGGCCCCACCCTTTTTTCCCCCCAGGAGGCCTTCCTGCTCTTGTGCAGGCAAGGAAGCCTTGACCTCAGGAGCGTGAACCGAATCTCTTTACTCCAGCTGAGTTCAGCTTCTGCCACTAGCTTTGTCCTTGGAATGTGTGGGTGAGAACAAAGCTTCAATTTTACTCCACTTGACAAACACCAGCTTCCAGCCTGGGGCTCCCTCTATCTCCTACCCAAAGTAAGTCAGAGCGAGGAAGACAAATATATTAATATATCACTAACAGGTGGAATCTACGAATTCATGCAAATGAACTAACTTGCAAGCAGAAACAGACTCATAGACATAGAAAACCAACTTATTATGTGTAAAAAAGGGAGGAAAGATGCACTAAAAAGTTGGGATTAACACATGCACACTACCATATATCAAATAGGTAATCGAACAGGACCTACTGGACAGCACAGGAAGTGGACTGAACACCTGTGATAATCTACATGGGGAAAATCCCCCCACACAGAATAGACACATGTCTATGTATAACTGAAGCAAGTTCCTGTACACCAAGACCAAACACGACATGGGAAATCAGCTCTCAGTTCAGTTCAGTCGCTCAGTCGTGTCCGACTCTTTGCGAATCGCAAAGAATCGCATGAATTCTCGCGAATCGCAAAGAATCACAAGAACCCCATGAATCGCAGCACGCCAGGCCTCCCTGTCCGTCACCAACTCCCAGAGTTCACTCAGACTCACGTCCATCGAGTCAGTGATGCCATCTAGCCATCTCATCCTCTGTCGTCCTCTTCTCCTCCTGCCCCCAATCCCTCCCAGCATCAGAGTCTTTTCCAATGAGTCAATTCTTCGCATGAGGTGGCCAAAGTACTGGAGTTTCAGCTTTAGCATCATTCCTTCCAAAGAAATCCCAGGGCTGATCTCCTTCAGAACAGAAAATAAAAATTAAATAACCAAAAAAGAAAAAAGAGTGGAGCATGAATAAATACTGCCACCTTGTGGTCACTTTTGGTAACAACAACTGAAAAGCCTGTGCGGATGGGCACCCTTCACCAGGCCTGCAGGGACTTGAGGGAAAAACACCCGGTTCTCAACAAATGTCCTCGGGCAGGTCCTGGAAGAATTCAAAACAGGGCAGACGGTCAAGAAGCCCACCCGGAGAGGTAAGTTTTACTCACACTCTTTAAAAATCGGAGAAGGCAATGGCACCCCACTCCAGTACTCTTGCCTGGAAAATCCCATGGATGGAGGAGCCTGGTAGGCTGCAGTCCATGGGGTCACTAAGAGTCGGAACTTTCACTTTTCACTTTCATGCATTGGAGAAGGAAATGACAACCCACTCCAGTGTTCTTGCCTGGAGAATCCCAGGGACGGTGGAGCCTGGTGGGCTGCCGTCTCTGGGGTTGCACAGAGTGAGACACGACTGAAGTGACTTAGCAGCTTTAAAACTAACCACATGAAAAGATTTTATATCTCTCAATCTTACAGAAATGCAAATAAAAAATACGAGGTATCACCTCACTCTGATCAGATTGGCCTTTGACAAAAAGTCTACGAACAATAAACACTGGAGAGGGTGTGAAGAAAAATAAACCCTCCTGCACTGATGCCGGCAAGGTAAATTGCTAACAGCCAGGAGAGAGGACAGGGAGGAGGTTCCTGAAAAGAGAATGAAATTATGTCAGTCCCCAACTCCATGCAGAAAAATATACTCCAGAACAATCAAAGATCTAAATGGAGGACAGATGCTGTAAACCTCTTGAGAAAAATACAGGCAGAACACGCTTTGATATAAATCACAGCCAGATCGTCTTGGAGTCACTCTTAGAAAGATAAAAAACTAAATTAAACAAATGGGACCTCATTAACCTTAAAAGCATTTGAGCAGGAGGGTTAACCACAAATGAAAGAAAAACAACCCTCAGAATGTGGGGGGAAAGAGTGTTTTCAAATGGAGATACAAGGAATTCACCTCCAAAACAGACAAATAGGGCTCATGCCGCTCAATATAAAAAAATCAAACAACCTAATAGAAAAATGGGCCAAAGATCTAAGTGGACATTTGTCCAGAGAAGGCATCCAGGTGGCTATAAAGCACCTGAAAAGATGTTCAGCATCCCTAATCACTAGAGAAATACAAATCAGAGGTTCAGTGAGGGATCACTTCAGGCTAGGTCAGCCTGGCCTTCTCAAAAATTTGACAATAAATGCAGGAGGGGTGTGGGGAGAAAGGAACCCTCCTAGCCTGGGTGGGAATGTAAATCAGTGCGTCCACGGCTTTCAGACATTCAACAGTCAACAAAGTACCACGTGACCCAGCCATCCCACGTCTGGGCGTGGATCCTGAGAACACCAAATTTTCAAAAGTTGCTGCACACCAACCATCATGGCAGCACTGGGTAAATCGGCAAGATACCAAAGCAACCTCAGTGTAGAATGACAGGTGAGTGATTAAAGAAGCCGGGGCACAGATGCACAATGCGGTACTATCCAGACACGAAAGGATGAAGGAAAGCCATTTCCAGTCACAGGGAAGAGCCAGAGATGATCACACCGGTGAAGTGAGTGGAGTGCCACGTGTATCACCTGTTATCACTTCTGGGTGGAATCCAGACATGCATATAACGAACTTCTTTACAAAACACAAACAGCTTCATAGACTCGGTAAAGACAGTCACGGTTACCAGAAAATGAACCGTGGGGTGCAAGGAGAAATTAGCAGGTTGAGAATAACACATACACACTACTATTTATAAATGAGTCCACAAGGACCCACTGGGAGCACGAGGGAGCCTAGCCAACAATCTGTAATAAACTCTCTGGGAAAGAAACCAAAAAGAACACACACACATATATATATATCTACATATAAATGAACTAAGTTGCTGTACGCATTTACGCGAGAGTTGGACTGTGAAGAAAGCTGAGCGCCGAAGAATTGATGCTTTTGAACTGTGGTGTTGGAGAAGACTCTTGAGAGTCCCTTGGACTGCAAGGAGATCCAACCAGTCCATCCTAAAGGAGATCAGTCCTGGGTGTTCATTGGAAGGACTGATGCTGAAGCTGAAACTCCAGTACTTCGGCCACCTCATGCGAAGAGTTGACTCATTGGAAAAGACACTGATGCTGGGAGGGATTGGGGGCAGGAGGAGAAGGGGACGACAGAGGATGAGATGGCTAGATGGCATCACCAACTCGATGCACATGAGTCTGAGTGAAATCCGGGAGTTGGTGGTGGACAAGGAGGCCTGGCGTGCTATGATTCATGGGGTCGCAAAGAGTCGGACACGACTGAGCGACTGAACTGAACTGAACACATTTTTGAAAAAAACCCACAATGCAAATCACCTATACACGCAATTCAAAATAAACTATCAAAAAAAGGTGAAGGCAAAGAGCCGCTGACGCTGTGCCCCTCGGGCCTGGGGGACCTGGGCTGGCGTCACGGCCCTGGGGCCTGAGCAGGCTTGGGTCCCCCGGCGGGACTGTCCTGGGGCTGAGGGCGCTGGGCAGGCTGTGCCCGCAGTGAGCACCCCCGGACCTGGCCTTCCTGTTCCCGGCTGCCTGAGCCCACCGTCTCCAGACCCAGGGGTCTCTCCTGCAGCAGAGCCAACCCTAGCGCCCCCAAAGGACGGTGGGGTCTCTGGGCTGGAGGCGCTTCACAAAGTCCCCCGGGCTCCGTGCGTCCTGGGGGTGGGTCCCCACCTCCAGCCTCCTTCCTCTCCACCTGAGGAGGACAGCTCCCTCTGCAGAGCGGTGTGCCAATCGCTGGGCTTGGCCAGGGGGATAAAGGCTAAGGGGGGAAGAAGGAGACACTAGCCCTGGGTGTATCCATCTAATACAACCCAGAACAGGACGCGCCCTGAGGCTCTGGTTGCCCAGGTAACCGGAGTTGGGCGGGGAGAAATGCTGCCGCCCTGTGGCCATTCTCTGTAACAACCCCTTGAAAACCGGTGCTGATGGGCCCAATATTCACTAGGACCGCGGGGCTGGAAAGGACACCTGCCCTCAAGAAGTGCCCCAGGGTAAATCGCCGGAAAAGAATTCACATCAGGGCTGACTTCCACGAAGCCAACTTCAAGAGGTTAATTGGACTCACATGGTAGGAGGTAAAAAGCCCGTGGAAAGATGCTGAACGTCAGTAATTATTAAAGAAATGAAAATTAAAACTAGGTTGAGGTATCATCTTACTCAGCTTAGAAAGGCCATTCTCAAGAGATTTTCAAAGATTAAATGCTCCCAAGGGCGAGGGGAACAGGGAACCCTCCTACACCATGGGCGAGGTTGTAAATGGGTGGCTGTAGCCAGGAAGGAAAATATCTGGAGGCTCCTTAAAACACAAAATAAGGGCTTCCCTGGTGGTGCAGAGGTTAAAGCATCTACCTGCAATGTGGGAAACCTGGGTTCGATCCCTGGGTCAGGAAGATCCCCTGGAGAAGGGAATGGCAACCCACTCCAGTATTCTTGCCTGGAGAATCCCATGGACGGAGGAGCTTGGTGGGCTACAGTCCACCGGTCGCAAAGAGTCGTACACGACTGAGCGACTTCACTTCACTTTCTTTCATTTAAAACACAAAATAGAGAGTTACCACTTTTCGGGCAACCCCACTCCTTGCTTTTATCTGGGAAAAGTCCTAATTCAAAAGGGCACGTGCACCCCTATTTTCAGGGCAGCACTCTTCACAACAGCCAGGACAGCATTAACCAAAATATCTATGGATAAATGACTAACTGGCTCATTTGTACACTGGAATACACTCACAAATTAAAAAAAAAAAAAGAGAGAGAGAGAGAGAGAGAAGGGAAACTACCATGGGCAGCAGCGTGGACGGACTGAGAGATTATTTTACTAAGTGAGGTGCCAGACAAATATCTTAAAATATCACTAAAATGTGGAAGCCAGAAATTCATGCAAATGAAATAACTTGCAAATAAAACAGACTCGGTTAAAAAACCCCAACTCATGATTATTTTTTAAAATGTTGTAGGGAGCGATACACTAAGAGGTTGGGATTAAAATGTATGAATTATAGATAATCTGAAAGGACCGACTGTGAGCACAGGACGTCTGCTGAACACAGTGATAACCTATATGGGAAAAGACTCCAGAGAAAATAGATGCATGTCTGTGTATAACTGAATCAAGTTCCTGTTCACCTAAAACAAGCCCAACTTCAGATATCAAATCTGCTTCAACAGAAAATATAGATTAAGTTACAAGAGAAAAAAAAACCTGGAGCACGAGGAAATGCTGCCGCCTTGTGGCCGCGTTTGGTACAACAACGGAAAAACCTGTCCTGCTGCTGCTGCTAAGTCGCTTCAGTCGTGTCCGACTCTGTGCGACCCCATAGACGGCAGCGCACCAGGCTCCCCCGACCCTGGGATTCTCCAGGCTAGAACCCTGGAGCGGGTTGCCATTTCCTTTTCCAATGCATGAAAGTGAAAAGTGAAAGTGAAGTCGCTCAGTTGTGTCCATGGAGTTTTCCAGGCAAGAGTACTGGAGTGGGGTGCCATTGTCTTCTCCACACCTGTCCTGATGGGCACGTCATATTCACCAGGTCTGTGAGGACATCAGGAGGAAACAGCCGTCCTCCGCAGACGTCCTGGGTCGGTCTGGAGGAAATCCAAAGCAGGGCAGGCCGCCAAGAGGCCACTCCCGAGGGGTCAGTTTTACAGTTGTTGTTTTTTTTTTTTAAATCATATGGAAACCTTTCAACCTGGAGTAATTTTAGAGAAATGTGAATCAAAACTACAGCTAGGGATGAGCTCACACTGGTCAGAATGACTTTTGTCAAAAACTCCACAAACAGTAAATGGTGGCGTTTGGGAGAAAAAGCAATTCTCTTACTCTAATACTCGCGAGGGAAACTGTTAACAGCCAGAACAGGGGGCAGCCTGGAGGTTCCTGAAGCAAGCGAAAAGTGAACCTGATTATGTTCCTCCCTAACCCCATACAGAAAAAACACTCCAAGCTGATTAAAGAGCTAAATGGAGGGACGGATACTCTAAACTTGAGGAACATACGGGCAGAATAGATTTTGAAATAAACCACAACAAGTTCCTCTTGGTTTCACTCAGAATAATAAAAAATAAAACACAACTCCACAAAAGTAACCTCATTAACCTCAAAAGCTTTTGCATGGCAAGGGAAGCTCTAAACAAAAGAAAAAGACAACCCTCAAAATGGGAAAAAATGGTTACAATCCAATTTAAAAACAATTTATTCATCTCCAAAACACGCGAACAGTTCATTCAGCTCGATATCAAAAACAATCAACTCAAGAGAAAAACAGGCCAAAGATCTAAATAGACCTTTGTCTTGAGAGGGCGTCCAGATGGCCAGGAAGCACATGAAAAGATGCTCAGCATCAGTTAGAGAAATGCCAATCAAAGCTGCAACGAGGCATCAACTCACACGGCTCAGAATAGGCATCCTCCAGAAGATCTACGCAACGCTGCCGAGGCCGAGGGGACCAGGGACTCCTCCCACTCTGGTTCAGTTCGGTTCAGTTCAGTCGCTCAGTCGTGTCCAACTCTTTGCGACCCCATGAATCGCAGCACGCCAGGCCTCCCTGTCCATCACCAACTCCCGGAGTTTACCCAAACTCAGGTTCATCAAGTCGGTGATGCCATCCAGCCATCTCATCCTCTGTCGTCCCCTTCTCCTCCTGTCCTCAATCCCTCCCAGCATCAGAGTCTTTTCCAGTGAGTCAACTCTGCATGAGGTGGCCAAAGTACTGGAGCTTCAGCTTTAGCATCATTCCTTCCAAAGAACACCCAGGGCTGATCTCCTTCAGAATGGACTGGTTGGATCTCCTTGCAGTCCAAGGGACTCTCAAGAGTCTTCTCCAACACCACAGTTCAAAAGCATCAATTCTTCTGTGCTCAGGCTTCTTCACAGTCCAACTCGCATCCATACATGACCACAGGAAAAACCATAGCCTTGACTAGACAGACCTTAGTCAGCAAAGTAACGTCTCTGCTTTTGAATATGCTGTCTAGGTTGGTCATAAATTTTCTGCCAAGGAGTAAGCGTCTTTTAATTTCATGGCTGCAATCACCATCTGCAGTGATTTTGGAGCCCCCCAAAAAATAAAGTCTGACACTGTTTCCACTGTTTCCCCATCTATTTCCCATGAAGTGATGGGACCGGATGCCATAAGCTTCATTTTCTGAATGTTGAGCTTTAGGCCAACTTTTTCGCTCTCCTCTTTCACTTTCATAAAGAGGCTTTTTAGTTCCTCTTCACTTTCTGCCATAAGGGTGGTGTCATGTGCATATCTGAGGTTATTGATATTTCTCCTGGCAATCTTGATTCCAGCTTGTGTTTCTTCCAGTCCAGCGTTTCTCATGATGTCCTCTGCATATAAGTTAAATAAGCAGGGTGACAATATACAGCCTTGACGTACTCCTTTTCCTATTTGGAACCAGTCTGTTGTTCCATGTCCAGTTCTAACTGTTGCTTCCTGACCTGCATACAGATTTCTCAAGAGGCAGGTCAGGTGGTCTGGTCCATCTTTTTCAGAATTTTCCACAGTTTCTTGTGATCCACACAGTCAAAGGCTTTGGCATAGTCAATAAAGCAGAAATAGATGTTTTTCTGGAACTCTCTTGCTTTTTCCATGATCCAGCAGAGGTTGGCAATTTGATCTCTGGTTCCTCTGCTTTTTCTAAAACCAGCTTGAACGTCAGGGAGTTCACGGTTCACCTATTGCTGAAGCCTGGCTTGGAGAATTTTGAGCATTACTTTACTAGCATGTGAGATGAGTGCAATTGTGCGGGAGTTTGAGCATTCTTTGGCATTGCCTTTCTTTGGGATTGGAGTGAAAACTGACCTTTTCCAGTCCTGTGGCCACTGCTGAGTTTTCCAAATTTGCTGGCATATTGAGTGCAGCACTTTCACAGCATCATCTTTCAGGATTTGAAACAGCTCAATTGGAATTCATCACCTCCACTAGCTTTGTTCGTACTGATGCTTTCTAAGGCCCACTTGACTTCACATTCCAAGATGTCTGGTTCTAGATTAGTGATCACATCATCATGATTATCTGGGTCGTGAAGATCTTTTTTGTACAGTTCTTCTGTGTATTCTTGCCACCTCTTCTTAATATCTTCTGCTTCTGTTAGGTCCAGACCATTTCTGTCCTTTATTGAGCCCATCTCTGCATGAAATGTTCCCTTGGTATCTCTAATTTTCTTGAAAAGATCTCTAGTCTTTCCCAATCTGTTGTTTTCCTCTATTTCTTTGCATTGATCGCTGAACAAGGCTTTCTTATCTCTTCTTGCTATTCTTTGGAACTCTGCATTTAGATGCCTATATCTTTCCTTTTCTCCTTTGCTTTTCACCTCTCTTCTCTTCACAGCTATTTGTAAGGCCTCCCCAGACAGCCATTTTGCTTTTTTGCATTTTTTTCCCATGGGGATGGTCTTGACAGAACGTGGTCCACTGGAGAAGCGAATGGCAAACCACTTCAGTATTCTTGCCTTGAGAACCCCATGAACAGTATGAAAAAGCAAAATGATAGGATACTGAAAGAGGCACTCCCCCAGTCAGTAGGTGCCCAATATGCTACTGGAGATCAGTGGAGAAATAACTCCAGAAAGAATGAAGGGATGGAGCCAAAGCAAAAACAATACCCAGCTGTGGATGTGACGTGATAGAAGCAAGGTCCGATGCTGTAAAGAGCAATATTGCATAGGATCCTGGAATGTCAGGTCCATGAATCAAGGCAAATCGGAAGTGGTCAAACAAGAGATGGCAAGGGTGAACGTCGACGTTCTAGGAATCAGCGAACTAAAATGGACTGGAATGGGTGAATTTAACTCAGATGACCATTATATCTACTACTGCGGGCAGGAATCCCTTAGAAGAAATGGAGTAGCCATCATGGTCAACAAGAGAGTCCGAAATGCAGTACTTGGAGGCAGTCTCAAAAACGACAGAATGATCTCTGTTCGTCTCCAAGGCAAACCATTCAATATCACAGTAATCCAAGTCTATGCCCCAACCAGTAACGCCGAAGAAGCTGAAGTTGAACGGCTCTATGAAGGCCTACAAGACCTTTTAGAACTAACACCCAAAAAGGATGTCCTTTTCATTATAGGGGACTGGAATGCAACAGTAGGAAGTCAAGAAACACCTGGAATAACAAGGCAAATTTGGCCTTGGAATGTGGAATGAAGCAGGGCAAAGACTAATGGTTTTGCCAAGAAAATGCACTGGTCATAGCAAACACCCTCTTCCAACAACACAAGAGAAGACTCTACACATGGACATCACCAGATGGTCAACACCAAAATCAGATTGATTATATTCTATGCAGCCAAAGATGGAGAAGCTCTATACAGTCAGCAAAAACAAGACCAGGAGCTGACTGTGGCTCAGATCATGAACTCCTTATTGCCAAATTCAGACTTAAATTGAAGAAAGCAGGGAAAACCACTAGACCATTCAGGTATGACCTAAATCAAATCCCTTAGGATTATACAGTGGAAGTGAGAAATAGATGTAAGGGCCTAGATCTGATAGAGTGCCTGATGAACTATGGAGTGAAGTTCGTGACATTGTGCAGGAGACAGAGATCCATACCATCCCCATGGAAAAGGAAACCAACTCTACTCCCACAGAAAAGAAAAATTAAATTAGCCAAAACAAAGCAATCAGCACAGTGGCGCATGAAGAAATGCTGCCGCCTTGTGGCCGCTTTTGGTAACAACAACAGAAAAACCCATGGGGAGGGGCACTTGATCTTCACCAGGCCCGAGGGGCTGTAAGGAAAACAAATCAGTCCTCAACAAATGTCCTTGGTAGGTTCGGGAAAAATAATTCGAAACAGGGCAGATGATGAAGAGGCCAGTCTTGAGAGTTCAGTTTTACTCGCACTGTGTGTAAAAACATCACACGAAAAGCTTGTGATGTGAACATTTCATCATCATGAAATGTTATAGAAATGCAAACCAAAGCTACGGCAAGGTGAATCAGTTCACACCAGTCACAATGGCCTTTGTCAAAAAGTCTACAAACAATAAAGGCTGGAGAGGGTGTGGAGAAATGCGACCCTCCTGCACTGATGCTGGCAATGTAAGTTGTGAACAGCCACGATGGAGGCCGGGATGGAGGTTCCTTAAACAGTGAAAAGTGAAAGAATTTACATCTCTCCCTAACCGCTTACAGAAGAAACTCCAAATCAATTAAAGAGTCAAATAGAGGCACGATGCCTCTAAACCAGTTGAAAATATGTGCAGAACTAGCTTTGACACAAACCACAGCAAGTTCTTTTGGGTTCTATGCTCAGAATAATTCAAAACAAAAGAAAACGGAAAAGAAAAGCACCTCATTTACCTGAAAAGCTTTTGCAGAGAAAGGGCAACCGGAAAGGAAAGAAAAAGACAACCCTCAGAGTGGAAAAATGTTTGCAACCGAAGTTAAAGAGAGGAATTCATCTCCAAACATGCAAACTGCTCACATAGCTCAAGGTCAGAAAAACAGTCAACCCAGTAGAAAAACGGGCCAAGATCTAAATGGACACTTGTCCAAGGAAGGCATGCAGATGACCAAAACGCACAGGAAAAGATGCTGAGCGTCGCTACTAGAGAAATGCTGATCTAATCCACAATGAGGCATCGCCGCACACCGGTCAGAGTGGCCTGTGTCAGAACTCTACAAACAGTAAATCCTGGAGAGGGCGTGGGGAGGCGGGACCCCTCCGACCCTGATGCTGGCAATGTCAGTTGTTAACAGCCAGGTAGAGGTTCCTTAAACAACTGCAAAGGGAATGAAATTATGTCTCTCCGAAACCGCTGACAGAAAGAGAAAACGCCACATCAATTAAAGAGCTAAATGGAAGGACAATTACTCTAAACTTCTTGAGGAAAACATACGCAGAACACGATTTGATAAAAATTGCAGCAAGGTCATTTTAGATCAGTTCTTACAATCACAAAAAATGAAATAAAACTCAACAAAAGGGACCTCATTAACCTCAAAAGCTTTTCAACAGCATAGAAAACCCTAAAGGAAAGAAAAAGACAAACATCAAAATGAGAAAAAAAAAGGTTTGCAACCGAATTTTAAAACAAGGAATTCCTCTCCTTGCACATGCAAACAGCTTATGCTACTCAATATGGAAAAAAACAATCAACCCAATGGAAAATCAGGCCAAAGATCTAAATGGATATTTGTCCAAAGAGGGCGTGCAGATGGCCGTGAAACACATGAAAAGATGCTCAGCCTCACTGTTAGAGAAACGCCACTCAAAGCTAGAGCGAGGTGTCAGCTCAGACCTCAGAGAATGACCATCCTCCATAAGAGTAAATCCTGCTGAGGGTGAGGGGAACAGGGAGATCGCCTACACTGTGGGCGGGGAGGGAAATGGGTGGGTGCAGCCACGAAGGCAAACGGTATAGACAGTCCTTAAATCACTAAATATAAATTTTCCTCCTGCACCAGCAAGCCCGGGACCCCTTGCCTGAGATCCAGAGAAAATCGTAATTTAAAATACTTGCTCTCCTATTTTCAGGGCAGCGCTACTGACAACATTCAAGACAGAGTCTCAGCTAAAATATCCATCAGCAGAGAAATGAAAAACTGCCTTGGAAGCAGTGTGGATGGACGGAGAGAGTCATCATATGCAGTGAAGTCACGCAGAGAGGGAGGGAGAAATACACTATCACTTCCAGGTGAAATATATAAGCTCATAAAATTGAAGCAATTTACAAACAGAAACAAACTCACAGTTAGAAAACCAACTTATGATTACCGAAAAAAGAAAATGAGGGGAAAGAAGACATTAAGAGGTTCAGTTCAGTCGCTCAGTCATGTTCGACTCTTTGTGACCCCATGAATCACAGCACGCCAGGCCTCCCTGTCCATCACCAACTCCCGGAGTTCACTCAAACTCATGTACATCGAGTTGGTGATGCCATCCAGCCATCTCATCCTCTGTCGTCCCTTCTCCTCCTGCCCCCAGTCCCTGCCAGCATCAGAGTCTTTTCCAATGAGTCAACTCTTCACATGAGGTGGCCAGAGTACTGGAGTTTCAACTTTAGCATCATTCCTTCCAAAGAACACCCAGGGCTGATCTCCTTCAGAATGGACTGGTTGGAACTCCTCGCAGTCCAAGGGACTCTCAAGAGTCTTCTCCAACACTGCACTTCAAAAGCATCAATTCTTCGGCGCTCAGCCTTCTTCACAGTCTGATTCTCACATCCATACGTGACCACTGGAAAAACCATAGCCTTGACTAGACGGACCTTAGTCAGCAAAGTAATGTCTCTGCTTTTCAATATGCTGTCTAAGTTGGTCATAACTTTCCTTCCAAGGAGTAAGCGTCTTTTAATTTCATGGCTGCAGTCACCATCTGCAGTGATTTTGGAGCCCAAAAAAATAAAGTCTGACACTGTTTCCACTCTTTCCCCATCTATTTGCCATGAAGTGATGGGACCAGATGCCATGATCTTCGTTTTCTGAATGTTGAGCTTTAAGCCAACTTTTTCACTCTCCTCTTTCACTTTCATAAAGAGGCTTTTCAGCGCCTCTTCACTTTCTGCCATAAGGGTGGTGTCATCTGCATATCTGAGGTTGTTGATATTTCTCCCGGCAATCTTGATTCCAGCTTGTGCTTCTTCCAGCCTAGCGTTTCTCACGATGTACTCTGCATATAAGTTAAATAAGCAGGGTGACAATATACAGCCTTGATGTCCTCCTTTTCCTATTTGGAACCAGTGTGTTGTTCCATGTCCAGTTCCAACTGTTGCTTCCTGACCTGCATACAGGTGTCTTAAGAGGCAGGTCAGGTGGTCTGGTATTCCCATCTTTTTCAGAATTTTCCACAGTTTATTGTGAGCCACACAGTCAAAGGCTTTGGCATAGTCAATAAAGCAGAAATAGATGTTTTTCTGGAACTCTTTTGCTTTTTCCATGATCCAGTGGATGTTGGCCATTTGATCTCTGGTTCCTCTGCCTTTTCTAAAACTAGCTTGAACATCTGGAATTTCACAGTTCATGTACTGCTGAAGTCTGGCTTGGAGAATTTTGAGCATTACTTTACTAGCGGGTGAGATGAGTGCAATTGTGCGGTAGTTTGAGCATTCTTTGGCATTGCCTTTCTTTGGGATTGGAATGAAAACTGACCTTTTCCAGTCCTGTGGCCACTGCTGAGTTTTCCAAATTTGCTGGCATATTGAGTGCAGCACTTTCACAGCATCATCTGTCAGGATTTGAAACAGCTCAACTGGAATTCCATCACCTCCACTAGCTTTGTTCGTAGTGATGCTTTCTAAGGCCCACTTGACTTCACATTCCAGGATGTCTGGCTCTAGGTGAGTGATCACACCATCGTGATTCTCTGGTTAAGAGGTTAGGATGAACATATACAGGATACTTACTATCAGGTAATCCAAAAGGACCTACTGAACAGCATAGGGAAGTCTGAACACACTGACAGAGCCTATGCGGGAAAGTTCCTGAGAAAGAATAGATATGTCCATGTGTAACTGAGTCAAATTCCTGTAAACCTAAAACACAGAACAGACGTCAACACTACTTCAAAGGAAAATAAAAACTAACATACCAAAAAAAAAAAAAAAAAAGCCTGGCGCATGAAGAAATGCCGCCACCTTGTGGTCGCCTGTGGTAACTACAACTGAATACGGTTCGCCAGGCAGGAGGATTTAAGGAAAACACACGGGTCCTACACAAACGTCCTGGGGTAGGCCCTGGAAAAAGATTAAGAACAGGGCAGACAGTCAAGAGGTCACTCTGGAGAGGTCAGTTCTACTCAGAGTGCTTTTAGAAAAAAATAAGGGAAAAGTTTCAACCTTCTGAATTCTTAAGAGAAATGCAAATCAAAATAACAATGAGGTAAGTTAAAAAGTCTACAAACAGTAAATCCTGGAGAGGCTGTGCAGAAAAGGGAACCCTCCTACAATGATGCTGGCAACGTAACCTGTGAACAGCCCCCATGGAGTACAAGGTGGAGGTTCCTTCAGTTCAGTTCAGTCGCTCAGTTCTTTGCGACCCCATGGACTGCAGCACGCCAGGCCTCCCTCTCCATCACCGACTCCCAGAGTTTACTCAGACTCATGTCCATCGAGTTGGTGAGGCCATCCAACCATCTCATCCTCTGCCACCTCCCTCTCCTCCTGCCTTCAATCTTTCCCTTGGTCCTTAAGGAAACAGAGAATGAAATTATGACAACTCCCTAACCCCATACAGAGAAAAGAATTCAGAATCAATTAAAGATCTAAATGGTAGGATGATTAGCCTAAACCTCTTGAGGGAAATATAAGCAGAAACCCCTTCGATATAAATTGCAGCACGTTCTTTTTGCACCCACCACCGAGAGTAATGAAAAATAAAACAAAAGTCAACAAAAGGGACCTCACTGACCTTTGAAGCAGTTGCAGAATAAAAAATAGTTACCAAACAAGACCCACATGGACTTCATCTCCAGAACAGGCAAACTGGTGAATATCAAATAAACAAACAACCCAATAGAAAAACGAGCCAAAAGTCTCAATGGACATTGCGCCCAAGAAGGCATGCAGATAGCCGTACAGCTCATGAAAAGATGCTCAGCATCACTAATTATTAAAGAAATGGAAATCGAAAGTACAAGGAGGTATCAGCTCATAACGGTCAGAAAGGCCTTTGGCAAAAAGTCTTAATAAAGGCTGAGGAGGTTGTGGAGAAACGGGAGCCCTCCTACACTCATGCTGGGGACGTACGTTGTTAACAGCCACGTTGGAGGCCGGGGTGGAGGTTCCTTAAACAAGTGAAAAGTGAATGAAATTACATCTCTCCCTAACCGCTTACAGAACCTCCAAAACAATTAAAGAGCTAAATGGAGGGACGATTCGTCTAAACCTCTTGAGGAAAATATATACAGAACAAGCTTTGACATACATCACAAGTGCTTTTTGGAGCAACTCTGACAATAACGGAAAATAAAACAAAGTCAACAAAAGCGACCTCATTAATCTCAAAAGCTTTTCAACAGCACAGAAAACCTTAAAGGAAAGAAAAAGACAAACCTCGAAATGGGGGGGGGGGCGGTGGGGGGAGAAAGAAAGGTTTGCGCTGAATTTAAAAAGAAGGAATTCCTCGCGAAAGCATGCAAATTGCTCGTGCAGCTCAATATAAAAAAACAAACAACCCGACAGAAAAATGGGCCAAAGGTCTAAATACACACTGCTTCAAAGAGAGCAGACAGAAAACCATGGAGCACTTTAAAAGATGCCCAGCATCACTAACTATTAGAGAAATGCAAATCAACACTAAACAAGGAACCAGCTCCCACTGGCCAGAATGGCCATCCTCCAAAAGATCCTCAAAGATGAAATGCTGCCAAGGGCAAGGGGAACAGAGACTCTTCCTGCTCTGTGGGAGGGAAATGGGTGGGTGCAGCCACAAAGGAACACGAAACGCAGGTTCCTTAAAACACTAACATAGAGAAACCACACGATCCAGCAAGCCCACTCCTTGCCTTACATCTGGAGAAAATCATCATTTAAAATGCTACATGCACCTCTTTTTTCTCAGGGTAGCACTATTGACAGCGTCCAAGGCAGAGCACCCACCAAAATGTCCATCAACAGAGAAATGAAGAGTAACTGGTCCATTTAGTCACTGAAATCCACCCAGGCTCAAAAAGAAGGAAAAACGCCATTGTCAGGAGCATGGATCAGGAGATTTATCCCACTGAGTGAAGTTTGGTCAGAGGGAAAGAGAAATACTACATCACTCACTGCCAACTGCCAAGTCGCTTCAGTCGTGTCCGACTCTGTGCGACCCCATAGACAGCAGCCCACCAGGCTCCCCCGTCCCTGGGATTCTCCAGGCAAGAACACTGGAGTGGGTTGCCATCACTCACAGGTGGGACCTATTATTTCATACAAAGAAACTAATTGATAAAGAGAAACAGACCCAGTCTTAGAACGCCAATTTATGAATATGAAAAAAAAAAAAAGGTAGGGGAAGGGAGACATTAAGAGTTTGAGATTAACGCATATGCACTATTTATTATCAGATAGATAATCCAAAAGGCCCTACTGAATAGCACCGGGAAGTCTACTGAACACAGCAAAATAACCTAAACGGGAAAAGACCTTGAAAAAGAATAGACATACATCTATGAGTAACTGAATCAAGTTTCTATGAAACGAACACAAGGACGGAAATCAACTTTACTCCAATAGAAAATAAAAATTAGATTTGTCAAAAAAAAAAAAAAAAAACCCGCCCAGTGGTGCATGAAGAAATCCTGCCACCTGGTGGCCATGTTTGGTAACTACAATCGAAAAACCTGTGCTGATGGACACTTAACGCTTTCCTTCCTGGTGGCTCAGAGGTTAAAACTCTATTAGTCTCTGCCCTGTTTCCTTCCGCATTCCAAGGCCAAATTTGCCAGTTACCCCAGGTGTTTCTTGACTTCCTACTTTTGCAATCTAGCCCCTATAATGAAAAGGACATCTTTTGGGGGTGTTAGTTCTAAAAGGTCTTTTAGGTCTTCATAGAACCGTTCAGCTTCTTCAGCGTTACTGGTTGGGGCATAGACTCGGATCACTGTGATACTGAATGGTTTGCCTTGGAGATGAACAGAGGTCATTCTGTCGTTTTTGAGATTGCCTCCAAGTACTGCATTTCAGACTCTTTTGTTGACCACGATGGCTACTCCATTTCTTCTGAGGGATTCCTGCCCGCAGTAGTAGATATAATGGTCGTCTGAGTTAAATTCACCCATTCCAGTCCATTTTAGTTTGCTGATTCCTAGAATGTCGACGTTCACCCTTGCCATCTCTTGTTTGACTACTTCCAATTTGCCTTGATTCATGGACCTAACATTTCAGGTTCCTATGCAATATTGCTCTTTACAGCATTGGATCTTGCTTCCATCACCAGTCACATCCACAACTGGGTATTGTTTTTGCTTTGGCTCCATCCTTTCATTCTTTCTGGAGTTACTTCTCCAATGATCTCCAGTAGCATATTGGGCACCTACTGACCTGGGGAGTTCCTCTTTCAGTATCCTATCATTTTGCCTTTTCCTACTGTTCATGGGGTTCTCAAGGCAAGAATACTGAAGTGGCTTGCCATTCCCTTCTCCAGTGGACCACATTCTGTCTGACCTCTCCACCATGACCCATCCGTCTTGGGTGGCCCCACGGGCATGGCTTAATTTCATTGAGTTAGACAAGGCTGTGGTCCATGTGATTAGATTGACTAGTTTTCTGTGAGTGTGGTTTGTGTGTCTGCCCTCTGATGCCTCCCGCAACACCTACCATCGAACTTGGGTTTCTCTTACCATGGGGTATCCCTCCACGACTGCTCCAGCAAAGTACAGCCACTGCTCCTTACCTTGGATGAGGGGTATCTCCTCACAGCCGCCCCCCTGACCTTGAATGTGGAGTAGCTCCTCTCAGCCCTCCTGTGCCCGCGCAGCCACTGCTCCTTGGACGTGGGGTTGCTCCTCTCGGCCACCGCCCTGATGTCGGATGTGGGGTAGCTCCTCTCGGCCGCTGCCCCTGATCTTGGGCGAGGGGTAGCTCCTCTCGGCCACGCTTCTGCGCGGTCCGTCACAGCCAGAGCAAACACCCTCTTCCAGCAACATAAGAGAAGACTCTACACATGGACATCACCAGATGGTCAACACCGAAATCAGATTGATTATATTCTTTGCAGCCAAAGATGGAGAAGCTCTATACAGTCAACAAAAACAAGACCAGGAGCTGACTGTGGCTCAGATCCTGAGTTCCTTATTGCCAAATTCAGACTTAAATTGAAGAAAGTAGGGGAAACCACTAGACCATTCAGGTATGACCTCAATCAAATCCCTTATGATTATACAGTGGAAGTGAGAAATAGATGTAAGGGCCTAGATCTGATAGATAGAGTGCCTGATGAACTATGGAATGAGGTTCGTGACATTGTACAGGAGACAGGGATCAAGACCATCCCCATAGAAAAGAAATGCAAAAAAGCAAAATGACTGTCTGGGGAGGCCTTACAAATAGCTGTGAAAAGAAGAGAGGTGAAAAGCAAAGGAGAAAAGAAAGATATAAGCATCTGAATGCAGAGTTCCAGAGAATAGCAAGGAGAGATGAGAAAGCCTTCCTCAGTGATCAATGCAAAGAAATAGAGGAAAACAACGGAATGGGAAAGACTCAAGATCTCTTCAAGAAAATTAGAGATACCAAGGGAACATTTCATGCAAAGATGGGCTCGATAAAGGACAGAAATGGTCTGGACCTAACAGAACCAGAAGATATTAAGAAGAGGTGGCAAGAATACACAGAAGAACTGTACAAAAAAAGATCTTCATGACCAAGATAATCACAATGGTGTGATCACTCACCTAGAGCCAGACATCCTGGAATGTGAAGTCAAGTGGGCCTTAGAAAGCATCACTATGAACAAAGCTAGTGGAGGTGATGGAATTCCAGTTGAGCTGTTTCAAATCTTGAAAGATGATGCTGTGAAAGTGCTGCACTCAATATGCCAGCAAATTTGGAAAACTCAGCAGTGGCCACAGGACTGGAAAAGGTCAGTTTTCATTTCAATCCCAAAGAAAGGCACTGCTAAAGAATGCTCAAACTACTGCACAATTGCACTCATCTCACGCACTAGTAAAGTAATGCTCAAAATTCTCCAAGCCAGGCTTCAACAATACATGAACCGTGAACTTCCTGATGTTCAAGCTGGTTTTAGAAAAGGCAGAGGAACCAGAGATCAAATGGCCAACATCCGCTGGATCATGGAAAAAGCAAAAGAGTTCCAGAAAAACATCTATTTCTGCTTTATTGACTATGCCAAAGCCTTTGACTGTGTGGCTCACAATAAACTGTGGAAAATTCTGAAAAAGATGGGAATACCAGACCACCTGACCTGCCTCTTAAGACACCTGTATGCAGGTCAGGAAGCAACAGTTAGAACTGGACATGGAACAACAGACTGGTTCCAAATAGGAAAAGGAGTACATCAAGACTGTATATTGTCACCCTGCTTATTTAACTCATATGCAGAGTACATTGTGAGAAACGCTAGGCTGGAAGAAGCACAAGCTGGAATCAAGATGGCCGGGAGAAATATCAATAACCTCAGATACGCAGATGACACCACCCTTATGGCAGAAAGTGAAGAAGAACTAAAAAGCCTCTTTATGAAAGTGAAAGAGGAGAGTGAAAAAGTTGGCTTAAAGCTCAACATTCAGAAAACGAAGATCATGGCATCTGGTCCCATCACTTCATGGCAAATAGATGGGGAAAGAGTGGAAACAGTGTCAGACTTTATTTTTTTGGGCTCCAAAATCACTGCAGATGGTGACTGCAGCCATGAAATTAAAAGACGCTTACTCCTTGGAAGGAAAGTTATGACCAACCTAGATAGCATATTCCAAAGCAGAGACATTACTTTGCCAACAAAGGTCTGTCTAATCAAGACTATGGTTTTTCCTGTGGTCATGTATGGATGTGAGAGTTGGACTGTGAAGAAGGCTGAGCGCCGAAGAACTGATGCTTTTGAAGTGCAGTGTTGGAGAAGACTCTTGAGAGTCCCTTGGACTACAAGGAGATCCAACCAGTCCATTCTGAAGGAGATCAACCCTGGGATTTCTTTGGAAGGAATGATGCTAAAGCTGAAGCTCCAGTACTTTGGCCACCTCATGCGAAGAGTTGACTCACTGGAAAAGACTCTGATGCTGGGAGGGATTGGGGGCAGGACAAGAAGGAGAAGACAAAGGATGAGATGGCTGGATGGCATCACCGACTCGATGGATGTGAGTTTGGGTGAACTCCAGGAGTTGGTGATGGACAAGGAGGTCTGGCACGCTGTGATTCATGGGGTCACAAAGAGTTGGTCACGACTGAGTGACTGAACTGAACTGTGGAACGTAAAAATTAAATCTCAGTGTTCGAAGATGGTATGATAATGTATAAACTAATAAAACAACCAAAAATAAAAAATAAATCATGTTGGGGAAACAACTTATAACTATGTTGTGGGGAAATATTCATGGGCATGAAACACTTTAAATTGTATAGGTCAGTGACCAAATAAGATAGCAGTTTTATATATATATATATATATATATATATATATATATATAAATATGGGCTTCCCAGGTGGCTCAGTGGTAAAGAACCTGCCTGCAGTGCAGGAGATGCCGGAGATATGTGTTCGATCCCTGAGTCGGGAAGATCCCCGGGAGGAGGGCACAGCAACCCCCTCCAGTATTCCTGCCTGGAGAATCCCATGGACAGAGGAGCCTGGCGGGCTGCAGCCTGTGGGGTCACAAAGAGTCGGACATGACTATAATAGATAAGCAATAGGATATACTGTAGAGCATAGGGGATATAGCCATTATCTTGTCACTACATTTTTTAAAGATTTATTCATTTGTTCGTTTTTGGCTGTGCTGGGTCTCCGTTGCTGCCTGGCGTTTCTCTAGCTGCGGAGAGCGGGGGCTCCTCGCTAGCGACGGTGGGCGGGCTTCTCTCATTGTGCACCACAGGCTCCAGGGTGCACAGGCTTCAGTACTTGTGGTCCAAGGGCTCAGTAGCTGTGGTACACAGGCACGTGGCGTCTTCCCAGACCAGGGACTGAACCCACGTCCTTGCATTGGCAGGTGGATTCTTTACCACTGAGCCACCAAGGAAGCCCTATCTTGTAGAAACTTTAAGAAAATCTATTTAGACGGCTGGGTCTTTATTGCAGTACGTGGGCATCTCTAATTGCGGCACACGGATTCTCCAGTTGAGGCCAGCAGGCTTGGTTGCCCCATGTGGGATCTTAATTCCCTTACCAGGGATGGGACCTATGTACCCTGCATTGAAAGGCAGATTCTTTACCACTGGAAGCCCCAGTAGTAAGTTTTAATAGAGTATAGGAAAGGAAAGGAAAGTCGCTCAGTTGTGTCCGACTCTTTGTGACCCCATGGACTGTAGCCTACCAGGCTTCTCAGTCCATGGGATTTTCCAGGCAAGAGTACTGGAGTGGGCTGCCATTTCCTTCTCTACCGAATCACTATGTGGTACACCTGAAACTAATATAAGGCATTTATACTTCAATTTAAAAGTTAAAGCTATTTAAAAGACAAGTTTTTTTTTTTTTTAAAGCTCTTTAGTTTGTTGGGGTAGAGCCGATTAACAATGTTGTGATAGTTTCAGGTGAACAGTGAAGGGACTCAGCTGTACATATACAGGTATCCATTCTCTCCCAAGTTCCCATATAACACTGAGCAGAGCTCGCTGTGCTCTACAGTAGGACCTCATTGGTTATCCATTTAAAATACAGCAGTGTGTGTGTGCTCATCCCAAATTCCCTAACTATCCCTTCCCCTCATCCTCTCCCCAGCCCCCCACCACCGTAAGTTCATTCTCTAAGCCTGTGAATCTCTTTCTGTTTTGTAAATTCATTTCTATCTTTTCTTTTTAGAGTCCACTTGGAAAGGATCTCACAGGGTATTCTTCCTTCTCTGAAAAGACAAACTATTTTAAAGGAAAACGTCTTGGGCCGGACTTCAGGCAGGATAGGAGGGATCTCAGGGTGGGCGGAGCCAGACACACTAGATTTACGAGGAGGATGCTGTCATTGGTGGCTTCTGGCTTCCTGAGTCAGCTGTGAGAAGGAAACTGTACACCAGATGGTGGAGGAGCCAAGGGCCAGGGCAAAACCTCTGGCCACACATCCCGGGGACCGAGAGGGCAAGGGGGGGCCTGTGATTGTCCAGTCCCAAGTCTTCCTTTGAACTGCAGAACTGAAGGCGGGATCTTGGTCCGGACAGAAGGGACACCATGATCACGGAATTCCTGTCCCTGCTTTGCCTCGGTGAGTCTCCAGGGCTGGGACAGATGGGTTTGAGGGTGAGAATATTCACCGGGTAGTGGAGGTTACCATGGGGAACGTGGCAGGCACAGAAATGATGGCTTCCGTTTACTGGGTACAAGCGACCTGCCAGAGTTCTGTGGGCTGTGGTATCTGCATGCCCTGGTTTTGGTGCCTGCACATAAGGGATGAGGAAGCAGAGACACGTGGTAACAGCCTCAGCGTACTTGGCTCAATAATGCACAGCTCAAGTGGGACCTCCATGTCTGTATCATCTACATACCACCATCTTGCCTTGAATGTCCCATTGGCGTATGGGAGGCAGGGTCTACAGGGTGTGAAAGTCTGTGAGTTTGGTTATGAACAAGGGGTGCAGAAAAGACATGTTATTACTGAGTCCAAGCTTATACTTCTCACTGCATGATGGGCCAGTAACTTGAAAGACGAGTTGCTGGAGAAAAAAATAGCACCAGCGGACCAAGAAGACGGTGGACTAATGTCCCAAAGAACCATCTTGCCGAGGGTCTGGATGCTCCTTACATAAAACAAAGAGGGGGAAGTGAGAAGGTGAAATAAAAACGGCAACAAATTGTTGCAAATATTGCATACTTCTGGCCAGAATCCAGAAGGGATGTGCTAATTTCTTCTTTCCTGCAGCCATTCGCAGGTGGGCCTGGTCAGGATATTTCCCGTGAGCTTAAGCAAAGGTATTCTAGCTCAAGTCTCAGGCATGACAAGCAGGGTTCATGGGGAAGAGCCAGTATGTATGCTTTCAGTGTGCAGGCAACATCCCTTTAGTGCTTAACTTGCAGCAAAAACAACACAATACAAAGGTTTAAGTAAAGGAAACAGATCCGATATGCAGTCAGATTTGTTTTTCCCTATGACACCAAGGTGGGGCTTCGCTGGTGCCTCAGATGGTAAAGAACCCACCTGCAATGCAGGAGACTCGGATTCGATCCCTGGGTTGGGAAGATCCCCTGGAGAAGAGAATGGCCACCCTTTCTAGTATTCTTGCCTGGAGAATCCCATGGACAGAGGAGCCTGGCGGGCTATAGTCCATGGGGTCACAAAGAGTCAGGCACAACTGAGCAAATTACACTTCACTTCATGATACAAAGGCAGGGAGCAGTGGATAAGAACATTTCCTGACCACCCGTATCCTGAGCTTGATTTTAAGCTGATGTTCAACTTGAACATAAGGTGATCAAGCAGACCTCAGCTTGTAGGAAGCCCTAGACAATAATCTTGGCCTGGTCTCTCCAGACTTTGGAAAGGCAGCCCCACCCGACTGAGTCCCCAGTTCCTCCTTTGTGAGTGGAGCCGGATTCAGGAGGGGGGCAGCGTGGAGGACCTCAGGGCTTGCCGTCCGCCGCCCTCACACCCCCGGGTTCCTTCCTCCTTCTTCTGGGCTGAGCCCTTCCCTTTGAGGTCACTCTCATCCCACACACACACACACACACACACACACACACACACACACACACACACACACACACACACACACACACACACACACACACGTGAGCATGAGAGGCGGCTGCCGGTCACCATACCCCAAACCTCCAGTTGCAGGACAGAATAAATGGGGCAGTCAAGAGACGGACCTCATCCTCTCTACACTTATTTCCTTGGGCTGCCGAAACAGTTCAGTTCAGTCGCTCAGTCATGTCCGACTCTTTGCGACTCCATGAATCGCAGCACGCCAGGCCTCCCTGTCCATCACCCTCTCCCAGAGTTCACTCAGACTCACGTCCATCGAGTCCGTGATGCCATCCAGCCATCTCATCCTCTGTCGTCCCCTTCTCCTCCTGCCCCCAATCCCTCCCAGCATCAGAGTCTTTTCCAGTGAGTCAATTCTTCGCATGAGGTGGCCAAAGTACTGGAGTTTCAGCTTTAGCATCAGTCCTTCCAAAGAACACCCAGGGCTGATCTCCTTCAGAATGGACTGGTTGGATCTCCTTGTAGTCCAAGGGACTCTCAAGAGTCTTCTCCAACACCGCAGTTCAAAAGCATCAATTCTTCGGCACTCAGCCTTCTTCACAGTCCAACTCTCACATCCATACATGACCACTGGAAAAACCATAGCCTTGACTAGAGGGACCTTAGTAGGCAAAGTAATGTCTCTGCTTTTGAATATGCTATCTAGGCTGGTCATAACTTTTCTTCCAAGGAGTAAGCATCTTTTAATTTTATGGCGGCAGTCACCATCTGCAGTGATTTTGGAGGCCCAAAAAATAAAGTCTGACACTGTTTCCACTGTTTCCCCATCTATTTCCCATGAAGTGATGGAACAGACAACAGCAAATCAGGTGGCTTAAGACATCTATTCTCCACCATTCTGGAGGCCAAAGGTTCAAAACCAGGGTGTTGGCAGGGCTGATTCCTCCTCAGGGCTCCGAGGGAGGGTCTGTTCCACACCTCCCTCCTCGACTCTGGCTGGGAGATGACTCGGAATCCTTAGCACCCCTCGGCTTGTAGATCCTCACATAGTCACATGGCCACCTTCCCTCTGCATGTTCTGTCTCCAGGTCACTTCCCAACCTCTTATTATTATTATTTTTTAATGATTAATAGATTCGTTTAAACAACAGTACGTACAGTCATCATTGCCAGAATTAATATGAGATGTTAAATGTTCGATCCAACTTTCCTTCCTGGATCAGTTTTTCTTTCCTATCTCTGTCAGTTTTGAAAACATAAAACCAGAGGCGCAGGGGTCCAATCCCAAGCAGAGCTCCTGAGAGCAGGCTCTGGGCGTGGGCCTGAAGCTGGGATAGACATTTCCTGACCTTGCTCAGGTCCAATGAACCAAGGCAGGATCCTCAATAACCCCTTGGCGGCAAGGGTCATTGCACTGAAGCTGGTACTCTAATTTAAACTGGGATCTTATGGCCAACAGGCTGGCTTGTGCCTTCTGGGTTTTGAGAGATATATCCTATTCAGCTGGGTCGAGGGTAATAGGTAGGGTGGCCAGGCTCATGGCTTGTACTTGGGGAACAGCGTCTTGGCAACCCGGCGCACAACAGTGCCTGTCCTTCCAACTTCCTATGAGGACATGAGTCATATTGGGTTAGGGTTTCAGCCGACTCCTGTAGGACCTTGTGTAAAGTGTCAGCTGAAAAAAAAAATTGCACAACATAAAAGCTGAGAGTTGTGTTTTATTCAATGCATACTCTTAGGACTTCCAGGCCCAGAGACAGCATCACAAGTAATTCTGAAAGAACTGCTTCAAGGAGGCGAGGGAGGGGCCGGGATGGATAGGAATTTTGCAACGAAGGACAGGTGGTCTGAACGTCGAAACACTACTACTAATCAAAGAAAACCAGATATCTCAGACTAAGGAATTTAGTGCTTTTCTGTGTATGGGAAGACACAAGAGCCTGCGCTCACTGAAATCACTCCTGGATGCACACCTCAGCTGTCCGGGGCCAGCATCCCATGTTTCCCCATCCTGAGCTCCCTCGGGGCTCGCCGTGGGCAGTGGCTGCAGGCTGCTGGCTGCTGGATGGCAGGTGTTCTCTGCTTCCTGCGTTGCCTCGGAGCTCACCAGCTCACTGTGTGCAATCACTGATGGTGGTGACACCATTTGTTTACTGACGTGGCAGGCAGTGTTTTACTTCTCAGACGTCAGCGAGGACTCTGCACCCAGTTCCGATGTGTGTGAATATGGAGGGGGTGGTTCTTCACACCACCAAGCCGCTGACCCAGCTGTTTGTCCTGCAATTCACCTCCATCGTGACATGAACTACCTGGAGATACCGTCAGACCCCACAGATTAAGGGCTCCATCCTAGAAGATGACCTCCCTCCCACTTCAGGGGCCAGTCGTGAGCCCTGGTGGTCACCTGTGTTTCTGTCCGACTGGCTACAGATGAAAGGTTCTGACGAACCCCTCCTTGGGTCCATCAATTTCCTAGAACTCAAATTTGTGAGAACATGGAACTCAGAGAAACATTTTATTCACTAGATTACTGATTTATTATAGAAGAATTTGGGCTTCCTGGGTAGCTCAGCAGGTAAAGAATCTGCCTCCAGTGCAGGAGACCCCAGTTCGATTCCTGGGTCAGGAAGCGCCGGGGTCCAGCCCCCGCAGGATCCAGGGAAACCCGAAGGAGGAACAGCGTCAGTGATTGATTTAGAGAGCGATAAGGAAAGAATGTTGAAGATAAGAAAACAAAGGAGAGAAAGAGGCTGATATTCCTTGGTTTACATAGAGAACCAATAAAACTTCAAGACAAGAAGTTTGCCCTGTTCACAGAGGCCACAGGTGCCCTCCCGGTCTCCCGAGGGAGTGAAGACTCAGAACGTCTTCCCGTTCAGGTCTTAGAAACCCGGGCAGATAAGTGAACGCAGGGAGCATCTATGCTCCAAGGGATCAGCCTGAAAAAAAGAGGGAGAGGGAGAGAGAGAGAGAGAAAAAAAAAAAGATAGAGAGAAGAAAAAACACAGGGTGACCAAGCTGCTTCGGTGAGCGAGGCCCAAAAGCTTTATTTTTCAAAAGGTACTTTTATACCTTGCCTTATACATAGAGGGAAATGAAAGATGCAAGGTCATACAGAGTCAGCCCAAACATTCCAGCAGTTTTGCCCTTATCGAAACCAGGATTTTTCTGCATACCTTTTCCACAAATGATGTTGTGTACAGTATCTTCTGGCCTTGGAGGCCTGTGAACATTTTATGACCCTCTTTTGATAAAGGCTGCTTAACCAGAAAACTTATTTTCCCTCAAAGTGTTTTTTCTTTATATTTCTAATCTATGTCAGCCTCAGAAAATGCCAAACAGAGTTGCATTTTTCACAGAGCAAAGGTGCAGTGAGTTACAAGAAAGAACCAATTAGCTCAAAAGTCTGATATGGTTAAATTCAAGGCTACACGTGTTTTTCTTGCATTCTCACTATGTTAACTAATGCACTCCCAGGAGCACAGTGGATAAGAGATATGGGAACTTAGCAACAAGCATTGGCCCAATAATGAAATCCTAATCAGCACTAGCACTACTCTAATAACTTTTAACTCTTTCAAAGACTCTATGTTTTAGGCTTTCGGTGCCTCTCACAGTTGGGAGGCTGTAAATAATCACATGTGTGGCTGTCAGAGTCTGGATATACCTGCCAAGCAAGCTAGAATGCTAACAGAGGGGGTTTGATTTGAAATATTCCTCTCATGTCCAGGAGACTTATTAGCTATAGCCCTAAGCTGATTTTCTCCAGAGAAAGGTGGTCAGGGTTAGCCCCCTGTTAATTTCAGAGGAGTTGGTGAAAGTCATGAAATAGTAAAACAGACAGATTTTGGTTTGGGGTAGATGCTCGAGAAAGCCTAGGGAGCCCGTTGAGTTCTGAAGCCTTGCTTGACAGTTCTCTTCCACATGACCTTGTCATGGGTGGGATCTCCTGTGGTGGCTCCCGGCAAGGAAGTTCCCCTGGAGAAGGGTTAGGCTACTCACTCCAGTGTTCTTGGGCTTCCCTGGTGGCTCAGATGGTAAAGAATCCACCTGCAGTGTGGGAGACCTGGGTTTGATCCCTGGGTTGGGAAGATGCCCCGGAGGGGCATGGCAACTCACTCCAGTATTCTTGCCTAGAGAATCTCAAGGACAGAGGAGCCTGGTGGGCTACAGTCCATGGGGTCACAAAGAGCTGGACACAAATGAATGACTAGGCACAGTACATAGAAGGATTTAAGTCAGGAACAGCCAAATGGAAGAGGTGCACAGAGCCAAGGATGAGGAAAAGGGCTTCTGAGCACATCACGCTCGAAAAGCCTCCACGTGTCCAACATGGAAGCTCTCTGAACCCATCCTTTTGAGTTTCTATGGAGGCTTCACTACATAGATGAGAAATGGGATATTTCCTGCCATATCAGTAGACAACGGATGCTGCAGCCATCAGTGACTGAAGACACTTGAGGGTGAGCCCCGAGGGAACTCAGGAGGGAAAGAACACTTGCCACCCAGCAGCCATCAGACTGCAGCCACTCCCCACGGTGAGCCCCGAGGGAACTCAGGGATGAGAAAACAGGGATATGGCTGCAGACAGCTGAGGTCCATATCAAAGGGACGACTGCTGTGAGTCCAGACGCTTGCATCTTCCCTTACTGAGAAAAGCTCTAAATTCTTTAACTGGAGACATCTGATTTTCTTTTTTTAACAGTAACGTTTTGTTCTGACCTCCTGCCCTTTGTTGCAAAACTCATGTATATCCTTCCCACACCACAGCCCCCAGCAGTTCTCTCAAGGTTACTTGAGATGCTGCCTCCTGGGCTTGAAGTCCTAAGAATATCTGATGAACAAAACGTAACTCTCAACTTTTAGGTTGAGCGTATTTCTTTAGTCGACATAGGCGTGACTGATTGAATCACTGGCAATTGGTAATCCCCAGCCCTTCTTCCCTTCCTGGAGGTCGGGGTTGGGGGTGGGATTGGGGGTAGGGGGTGGGTAGGACTGACAGTTCCAACCCTTTAATCACTTGGTTGTTTCCCTGGCAACCGGCAACCATCCTTAGGTTACCTAGAGACTTTTCCAGAAGTTATTTTAACATAACAAAAGACACTTTTACCTCTCACAACACTCAGGGAATTTCAAGAGTTTGGGGAGCTCTGTACCTGGACAGGGACAAAGACCCAATGTCACAACATTAAAGTAATTTTCCCTCTTCTCTGGGGAACTATAGATTCTAGTGCCACTCTCCTCCTCCCTTTCTAGCTTGGAAGTTGAGCAGCTCTCCACGTGGTGTATTTCAAGTCCATTGCTGCTGTTTGAGCTCAGTCATGTCTGACTCTTTGCAACCCTGTAGACTGCAGCCTTCCAGGTTCCTCTGTCCGTGAGATTCTCCAGGCAAGGATACAAGAGCAGGTTGCTATTTCATTCTCCAGAGCCCATACTAAATGTTAAATGGATGATGCCTGGCTGAGTCAGGCAGAGAGGGTAGCTGGATGGTGAATGTCAGTTGTTGTAAAGGGCCCGCTAGATAATATAAGTGGGTACATGGCTGACATATGTGAAGAGTCCGTCAAATTCTCACTGATTGGCAGTTATTCACTGCAATTATTTCCAGATAAATATGCTTACTTGTGTTGCCTACAGCTCCCTACCTCAGATTCTAGTAAGACCTTCAAGGCGCTATCCTTTTATCTTTTGCTTTTTCAAGCTACCCTACACGCCAGTGTGTCTCTTCTCCTTAGCGGCATAAGAGTGGTTAGTTTTCTCAGAATAAACCCAAATCTTCCTTTCGAGTTCCTGACAGACATGTTTTCCATTTAGCAGTGGGCAGAAATAGGTAAAAACTGCAACACCTTTTCCCATTAATACGAATGTTATCAGATAACTCAGGTTCATATCCTTTTAAAGCAAAGATAAAGAGAAGACAAGGGATACTCTCAGGGGCAAATTCAAGCTGAATACAAACTCTCTCCTCTTTAAGACCTGCCAACAATAATTTAGAATAATGCAAACTAATATAATTTCAAAATCAAATGGAACACTGGTAGGAAATATACCACATGAACCTGAAACAGCTCATAGTTACTGAAATTAAAAGATATTTTATATTAAAAAGAAACATACCATAGGCCTTAATGGGGACATGTCAAAGGGTTTGATTTTTAGTTAGCAATAATCTATTAATATTGCTTTACTAGTTGAGATAAATGACTCATAGTAATGTAAGATTTTAATAATCAGGGGACTGGATGAAGTATATTTGGGAAGAAAATTTATTACACTTGTAACCACACTTACAGTTCTCCACTGCAGCCAGTTCTTTGCCTATGTCAGCTGTGGTCCTTTATTAAGAAAGATAGGACTTTCTTGGTGGCCCAGTGGCTAAGCCTCCGTGGTCCCAGTCCAGGGGGCCCGGGTTTGATCCCTGGTCATGGAATTAGATCCCATATGCTGCAACTACGACCTAGCACAGCCAAATAAACAAATAGAAAATAAATAGATATTTTTTTAAAAAAGAAAGAGAAATTCTGAGGATCTAATGACCAGCATGGTGACGATAGTTAATAACATTGAAATCGGCTCAGAGAATGGATCTTAAACATTCTCTCCACCCCCCCACCCCCCGCACACACACACAAGTAACCATGTGAGCTGACTTATTTGTTAATTAGCTTCATGGTGGTGGTCATTGCACAATACATACGTGTATCCAGTCATCACATGTACACATTAATACAATCTTATTTGTCAAAAACAGAGAACCCCTCCGTCAATTTTCACCTACTCCTCAGTAGGGTTTCATGATGAAAAGTGAATCTAAGGCAATCGTGAGCTTATTTAAAAACAAAGAAAGAAAGGAAGAATGGGAATCACCACTGGAGCAGGAGACTGGCTGATAACGGAGCTGAGATGACTTTGGACTAAAAGCAGAGGAGAGAGGGACTAAAAAGAGGCCGCGAGACCTGCGGACGCCCCCTACCCCCGACCACCCGGAAACCAGGTCCCTGCTGCAGCTGTCGCCGCCAGAGCGAACGCGGGCTCCGCCCACCGCCAGGCTCCCCCGTCCCTGCTGGCTGGTGAAGCCTGGGGGCTCGGGTTTTGCGCCCACCATTGAGCGGAAACAAGGGCCAGATCCCGAGTCAGTCTCATGTCCAGATGTGTATCTGCAATCTAGATACCTAACTGAATCACTCTTCTGTATGCTGAAAACTAACACAACAAATCAACCATGCTTCAGTCAAAAAGAAAAAGACAAGCATACAATTCATCTCTCATGAGTGTTTCTCTTCCAGGGCTTTGTCTGGGCAATGAAGACGAGGAAAATAACGGTGAGTCATCTCCCACCTAGACTCTGTTCCCGCACCCCGAGTTTCATGACCTTTTTCCCTTTCATCCTCTGAATTCTAGGAGGGTTTTGGTGGTCACCAAGATGAAGGGTCTAACTCCAAATTCTTTCCAGGGAAACTTCCCAAACCCCTCCTCCATGCCTTGCCCAGCTCAGAGGTTGCACGTGGCAGCAACGTGACCCTCATGTGCCACTATGATGCCCGGAATGGGACATTCATGCTGGGGAAGTCACAGGGTACAATAAAGGGCAGAGCTCAGCAGGAAGGTGGCTGAATTCCTCCTCACTCACCTGGAGCCTGGGCTTTCCTGGTGGCTCAGATGGTAAAGAAGCCGCCTTCCAAGGCAGAAGATGCAGGTCCGATACCTGGGTCAGGAAGAGCCCCTGGAGGAGGGCATGGCAACCCGCTCCAGTGTTCTTGCCTGGAGAACCCCATGGGCAGAGAAGCCTGGCGGGCTGCAGTCCATGGGGCCACAAGGAGTCAGACATGACTAAGCTGCTAACCCGCCTAAGGTGGCCACGGGCTCCTCGACAGGTGGTCTGGGCATATTTTCTCTCTGACCTTCACCTCGGACAATCCCCCTCTTTATTTCTCAAACAGGTTAGTCTTGTTTGGCAAACATAGCACAGAGCTCCCTCCAGCCATAAGATCCCTGGGTGCAGTCAGAGAGCCAGCGCCTTTGTACAGGTCGCGTCACTGACCCCAGGCACCTCACTGTAAAATGGACCCAAGAAACCTGCTGCTGAGAAGCTGCCTTCCCCATCCCAGAGCATAACTGCAAATTGTGCTTTGCTATCCCCTGGAGGAGGAAGTGGCAGCCCACTCCAGTATTCTTGCCTGGGAAATCCCACAGACAGAGGAGCCTGGCAGGCTACAGTCCACGGGGTTGCAAAGAGCTTGACACGACCGAAGTGACTTCTCACGTCGTGACTGAACACCACCATCACCGATGGAGTACAGAAAGGGGTTTGCGTGCAGATTAACTGGTGGTCCTCTGGGGGAAGGAGGGGGCCCTGTAACAGGTGACTTCACTGGTGCTGAGCTAAAAATTCCCGACTGACTATTCAAGACATTTATGGGCATGGGGTTCAAAGCTTCAGTTAGACTAGGTATTGAGCCCTAGCACAGTCTACACAAATGATTCCATGTTGAGCCTGTGATTTTTTTTTAATAGTCAATCAATTGATTTTTGTCTGTGCTGGGTCTTTGCTGCTGCACATGGGCTTTCCCCAGTTGGGGTGAACGGGGGCTATCCTTGGCTGCGGTGTGCGGGCTTCTCATCGCAGGGGCCTCTCTTGTTGCAGAGTATGGGCTGAACATGTGAGAGCGTCAGTGGTTGCAGCTCATGGGCTCAGCAGTTGTGACCCTCGGGGTTAGCTGCTCCACAGCACGTGGAGTCTTCCTGGACCAGGGATCGAACCCGTGTCCCCTGCATTGGCAGGCGGATTCTTACCCACTGCGCCACCAGGGAGGTCTGCCATTCCTTATGTTTGTACCAAAAACTAAAATTTGGCATGCATTCGTGAGCAAAAGTGCCTCGTGGGAGCTGTGGGATCCACCACCAGACACCAAAGGGCCAGGAGGAGCCTCACCCGCCTGGGCGTTGGATAGTGGGCAGACAGGCCTCAGTACCAGCCGTGGAACCGCAGGAGACTGTGACCTGATTCCAGCCCCTCTTGGCTGTCGTCTGGGAGAACGCGGACACGGTGGTATCTACAGACGGGAGAACGTTTGTGGACGTTTACAAACCAAGGCTGAAGTATGGAGGAGTGGGAAACTGGAACAGATCAACCTCCTGACAAGTAAAAGCCCGGGTCCGGTTGGCTTCACTGGTGAATCCCACTGAACATTTAAGGCAGAAATAACACCAGTCTTTCCCAGCCTCGTCCTAAAAAGTGCAGAGGAAGGAACACTCCTGTGCTCATTTTACAAGGCCAGCATCCCCTTTATGTCAGAGCCAGATAAGGACACTGAAAGAAAACTATAGACCTATATCCCTGATGAATACCGATGTGAAAGTTCTCAACAAAACGTTGGCAAATCAATTTTAACACTGCATTAAAAGACTCACACACCATGATCAAGCGAGATGTCTCCTTTGTACCCAGTGATGGTTCACTGTACAAGTCGAAAAGTGTGATACACACATTAATAGGAGGAAAGATAAAAGTCATATGTCCATCTTATATGTAAACAATTTTGATAAAATAGACCATTTCAATATAAAGACTCTCAATAAATTGGGTGTAGAAGGAACATACTTCAACACAACAAAGGCCGATATGACAAGCCCACAGATAAGGTCATACTTAATGGTGAAAAGTTGAAAGCTTTTCCTCTGATATCAGGAGTAAGACAGGATGCCCACCTCTTCAATTCAACATAATACTGGAAGTCCTCTTTGGAACAACTGGGCAAGACAGAAAAATAAAATAAAAAAGGCATTCAAATTGAAAAGGAAGACGTAAAACTGCCTTCCTTTGCAGATATGATCTTATCTACAGAAAATTAGCAAAAATAAATACTTTAGCTACCTGATGCGAAGAGCCAATTCATTATAAAAGACCCTGATGCTGGGACAGATTGAAGGCAAAAAGAGAAGGGGACGACAGAGGATGAGCTGTTTAGATGGCATCACCGACTCAATGGACATGAATCTGACCAAACTGAGATAGGGGAGCCTGGCGTGTTGCAGTCCACGGGGTCACCAAGAGTCGGACATGACTTAGCAGCTGAACAACAACAGTATATCAAACGAAAAAGCTTCCGCACAGCAAAACAAGCCATCGCCAACATGAAACGGCAATCTACCAGATGGGAGAGAGTACCTGTAAAACGTTGGTGCTCTTTCCTGGGATATGATTGGAAGGTGGGGAATTAGTAGTGTCATTCATAAATATTTTTGTTATTAAAATAATGCCAAGCTCCAGCAGGATTAAGAAGACTAACCTAGTGCTCTGGCCTGGGTTTGGGGACCCAGTGAGCACGTGGAGAACGGGAAAAAAATAAAATAAAACATTCTCCTCTCTGCTTCTCAAAGAGGGCACAAGTCTGTAAATAGGATATGAGGGTTTATCTCCCCAAGGTTCTCATACAAACACTGTGATTCCTTTTCTCCTTTCCCATTTTCTAGGGAACCAAAAGGAAAGCAAACCCACCCCTGAGAAGACAGGTAATATAATCAGAAGGGACTTCTTTCCCCCAATTATATCCACCTCTGAAAACACCGGTGAATAAAACAGCACAAGGTACATCGTCTGCTGTTTTACATGATGAAAAGCTATGGTAGAGCTTCGGGAAGAACGGGGGTGAGTCGGTATGACTGGTTTGGGGAATGGGACCAGGACCTGCGGAGCCTATACTTTGGGACGATGTATGATCAAAGACTTGCTAAAACTTTCAAGTTCTCAAAGAACAGTGAATATTATTTTTTTTTTTCTGATACTGGTTTTCTGTGAAGAATTGACTAAGATTCTACCCTCAGAAATTCTCATAAAAACTAGGGCTTTCTGAAGGTTTAGACTGAAACGGGCTTACCCATCCAGGATTCATTTTTGCTGTGTCAGGCAGCTTGGGGGATTTTAATCCCCTGACCTGGGCTTCCCAGGTGGCTCAGTGGTAAAGAACGCACCTGCCAATGTAGGAGTCTCAGATTCAGTCTCTGGGTCGGGAAGGTCCCCTGGAGGAGGAAATGGCAACCCACTCCGGTATTCTTTTCCTGGGAAATTCCGTGGACAGAGAAGCCTAGTGGGCTACAGTCCTCGGGGTTGCAAAGAGTCGGACGCAACTTGGTGCTCAGTCGAGCACAAACACAGGATTCCCTGACCAGGGGCCGAACCCAGGCCTCTGGCAGTGGAAGCTGCAAGTCCTAACCACAGGACAAACAGGGAATTTACCTAGATGCTTAACCATTTTTTCTTTCAGCAACTCATAACCTTCCTGTAATCTGCTCCAAAGGATCAAAATTGTTCAAGGTCATCATTAGAGTCTGTGCAAGTATAATAGAAACAATTTTTAAAAAGGCATCCTTGGAAATTCTCTGGTGGCCCAGGGGTTGGGACCCCACACTTCCATTGCAGGGGGCACTGGTTCCATCCCATGCGTGTGGCATGGCCAAAAAAAAGAGAGAGATTTCCTGCATCCTGTCCTTGAAAAATACGTATTTGTCTTCGAAACATTTTTATTCAGTATTAGCAGGCTGATGACTGCTACTCTGGCTCTGTGAACACAATGCATGCCACGGCTTCTTAGGGAGATGTGAAATCTGATAAGAGTCGGAGAGGTTGGAAGTGCCAGAAACGGGAGATGGAAAGTCGAAGCGTTCGTGTTTTTAGCTCTTCCGTCATTTCTTTTCTTTTTTAGTTGGTATATTATTCACATCCCATAAGATCACCCTTTTAAAGTATACAAGGCAGAGGCGTCTGGCACATTCACAGGGCTGTCCCATCACCACTATGCTGGTTCCCCAGATGAAGTTCCATTAAGCAGCCAGTCTTTGCTCCCTGCTCTCCCGACACGCCCTGCCGAACTGTTTGCTGACTCTATGGTTTCGCCTGTTGTGGACGTTTCATGTAAAACGCAGCCCCACACTGAGGTCTGGAGACTGGCTTCTTTCACTTAGCACAGTGTCTTCAGGTTTCACCTATGTTGCAACACGTATCAGTACTTCCATTCTTTCCATGGCTGAATAACGTTCCATCATATGGACAGACCACGTTTTGTTTATCCATTCATCAGCTGATGGACGTTTGGGTGGTTTGTACCTTTGGCTATTGTGAGTAATGCTGCCGTGAATATAGGTGTACGTATATCTGAGCCTCTGCTTTCCGTCAGGTATTTGAAAGGAGAAAGTCTTAGTCACTCGGTCATGTTGACTCTTAGCGACCTTATGGACTGTAGCCCGCTGTGGGATTCTGTCCATGGGATTCCCCAGGCAAGAGTACTGGAGTGGGTTGTCATTTCCCACTCCAGGGGATCTTCCCGACCCAGGGGTTGACCCTGGGTCTCCTGCACTGCAGGCAGATTCTTCACCATCTGGGCCACCAGGGAAGCCCCTAGTCAGGTATCTACTACGCAGGAGTAAAACCGCTGGGACACAGGGCAAGTTTGTGTCTGACTTTTTGAGCAACTGCCAAACTGTTTTCCAGTGTGACTGCACCCATTTCACCTGCCCGTCAGTAATTTATGTAGGCTCCAGTGTCTCCACATCCTTGCCAACACTTGTTTTCCTTTTATTTTTCTATAGCCAACATGGTGGGCGTGTATATCATTTCCTGTTTTTCGGCCACAACAAGCGGCACTGTGACCTTAGCTCTCCAATCAGGAGAGCCCTGCACTGGGAGCCCTGAGTCTCAACCACTGGCCCACCTGAGAAGTCCCTGTATATTGTTTCTTAAAATGCACTCTCAGAGCTCACATTTACACCACCGCAATGCTAAACAGAGTAAGACGTCTTTAAGCACAGACATGCTATCTCTGGAGAAGGAAATGGCAACCCGCTCCAGTATTCCTGCCGGGGAAATCCTGTGGACAGAGGATCCTGGTGGGCTACAGTCCATGGGCGTTGCAAGAGTCAGACACAACTTAGCGGCTAAACAGCAACAACAAGAGGCTGTCTCCAGCCTACATACACGCACCTCCAGGCTACTAGAAAGGAACCCTCTACTCTAATCCTGGGCAGAGACTACGATGGCGTTCATGCCCTAACTTTGCCACAAGGCCAGGCTTCCTTTCTGGGACTTCATGCCCTGGGTCAAGCTGTATCCCGCTGCTCAGTCAGATGCCTTAGATCAGTACCACAGACCTTCTGCAAGCTAATTTTGGCAATGTGTAAATAGTCGATGTGAAATTTGGCCAGGATATGTGGCCATCTCAGGGCAAACCCAGTTCAGCAGGCAGTGGGCAATCTCGCAATCATTTACTTCTCATTTCTAGCGAACTGCACCATGAGATAAACTGTAGGGTCATCAAGGGGAGGGTTGAGAGCATAAGGCAAGGCTGATGTTCCTTCGCTGCCATCCAGGAACGGGTGTTTCTGCCCCACTTTTCCAAGTCCATGGGGATGCGCGGCTCCCACAAATGTCAGCTGTTGGAAAAGGGGTGTCCCCGGGCCCCTTAGATTCCCAAGGCATTTTCTGGACAGTACCCCACCACCACTACCAACAAAGACAGCAATGTGCTCACATTGGAAAGGGGGAGAAACCATGATTGAGCACGCCTAAGAATGGCAAAGAATCTGGGGGACCGCGGGCGGAGGAGCGCTGACAGCATCTGTTACAGAGGGAGGTGGGTGGGGGCTGGGGTGCCGTGTGAGAGATTGATCCCGATCCCTGCAACCTCCTCAGCCTGCACCGTGAGTCAGAGTCTACACTGAGCGCTTCCGAGTCAGGGTTTTTCATCATCACTGCTCTCTTCAAGGGAACGCTCCTCACCTCGCTTTCCCACACCTCCTTCCCCTCCCCACCAGTTTCATGAAGCTGTCACTGACACGTAAAGCGGTAAGATACTTAAAGTGTACAACGGGATGATTTGATACAGGATAGGGGCTTCCCTGGTAGCTCAGTGGTAAAGAATCCGCCTGCAGTGCAGGAGACCTGGGTTCGATCCCTGGGTTGGGAAGATCCCCTGGAGAAGGGAAAGGCTGCCCACTCCAGTACTCTGGCCTGGAGAATTCCACAGACTGTATAGTCCATGGGGTCGCAAAGAGTCAGGCACAACTGAGCGACTTGCTCTGAAACGGAAACTTTCACCGCATGTCATGTATTTGCTTTTTGTGTGTGTGTGAGAACGCTTAAGATCTACTCTCTTAGTAAATTTCATTATACACTACAGTGCCACCAACTATGGTTCACGCTGTCCGTTAGATCCTCAGACCTCAGTCATCTGAAACTTGTTTGTGCTCTTTGACCAACTTCTCCCCAGGTACCCCACCCCCAAGCCTCTAGCAATCACTGTTTTACTCTCTGTTTTTACGAGCTTATTTTTGTTTTTTAAAACATTAATTTATTTGGCTGCACCAGATCTTACCTGCAGCTTGTGGGATCTGGTTCCCTGACCGGGGATTGAGCTCAGACCCCCGGCATCGGGAGTGCATGGGTATATATATGACCCCTTCTCGATCTGTTCATCTATCGATGGACACCGAGGTTGCTTCCTTACCTTGAGAAAATGATTCTTGGACTTTGATCCGTCTGTTGCTGGACTTGTCTTCACTTCCATAGCATCACAGTTAGTCTGGGTAAATGTGTTTCTCACCAGATTATGACTTCCCTGGAAAAGGTTCAGAATGTCACTTCTCTTGAACGTCCACACCTGGGGTCAGCACAGAGCTACCCCGACCTCGGGGCAGACTGGCCAGAAAGGTTAGACATAGCAGCATCCAAAGCCCATCCTGGCCATGTGACTCTGGGGAACTCAGTTTAATTCCAGGTACTTGGTTTATGTATGAATGAAATGTTGATGGCAAACGTACCTTGTGTACTTATCGTCAAGATGAGAAAGAACAGGGAATTCCGTGGTGGTCCAGCGTCAGGACCCCAGGCTTTCATGTTAAAGGCCTGAGTTCAGTCCCTAGTTGGGGAACCAAGCTCCTGCAAGCTTCATGGCAAAAAAAAAAAAAAAAAAAAATTTAATACAAAAAAAAAGTTTTAATGAGAAAACACTTACGAGTGCTAATGGCTCCTAGTTAATAAGTATTATTCCTGGGGAGGAAACGTTTACTGGGTGTTTGCCATCTGCCAGGCACTGTGCTAGCCCTCTCTGTAGGCACCGACCCACTCCTTCTCTCGACCGACCAGTAAAGCAGCCACAGTTGCTGTCCTCGCTTTGATCAGGAAAACAAAGCTCAGGGAGATGGCACAAGTTCCCTCAAGTGATTGGACAGCCCAGCTGGGGAGTGGCAGCTCCGAGTCTTGAAGCCAGGCTGTCTGGCTCCGGGCAGCTCTTCTGTGAAGCTCTCAGTGCGCTCCTGGAGCCAGCCTGACTCCTGGCCCCGTCCTTCTCCCCCCAGACACCAGGACCGTCTTCGGGGCCACCTTCAGCTGCCTCTTGCTCTTTCTCCTCTTCCTCGCCGTCTTCTTCATCTACAGGTGCACTCAGCAAGGTGAGCTCAGAGCACCACGGGTTTCACACTCTGAGGAAGGGGACTAACGTGAGGATTCTTTAGGGCGATACATTTCTCCTTGTTTTTTTTTTTTTTTTTAATAGATTCATCAGAGGAAGAATCCATCAGGAGGTAGATACACTTGCAGACCTCACGCCCTGCGATAACTCCCACTCCACTGCACATCAGCGACTCTTAGGCCCCGCCCCGCCTCTGTCAGCCCTATCCCCTCCTCTAGACCTCCAGATCCCATACTCTAACACGTTTCTCTTTCGCAGAACCTGCCATTCCAAAGTGCACAAGCAGAGGGATGCAGGTAAGTGATCCGGGGTGAAACCACGAGGAGCCTCGGGATGGAAAGGCTGCAATCTGACTCTTGCCGTCTGAGAACTGAGTTTTGTCTCCTTGTACTCACATGCAGATGTACCCATGCTGGAAAGGATTTCTGAATCGGTGAGTTCTCCCCTATGGAATAACCCAAGAGCTCACGTACCACCAGAGGCTGGTCTGTCTGCCTCTTGGCTTAGCTCAAACGCTGGTTATATTCATGCGGCCATTTGATATTGAGTTTAAAAACATCTGAGGAACCCATTAAAAGAGAGTAGATAGGCGGTTAAGCTGGCGGGGTGGGCAGGCAGGGGACCTGGGAAGATGACATTTAAGGGACAAACTGGCGATTTGTAGGTGAATAAGTTCTGGGAATCTAATGCACAGCTTGGGGATTATAGTCAGCAACACTGTATCATATACGTCAAAGATGCTAGGAGGTAGGTCATAATTGTTCGCATCATGACAAAGAAATGATAATTACGTGACAGGATGGAGGTGGTACCAAGGGGTACACTATATCAGTGTATCACATCACCATGCTGCTGCTGCTGCTAAGGCACCTCAGTCGTGTCCAACTCTGTGCGACCCCATGGACGGCAGCCCACCAGGCTCCCCCGTCCCTGGGATTCTCCAGGCAAGAACACTGGGGTGGGTCGTCATTGCCTTTTCCACATGAACATGAGTACTCCTTAAAGTTGCATAGGGTTATATATCAGTTACATCTCAAACAAACAAACAAAAAAACAGGTGCTTTGAATTTCACAGTAGCTGGATTCCAGCTCCCAGTGGCTACTATTTATTACCATGTGGTCTGAGACAAATCACAAAACCCCCATGAGAGGGGATACATGTATATGTACAACTGATTCACTTCACTGTGTACCTGAAACACACACTGTAAGCCACCTATACTCCAATAGGAATTCAGCAAACAAGACACAAGCCCGCATAATTTGGACCTTTCCTTCCCTGGTGGCTGGGATGGTAGAGAATCTGCCTGCAATGCAGGAGACCCGGGTTCAGTCCCTGGGTCAGGAAGATGTCCTGGCAAAGGGAAAGGCAACCCACTCCTCTCCACAGACAGAGGGGCCTGGTGAGCTACAGCCCATGGGGTCACAGAGAGTCGGACATGGCTGAGCGACTAACACTTCTTCACTTCTTTCCTCCTATATCTAAGGGGAATCCAAATCCCCAGTTAAAAGGCTGTGAGAGTCTAATGATGTCATAAACGTAGAGGGTTTATTGGTGTTTGTGGCAAATTTTAAGTGTCAAATGGGTGGCATGAAAGCATCATTTAACAAATATTAATCAATGTACACTCATCAATTTCTTCTGTTTAAAATACTGCCTGTTGGGTGCATACTCAGTCAGTCAGGCATGTCCAGCTCTTTGTGACCCCATGGACAGTAGCCCACCAGGTTCCTCTCTCCATGGGATTTTCCAGGCAAAGAATGCTGGAGGGGGTCGTCATTTCCTCCTCCAGGGGATCTTCCAGACCCTGGGATCGAACTGGCATCTCCTGTCTCACCTGCATTACAGGTGGATTCTTTACTGCCGAGCCACTGGGAAGCCCCTAAAATACTGCTTATTTGTGATTTAATATTAATGAGCATTATAACATCTAAGAGCAATAGCAAGTAAAATTCATACCTTTTCCCACAGGGCACAGAGGTTCACTGGCTCATTCTTGAAGCCAAACCAAGTTAAATAAGAGCATTAGCAGGGAATTCCTCCGTGGTCCAGTGGTTAAGACTTGGTGCTTCCACTGTCGAGGGCCTAGGTTCAATACCTGGTCAGACAAGTAAGATTCTGCAAGCTACTGGCCAAAAAAGAAAGCATTAGTAAAAGATTTAAACATTGTTGCATTTAAAGCGATATTTAGGTACGTTGCATTCGTTTAGATACATAGAAATATTAAGTTATGGAAAGGCATAGTTTATCACAAAATAAATGCCAGTGATTAAATCTGGGCTATTTTAAGTGTTGGCTTAATGACCTTGATTAGCACATTGTTGATAATTATAATATTATGATAATGTCATGTTGTGATGGGATACCTCCATACAATAGAATATTATTCAGCAGTAAAAGAAAGAAGTTACAGATATAGGTGAGAAGTGACTGCACCTCAAAAACAGTTTGCGAGGTGAAAAAAGTCAGATACAAAAAACTATATATAAAATTGTTCTATTTACATAAAATTTCCAGGAAAGGCAAATTAGTAGCTGGGGTGGGGGTGGAGGGCAGAGAGAGCAAGGGTTAACTGCAAACAAGCCCAGGGAACTTTTGAGGGGCGACGGATAGTCTCCCACTGTACAGTGGGGATGGTTGCATTGTTCTACAAATTCACTAAAAGTCATAGAACTGTACACTTATCCCAGGGGAATTTTATGGTATATACATTATATATCAGCAAAAATACTTTTTAAAATACAATACTATGTCATCAGTAGGTATGCATATAGGAGGGCAATTCTTATTCTGAAAACCATACCGTTTGCAACTGATTTTTAATAAGCACAAGTTACCACTGATTGCTGGTATCCTGTTATGAGAGTCGAAAGCACAGCCATCCTAGAACGTGCTGTCCAACAGAGCTTCCCGCAATGAGGGCAACAGTCTATAGCTGTACTGTCCCAGACATGTCACAGCCTCCGGCTGCATCTGAAATGCATCTGGTGAGACTGAGGACCTCACTTTGAATTTAGTTGACATTTGTCTGAAGTCGAATGGCCACGTGTGGCTCGTGGCTACCCTACCGCACAGCTCAGCTCTACAAGCCTTGTCTCTCTTCTCCCCAAAGCCTGAAGAGCCCGAGGGGGTGACCTACGCCCAGCTAAACACCACCGCACTGTCCAGGGCAGCTTCTGCCCCCGCCGAGGAGACCCCGAGTTCTTGTGACTACACGACGGTGAAGGTGTAGGACTGAGAGAAGAGCTTTTCTCTGGGAAGAGAGTATGGATTACCATGGCCGGGATGACCGGACTTGGGAAAATCCAGGTGACTCTGTGTCCTTGGCTCATTTACTCATAATAATAGAATTGCTTTTCTCTTCTTGCTTCCCCTCCTCTCAAAAATTACAGGGTGAGTTTTCACAAGACTTGGACTGCGCCTTTAGTATGAAAGTGTTAATCGCTCAGTCGTGTTGACTCTTTGTGACCCCATGGACCGTAGCCCTCCAGGATCCTCTGTCCATGGGATTTCCCAGGCAAGAATACTGGAGTAGGTTGCCATTTCCTACCCCAAGGGAACCTTCCAGACCCAGGGGATTGATCCTGGGTCTCCTGCATTGCAGGCGGATTCTTTACCCTCTGAGCCACCGGGGAGGGTTTGAATGAAATCATAGGCTAAGAATACGTACTGTATGTATAGGCTGGTGGGACTGGGAATATTCACTTAGGGAGTTAAGGACGACATCATGCAAACAGAAAATGTTACTCAGAGAAGACTACGTGACCCCGCAGACACAGGGATTTCACAAAAGGAGCAGAAAAATTATAGGCCGTGAAGGGAGACACTCGTGAATTAACAAAAAGCGTCCCTAAGTAGCACACACCTAGGAAAGCAGCTGAAAGTATTTGGTTCCCGATTCTTTCAAGCCTCTAGTCTCAAGCCCAGTTTCCTCTCTGATAAGAATGAAAGTGTTTCCTTACCGCCATCATATTTCTGTTTTTATTCTTATTATTAAAATCAAAGGCTGCAATAAGGTTAGACTTACAGAATCTGTGTGGATTCTGTCGCTTGGCACCCATAACTTAGTTAACTCATGTGAACACAGCATTTTAAGGATGTTTTTCTGAATGTGGACTTTTTTGTGTAGGTGGTAGTGGTACCGAATGACCGCTTCGGTATAAGCACGGGTATCTGAGCTTTGCTTCCAAATTTACGTCACTCAGTCAGGTTTGCAAGTCATTTTAAAATATATGAATGGATGAAAGTATAAATACTTGGAATGTGTATATAAATATCCTTCACTCAGTAGCAGACACTGGGATACCTTTTTTCCTTTTTTTCGGACGTGCCTGTAGCTTGCAGGATCTTAGCCCCCCTACCAGGGATTGAACCCAGGCCCTCAGCAGGGAAAGCCTGGAGTCCTAACCATTGGACTGCCAGGGAATTCCCTAGATAACTTTTTTTTAAATTTTTTATTAAGAAATATTTCTGTCATAAAGAAAAACATCCCAAAATATAAGTGGAAATAAGCACACTGACCTTATTTTCAAACCACGAACACTTTGCTGTGTTTTTATCCTACCCCTCCCAGTCTATTTCCCTCCCTCTTTTTCTGGACAACATTACTCAGAGTAGTGTATATTATACTGATGGGTTTTCTCATACTTTTGCTCCTCAAGCATCTATCCACAGTCAATATTTTATATTTCATTGTTATTACATTCTACAAACATAGGGAATCATCATTACAATTCTGTCACCTTTTTTTATTGCCATCAACATTATGCTTTCGAAATTCATCCAGGTGATTTTTGAAGATTTCTTTCCTTGTTTGCTGCACAGAATTCAGTTGTTAACCATACCATGGAATATTACTCAGCCCCCCAAAAGAATGAAGCGCTGGTACATGCCATGACCTGAATGAAGCTTGGAAACATTATGCTAAGACCCAGAAAGCTGTGCACCATAGCATTTTATTTATATGAAACACCCAGAAAGGACAGATCCTGAGAAGGTGGATTAATGGCTGCTGATAACGGTTGCCATTAACTGGGGAGAAGGAGAAACGGGGAGTGACTAGAAACGGGTATGGGTATCTTCTTGGGTTGATGACAGTGTGGTGGAATTAGTCAGTGGTGATGGTTGCTCAGCCTTGTGAATAAAGACCGCTGAACTGCACACCCTAGAAGCATAGATTTTATGGTATGTGATTCCATGTCAATAAAAGAAAATGTGAAAAGCACTTGGCTGTGTGTACAAGCCATGGTTCTCTTTGTTCTTTCCTGGACTGCTAGATATTTGGGTTGTTTTCCTGCTTTGCTGTTGGCAAAATGCTGCAGTTAAACATCTTTGGAACCTGCCTTCTCGCTCACATGTGTGATCTATCGAGGTTTATATTTAGGAGTAAAATCTGTCTTCTGTGACGTCCACAACTTTCATCCCACTGGAAAAGGCAAATTGATAACTAAGGTGGTTCCCCCATTTATCCTTCCACCAAGGATGTATAAGCTTCCAATTCCTTGAGTCATTACCAGTTCGCGCACACACACACACACACACACACACACACAGATAACTTTGTAATTTTTGCTGATTAAAATATGTGAACTGGTAACCTATACTTTGGCCACCTGATGCAAAGAACTGATTCATTGGAAAAGATCCTGATGCTGGGAAAGATTGAGGGCAGGAGGAGAAGGGGACGACAACAGATGAGATGGCTGGATGGCATCACCGCCTCAATGAACATGAGTTTGAGCGAGCTCTGGGAGGCGGTGAAGGACAGGGAAGCCTGGCGTGCTGCACTCCATGGGGTCACAGAGAGTCAGACACGACTGAGCGACGGAACAACAGCACACCTATGTTAAGCTGCTTCTATTAAGATACCTCATTGTTGCTTTAATTTGCATTTTCCTGATTATGAATGAGGAATATTGACCATTTGGGGTTTCTCTGCTGTGAATTGATGATATCTAGCCATTATTCACTTTTCTATTGAACAGCTGGTATTAATATTTTCCTCACTGACTTAAAGGGCATAATTACACAGTTGGCGCACCTGAAATACTCTCCTTTAAATCTGACTCATATTTTCATTCTTCTTTGTATTTTTTAATATTAGTTACTCAGTAATTCATCTTTTTATTTATATTTTGAGAGGCTTCTTTGCGTCTGGAAGCTTCATTAGAGAATATCCTCTCTTACGGTGGTGGTGGTGTAGTCACTAAGTTGTGTCCGACTCTCACGACTGCATAGACGGTAGCCCACCAGGCCCCTCTGTCTGTGGGATTTCCCAGGCAAGAATACTGGAGCGGGTTGCCATTTCCTTTTCCAATACTCTCTTACATGTTCTTCTAAATTTAAATGTTCAAAAGCTTGTTTCTCATGTTTAATCCATCTGAAATTAACTTTTGCCAAGGACTGGGGTAAAGGTCTAAGTTTTCCGTCTGGATAATCAACTGTCCCAGTATGCCTTATTATTTTTCATTTATTTTAGATTTTTGGATGCACTGCATAGCACGTAGGATCTTAGCTCCCCCACCAGGAACCAAACGAGCTCAACCGGCAGTGAAAGTGCAGAGTCTTAACCCCTGGACCGCTAGGGAAATCCCCCAGGATCCTTTACTAAAAGGAGGGGCGTGGCCCCCAGGAGCCCTTATTGAAAGGTTTACTCCTTTTTGTTCCAGCTGTGCTTTCAATTTGATGAAATATGACCATTTCTGTTCCATCTGCACCACCTTCCATTGCCAGCATAGCTCAGATGCTTGGATGGAAATGACAAAATGGAAAACCTTTAAAATGGAAAGACTTTAAAACAATAAAGAGAGGAGGAAGGAAGGAGAAAAGGAGGGCAGGAAGGAAAGAGGGAGGGAAGAAACTGAGTCACGTAACCAAACTAAGGGAAAGACAGCTAGAGATATCCTCAGACAACTAGATGCACATACCCAAATGCTATTTTTTTCCCTTACGTCTCTCATCTATTCTATTTCTGTGTTATCATTATTATTCATACCAGCTGTCCCTATGCGTCTGGAATTGATAGTGATGAGTCTAGGCTCACAGCCTTGCAGACTTTCAGCCAAAGAGGTAAGGGCTGGCGGTGGGGGCGGGGAAAGGGCTCCTACTTACTGGATCAATTTAGAAAAAGATATTACTGGCTATCTTTGGAAGAGGCTAGAAACACAACTTTAAAAAATTTTAAATGCCAAAGAGAGAAAGCAAGCATTTCTCCTGCCTTTCATTTATAACCTGTACCTCAGGAAAACCAAACAGATGAAGAAGCCGAGATCCTGCTCCTGCAGTCACTACAGCTAATACATAAAGGAGAAACCCCCCAAGCCTTATCTTTGGTTAGTGCACGGCCAGGTATCAGGAATAATAACAGAGGATGCAGTTAGCATCTTTCTGTCCAGAAACGGTAGCTATGTGATAGGCAGAATATCCAGAGATGGAGCAGAAGGGATATCAGATGGTCAGAGTCAAAGGGATGTGTCTTTTTCAGATAACCACTGATGCCACCGGTGGCTCTGGTTTAAAGTTGCCACTGTTGGAGATGTAAGAAACATGGGTTCAATCCCCGGGGGGGAAGATCCCCTGGAAGAGGGCACAGCAACCCACTCCAGTGTTCTTGCCTGGAGAATCCCAAGGACAGAGGAGCCTGGCGGGCTATGGTCTATAGGGTGACAAAGAGTTGGACACGACTCAAGCAACTTAGGACTTCCCTGGCGGCTCAGACGGTAAAGCGTCTGTCTACAATGCAAGAGACCTAGGTTCCATCCCTGGGTTGGGAAGATTCCCTGGAGAAGGAAATGGCAACCCACTCCAGTACTTCTTGCCTTGAAAATGCCATGGACGGAGGAGCTTGGTGCAGGCTACTGTCCATGGGGTTGCAAAGAGTCAGGCACGACTGAGCGACTTCACTTTTTCTTTTTTCACAGGCAGCTTAGCAAGCACACACGCACCTATCTCTAATAATTAACTGAAATACAAATGGATTAGAAAGTACTGAACTTTAATCACCCTACAGTATTTTGATGTTATTGTTGTTTAGTGGCTAAGTCATGTCCGACTCTCTGTGACCCCATGGACTGCAGCACGCCAGGCTTCCCTGTCCTTCACTGTCTCCCAGAGTTTGCTCAGACTCACATCCATGAGTCAGTGATGCCATCTGTCTATAGCATCCCCTGTTGTCCCCTTCTCCTTTTGCCCTCCATTTCCCCCAGCATCAGGGTCTTTTCCAACGAGTTGGTTCTTTGCATCAGGTGGACCAAGTGTTAGAGCTTCAGCATCAGTCAGATTACAACATTTGATGTTATAATTGTCGCCATATAAAAATAACAACAGCGGGCATAACAATAAGGCTTGCCAAAGGGTTTCATTAAGAAAAATTCAAACACAGGGCTTTCATAAATTACAAATAGAAGACTTTTTCTGTATGGACTTGCCCTGTTCACTATATCCAAACTATGACTTTGCTTTTGAAAAGGAAATAAATAAAAAGCTCGTTGCCACATTGGTTTACGTTCTCTGTAAGACAGAAGGGAGAAACATAAAAAATAGAGCTTTCCAAACACACTCTTCTATACAGACCTCCACCGAGAGAGCCACACAGAGCCTCTACACATACACAACCACACACCAGAGCACACTGTCACGGGCTGAATTTTGTCTACCCCCTGAACCCACATCTGTAAGTCCCAAGGCCCCCGTAGCTCAGATGTGGCCTTACTTGCAGAGGGGTCACTGCACATCAATAAGAGGATGAGGTCATCCTGGAGTAGAGTGAGCCTTCAACCTGTATGACCATGTCCTCGTCAAAGGGGAACCCGGGACACTTACGCACCCCGGGAGAGACCGCCATGTGACGATGAAGGCAGAGGTCGCGGGGATGTGTCTAGGAGCCAAGAAACGCCAACGCTTCCCCCCGGGACCCACCAGACGGCGAGAGAGAGGCGCGTAGAACACGAGGAACCAACCCTGCCCACATCTTGACTTCGGACTTCTGTCCTCAGAACTGTGAGAGAACAGACGTCTGTCGTTCCAGCCTCCCCACTCTGCGGCATTTTGCTAAAGCAGCCGGAATACAGGGAAGACAGATGAAGACAGGGAAGCGGGGAGGCTGCGGAGGCTAGGGGATGCGGATGCTCCCAGCATATGCTCCACAGTCCCATGGAGCCCACAAAGCACAGAGACCTATGATTAAGAACTTCCCCATCGGACTCCCTCGGTGGTCCAGGGGTTAAGAACCGACTTTGCAATGCAGGCGACGCCGGTTCGATCCCGGGTGTGGGAACTAAGATCCCGCATGCTAACGAAGCAGCTAAGCCCTCGAGGTGCAGCTCCTGAGCCCGCATGCCACAGCTGGAGAGTTCGTGTGCCAGAACAGAAGATCCTGCTTGACTCGGCGAGGATCCCACAGGCCACAGCTCAGACCCAACACAGCCAAACAGATAAATACACGTGCAGTTCAGTTCAGGCGCTCAGTCGTGTCCGACTCTTTGCAACTCCATGAACTGCCTCAAGCCAGGGTTCCCTGTCCTTCATCAGCTCCTGCAACTTGCTCAAACTCATGTCCATTGAGTCAGTGATGCCATCCATCCATCTCATCCTCTGTCATCCCCTTCTCCTCCTGCCTTCAATCTTTCCCAGCATCAGGGTCTTTTCCAATGAGTCAGTTCTTCACATCAGGTGGCCAAAGTATTGGAGCTTCAGCTTCAGCATCAGTCCTTCCAGTGAATATTCTGGGTTGGTTTCCTTTAGGATTGACTAGTATATATATTAAAAAAAAAAAAAAAAGGGCAGCATAAGAAGAAGAACTTCACGATGGCCGGGACTTCGCTAGTGGTCCAGTGGCTAAGACTCCATGCTCCCAATGCAGGGGGTCAGGGTTTGACCTCTGGTCAGAGAACAAGGACCCAGGTTCGATCCCAGGGTTGGAAAGATCCCCTGGAGGAGGGCATGGCAACCCACTCCAGTATTCTTGCCTGGGAAATCCCATGGACAGAGGAGCCAGGTGAGCTACAGTCTATGGGGTCACAGAGAGTCAGACACGACTGATCGACTAACACTTTCAGGGAACTAAATCCCACATGCTGTAGCCAAGACCTGGTACAGCCAAATAAATAAATATTTAAAATATTAAAAAAAAAAAAAAGAACACACACACAAAAATAAAATCAAAATAGAACACGATTGTGACTGCAGAGTGTCAGGACCCAAGCGCCGGTCACCTTCTGAATGCGAGGTCCCCTTTGCCCTGAAAGTTGGCCTTGTGAGCATCTCAGCTTCAACCTCCATCGATGGTTCATCTGAAGAACTCACTCGGCTCCCCTCCCCACCGAGCCACCCAGCCCCTGGGTGCCCAGGTGCTGAAGTCACAGCAGGGACAATCGTGTTCCTCTTGCCCCCAAAGCCATCCTCTCTGAAACCTGGGAGCTCTGGGGGACCATCTGTCTCAGCATGTGGAGGAAGCCCGTCTCTAACGAGAAACATGAAGATGACTCAGAGAACTTTGGAAAAAGGAGACGGAGCGATTGTGTCTTCAATTATGTATCTGGCTTCGGATGGCTTTCAGAACTCAACATTGCTTCCCTCCTTACTGCTTTCTTGTTCAACCATTCTGGGAGCCTTCTGAGCCAACACCGAAACCAAGAAAAACCCAAACAACCCAGAACAGTCCTTTGCATCTCAGCTAGTCTGAGAAGGGACTGTTGTTCTGATCAGAGAATCTTGACAAATATTATTAAAATCAGTGACCCTGGAGCAGGGGGTGGGAGGCAGGTTGCCGAGGGAGGGGATATATTCGTACTTGTGGCTGATTCACTTTGCTGGGCAGCAGAAACCAACACAACATTGTAAAGCAATTACCCTCCGATTAAAACAAGAAGAAATCAGTGACCATAATAGACATCTTTTACGGACATCTGCTCTGGTATTCATCCTCCTTAAATTTCCGTGTGTGCTTAGTCATTCAGTCATGTCTGACTCTGAGACCCAGACTCTGGACTGTGGCCCACTAGTCTCCTTATTCACGGGATTCTCCAGGCCAGAATGCTGGAGTGGGTGACCGTTCCCTTCTCCAGGGCGTCTTCCCCACCCAGGGATCGAATCTGAGTCTCCTGAACTGCAGGCACTTTCTTTACCATCTGAGCCACCAGTCTTTAATTTAAATGGAGTGATCCCTGACCTTTTATTTTCCGGGATCACAAATGCCGTAGCAAGTGTAGTCCAGTTTTGCTTTCTTAACTCGCGTCTTCCGTGTGGGACACGCTGGAGAAGAGGCCAAGATTCAGGGGGCACAGGTTCCATCTGTGGTCGGGGAGCTAAGATACCACGTGCCTTGGTGCCAAAACACCCAAAACATAAAATAGAAGCCATATTGCAACAAATTCAATCAAGGTTTTAAAAATGGTCCACATAAAAAAAAAATAAGCTAGTGTACACAAAACTGATAAGCAATAAGGATTTCCTGTGGAACCCAGGGAACCGTGAGGCTCTCCAGGTGGTGAGGGCAGTAAAGAATCTGTCAAGGCAGAAGAAGCAAGAGGGACGCGAGTTCGATCCGTGGGTAGGGAAGATCCGCCGGAGGAGGGCATGGGAACCCACTCCAGTGTTCCTGCCTGGAGAAGCCTGGCAGGCTATAGTCCACAGGGTAGCAGAGTTGGACAGGCCTGAAGCGACTTAGCGTGCACGCACAGAGAATTATACTCAATATTTTATAATAAACTGCAATAGAATATGGGCTTCCCTGGTAGCTCAGACGGTAAAGAACCTGCCTGCAGTGCAGGAGACTTTGGTTCAACCCCTGGGTTGCGAAGATCCCCTGAAGAAGGGAAAGGCAACCCATTCCAGTATTCTTGCCTGGAAAATCCCATGGAGAGAGGAGCCTGGTGGGTTACAGTCCATGGGGTCGCAGAGTCGGATCTGGCTGAGCAAACACACAGGGATGCAGGAACAATGAAATATAATCTGGAAAAAAAAAAAAAAAAACCGAATCACTCTCCTGTATTCCTGAACCTGACACAATATTGTAAATCAACTACGCATGCGTGCTCAGTCACTTCAGTCGTGTCCGACTCTGCAAATCCATGGACGGTAGCCCTCCAGGCTCCTCCACGCATGGGATTCTCCAGGCAAGAATACTGGAGGGGGTTGCCGTGCCCTCCTCCAGATCTTCCTGAGTCAGAGATGGAACCCATGTCTCTTACGTCTCCTGAATTGGCAGGTGGGTTCTTTCCCACTAAGGGCCACCTGGGAAGCCCAAATTTACTTCAGTTAAAGAAATAAAAAATCTGGCACTCACCCTCTGCGATGGCCCACACTCTGGCGTGTGCTTCTCTCTATATCTGAAAAAATCCACTTCCTATCTATCAAAACTAAAAAGGTAAAAATCTGAGTCAGAATTAAAAAAAAAAGTCTCCAGGGCTCTGTGACCTCATCATAGAGACAAAGAGTTGTAAATAGCAGGATTAGCCAACCCAGGTTTCCTGGAACAGGTTGCGGGGGCAGGGGGTGGGTGGAGGAGTCGGGGTGGGAATGAGACGTTTCCTAGGACATGAAAATTTCAGGGTTAAAACTGAGAAATTGCCGGGCAAATCGGAGTTGGTCACCCTGGTTGTAAGCGTGCAAGTGATGGTTGCTCAGTTGTATCTGACTCTTTGTCACCCCATAGTCCATGGGATTCTCCAGGCCAGAAATCTAGAGTGGGGAGCCGTTCCCTTCTCCAGGGGATCTTCCCAACCCGGGGATCAAAGCCGGGTCCCCTGCCTTGCAGGAGGATTCTTTGCCAACCAAGCTATCAGGGAACAGTTGTAAGTGCACGGCCTTGTAAAGATGTAGGTGTGACAATCACACTGACTCAGAGAACAGCTTTCCCCTCTTGCTCTTGTTCCCCTACAGCACCCACCTCACGGGTCTAATTTTTTTATCTGCGTCCTTGCTGCTGCTGCTGCTAAGTCCAACTCTGTGCAGTCCACCAGGCTCCTCGGTCCCTGGGATTCTCCGGGCAAGAATGTGGAGTGGGTCGCCATTGAGAGACATCTAAAACAGATCTCATGACTTTTACAGTCATCTTAGATGATAAAGACTTTCAGTCCTTTTTTTTTTTTTTTTTAACTCACATGCAAGGAAAAAATTGGTGTCAGTTCAGTCACTGCAATGCATTTGGCAAGTTGCCTGCAGCTCCCGCGGGCATGGTCCGCTTTTTCTTTACGTCCCTACCTGGAGCTTCTGCTCCTCTTCCTCCTCACTCTCTCTCGAGGCTGCAGTTTCCTCGTCTGACGTCTGTAGGTGCGTCTCCTCCAGGGAGGAAACCCTCGGTCTTGGCGGGGGCGGTTGCGGGGGGCGTCCGCCGTTGCGTTTCCAGCCTGTCTCTGCAGGGTTCACCTCTCACCTCCAGGTGGCGCTCCTGTGAAGGTTATAAGACCCCCAGTTTATAATCTCTCTCCTTCCCCTCGCCGCCTCTTCCCTTCCCTTCCCTCTTCTCCAGGCGGCTGTTCCCCGTGAACGCTTTCCAGGCCGTTAGCACACTCTGGAGCTCCTGAGATAGTTCAGACATGAGCGAGATCCCATTCTTCTCTGGGTTCTGAGCCTCTTCCAGTATTCAGTGCTCTGAATGACCCAGGGGAAGCTTTTCCCCGCTTGAAGCTTGAAATGAGTAACCATCAACCTCACCACACTCGAATGCTGAAGAGCGAATGGGACCCCCAGCTCTGCCAAGAGCTCTTGTAAACGAACACGTGAAAGCAAGACAAGGCAACTCTTCTAGGGGCTTCCCTGGTGATCCAGGGGTTGAGACTCTGGGCTCCCAACATGGGGAGTGTGGCTTCCGAGCCCAGTCAGGAACTGAGAGCCCACATGCCCCTGGTGCACGCGTGCGGAGTCTCTTCGGTCAGAAAAAAAAAGAAAAAAAAGTCTCATAATTTTACCACCAGGTGGACAAGGAACCAAGGGTGGGGAAATCGGCTTTTTAGCTTAAGTCATAAATGGATGGTCCTGCTTTGGATTCTGGCCTCACTGACACCTGTAGTCTTTGAGCAGAAACTGAGTTTATAATGATTCTGCTTGAATGTTCGGTTCTGCTATTGTTGTTGTGTGCAAACACCTTGCAAATATTGCGCAAGGGCCACACACACAAGAATTCATGAATTGGGACTTCCCTTGTGGTCCAGTGGCTAAGACTCCTTCCTCTCAAGGAAAGGGGTGCAGGTTCGATCCCTGGTTGGGGAGCTAAGACCCCACATGCCTCACAGTCAAAAACCTGGAATGTAAAACTGAAACAATGTGGTACCAACAACAAAAGAAACTTAATAAAAACTTTAAAAATGAAAAAAAAAGCTTCTTTAAAAAATGCACTCATGAATAAATGCACATGAAAATGTAAGGCGAACTCCATCAAAATGTTAACAAAGGTGGGGAGCTTGAGTAATTTCTTCTTTTAATTGCGTGGGTGTGCTGTTTCTTTTTAAAACTAATTAATTGATTAATTTTATTTCTGCCTGCACTGGCTTTTCCTTGCTGCTCATTGGGTTTTTCTAGTTGCGAGCGGGGGCTACCGGGGAAGTTCAAGGAGGGCTTTGAAGAAAATCTGTTTCGACTGAGAATTAAAGGCTGTGAACTGGGACTTCCCCGGTGGTCCAGGGGTTAAGAATCCGCCTGCCAGTGTAGGGGATGTGGGTTTTGTTCCTGGTCTGGGAATTAAGATCTCATGTGCCATGGGGCAGCTAAACCTGCACACGGCAACTATTGAGCCTGCGCGCTCTGGAGCCTACACATCACAATGGAGACCCAACACAGCAAAAAAAAAAAAAGCCCGTGATCTATCTAGCCATGAGAAATGTAAGTGGGATAACATCTCAGGCAGAAGATACAGTCAGTGCAAAGGCCCTGAGGCAGAGGCGAGCTTGTCACATTCCAGTCCTAAACTTCTAGTTCTTGGCCCATCCTAGTCCTAAAATTCTAGTGCTTGGTACATTCTAGGTCCAGCCAGTGTGGCTGGAGCAGAGAGCTCAGAACCTAACACAAGAGAAGACGGGATATGCGTATGTGTGTGTGCTAAGTTGCCTCCAGTCACGTCCGACTCTTTGCAACCCCATGAACCATAGTCCACCAGGCTCTTCTGTCCATGAGGTTCTCCAGACAAGAATACTGGACTGGGTTGCCGTTTTCTCCTCCAGGGGATCTTCTTGACCCAGGGGTCAACCCTGCGTCTCTCTCATCTGCTGCACTGGTAGGAAGGCTCTTCACCACCAGCGCCACCCGAGAAGTCCACATATATGTATGGCTGGGTCACTTTGCTGTGCAGCAGATGAGGGAGGAAACAGGCAGAGCTGGACTCCATCCTAGGCCAGGCTGTGAACTTTGGGCTGCACACACGGTCACCCTCCCAGTGGACTCTGAACTTTGTGCCCGGCGTCTATAGAAGCGGCAGACCCCCGGATAAAAGAGCCCCAGGACTTGTACTTGGACTCTCCGTTGCCTAAAAGAATATGCTAGTTATCTCTGTAGCAGAGCAAAGGGGTCAATTCCATTATGTTTATTGGGATATGACCACAGGCCTATTGATAAATGTCCACTGTTTATCTATCTTGTGACACATGAATCATGGGTTAACTTTGATCGTGTCTCTCTTTTACTTTGTCCAGACTAGTTTTAGGGAATTTGGGGAGGTGGGTTTGAGCAAGAACACTTAAGGTATATAAGGTTTTCACAAAAACTGGTCGGGGTCCTTGGCTAAGAGGAGACTCTGCCTTGGGCCCGCCGGCGTAATAAATTGCACTCCACTACCTGCATTGGCCTTCTGAGTGAGTTTGTTTCCCGGAAACTTGTGGCTACAACATAGAAACTGGCACAACATGGTAAATCAACTACAACAGAAATATTTTTCTTAAAAAAGGAGCTTAGCACGAGAAGAGGGCCAGGGCAAGCCACGCTGAGAAATTTGCATTTTTATCTAAGGGGCAAAAGAAGTGCAGCGTGAGAAATGCATCCGTAACAGCAATAAGGGGGCTATGCAAATTCTGAAGCCCGTCTTATCCTGCGACTTTTCACATCTCACATTTCAGTGTTTTTCCTTGCACCTGAAAATGAGTGGGCAGGGAACATTTCTTATTACAGCTGCCCTTGTTGGATCCTGCTGTGTGTTTCCTCCTCTTCACTAAGATTGGGCAACAGCCATTAAAGCAAGGGGAAGGGCAGGGCTGGGCGGGGTGAGGGTAGGGTAGTCTTCAGCCTCTACAGGTATCCTCCAGCCTGAGCCACCGAAATTCCTCACCCAGATTATCACGATGGCCTCCGAAATGATTACCCTGTTTCTGCCTCACTCACCACCTCAACCACGTGGTCTCAACACAGCAGAGAGAGTCTTTAAAAATAGAGTTGCCAGATTTAGCAAATTAAAACTCAGAATACCCAGTTAAATTGAAATTTCAGATCAACAACAACAAACATTTTTTAGCATAAGCGTGTCTCTCGCAGTTTCAGGGAGATACTTAACACTAAAAAAAACACAATTATTTGTTTATCTGAAATTCAGAATTAACTGGGAAGCCTGTATTTAATTGGCCAACCCTATTTTTAAAATTTATTTTTGGCTGCAACGGGTCTTAGTTGCAGCAGGGGGGCTTAACTGCCCCCAAAGCAGGTGGGATCTTAGTTCCCTGATCAGGGATTGACCCCTCGTCACCTGTGTCAGAAGGTAGATTCTCAACCACTGGACCACCGTGGAAGTCCCAGGGCAACTTTGTGTTAAAACCTGAGTCAGAGCACACCCCGAATTTTGAAACAGCTTCCTATTTTACTCAAAGAAAAAGAGCAGCCCTAAGTCCTCAGAATGAATAAAAGGCATCTTAAGAAGCCCCATTCCCCACTTTCTTTCTTATAACCTCATCTCCTACTTTTTCTCCAACCACACTTCTTCCCAGGTGTACTCCTCAAACACACAAGGTGTTTTCCGCCTCAGGTCTTTGAAGCGGCTGTTTCCTCTTTCTAAAATGCCCGGCCTCCAGATAAAGGCATAACTCTTAATAACTTTCTCACTTCCTTCAAGTCTTTGCTCAGATATTGTAACCAACGAGTGAGCTGTGGGACCTTGTGTGCGGGGAGGCGAAGACAGGCTTTCCCCCATAACCTCTGCTTCAGCTCCACTCTGAAGTTCCCAGATAACAGTCCTTGACGTACACTTCCCGAGCTGTTTTGCAGATGTGAAAACCCTCCGCCAACTGGAAGATGTTCATTGCTTGATGGCCATGAGCACAGAACTCCAGGCCTCCTGGAACCCGAGGACTAATAAAGTGAACCCCGGCGACACCGCCCTGTGACCTCACCATCAGCCAGTCAGAGAATTGTGCAGGAGCTGGTCACACACCCCGTGGCCCACCCCCCTCACCTGGCTTTTTAAAAAGCTTTGCTGAACCCACTCCAGGATTCTTGTCTGGAAAATCCCATGGACCGAGGAGCCTGGCGGGCTACAGTCCCTGGGGTCACAAAGAGTCAGACACAATTGAGCATGCTAATTTTTACTGCTGTGGAAAGCAACCACAGTTCTGTAGACTGCAGTCCATGGGGTTGCAAGAGTTGGACACGACTTAGCACTTAAACCACCACCAAAGCAGCTAAAGATCTTTCTCAAAGTATTGTAACTTGAATAAACAAAAAGCTTTGCTGAAGCCCTTTCAAGGCTCAGGGCTTTTTAGGGCATGAGCCACCCCTTCTCCTTGCCTGACCCTGTAGTTAACCTTTCTCTGCTCTAAACTCCGACGTTCTGGTGTGTTTGACCTCACTGTGCACTGTGCACGGGAGTTTACACGAACATATTCCCTCTTAATGGGACTCACTCTTCCTACTGGTGGTAGGCAGAAGAGTCCCTCAAAGCTGTCCACCGCCTTTTCGCCAGAACCTGTGAATACATGACCTTCGCGTGGTAAATGGGACTCTGCAGCCGTGATTGGTGAAGAATCCCGAGATGAGACCATTGTTCTGGATGATCCCAAAGGGCCCGTGGCAGTCGCAGGGGTCCTTGTAAGACAGAGGCAGGTGTGTCGGAGCCAGAGAAGGAGATATGACATCAAGAGGTTTCAGAGTGACTTGGTTTTTAGGAGGCAAGGGGTGCCAGCCGTCTCCAGAAAAGCTGAGAAAAGGCGAGGAGTGGATTCTCCGCTTGAGCCTCCAGGAGGGATCACAGCCTGCCAACACTGTGATCTTAGCCCAGCGGGACCCACTTTGGACTGATGCCCTCTAGAACTGGAAGATGGTAAATCTGCGCTGCTTTGAGTCACTGAGTTTGTCTCTGCTACAGCACAGTGGCCGACTGCTGTCATTTCAGGGGGGCTCCGAAGAGCTCTGGTACCATAGTCCTTCCTGTCTCGGTGCAGAGAAGAATTCAGTGAGAGCCAAGAGGTAGGTAAGAAGAGATTTATTAGACTAGGACGCGTGTGGGGCTTTCAAGCAGCCAGACAAAGGGGTGTTGCCCCCAAGAACTTTCTGGGCTTCAGTTTTATAATCAAAGGAAAAGTGGGGAGGGGCAGAAGACCTTCCTTGTCTTTCTTGAGTAGGTGTGACGTTTCCATCATCAGCCTACTTCAGGTTGAGCAGGGGAGTATTCTTGTTCCTCCATGGTGAAGCTGCTGCTGCTGCTAAGTCGCTTCAGTCGTGTCTGACTCTGTGCGACCCCACAGACGGCAGCCCACCAGGCTCCCTGTCCCCCTGGGATTCTCCAGGCAAGAACACTGGAGTGGGTTGCCATTTCCTTCTCCGGTGCATGAAAGTGAAAAGTGAAAGTGAAATCGCTCAGTCATGTCCGACTCTTTTCGACCCCATGGACTGCAGCCTACCAGGCTCCTCCATCCATGGGATTTTCCAGGCGAGAGTACTGGAGTGGGGTGCCATTGCCTTCTCCAACATGGTGAAGCTAGGTCCACAAATTATAGTTTGTTGTTTGTTTATGTGTGCAGAGAGCATGTCCCACGGATCATTAAGTTCCCGAGCTCACAGGGCAGGATGTGGGGCTCAGGCCACCCCTGTTTATTGGTAGGGGCAGGTCTCCTCCTTCTGTTGAATGGCTTCGACCTGCTTGGCTAAGCAAACCTGCTTTCTGGAGTCATCATTAACTTCCAGGGATCTCCCATATCTTTCCTACCTACAATCCCCGAGTGGGATAAACTATTTAATCAGCTATTTTGTTTCTTCATTCTGTCCCTATCAGTTAGCAATCAGAAGTTTACACACTATCTTACTGAAATCTGCCACACACTCCAGTAATTCTGATCTTCCCTTCTTTGCATTTTTTTCTTCTTCTGCCACATTGCTGAACTTGAGGAACTCCCCCTACCAAGGATTGAACTTGTGCCCTCTGCAGCAGAAGTGCAGAGTCCTAGCCACTGGACTGCCAGGGAAGGGCCTGCAGCTTTCCTAACCCTTTTCTTACTTGCACTTTCTAGTTTCTACAATAGAGAACTATCAAGGAGATAAGAGCTGTGCATGGGGGTCGAGTGAGCCGACCTACAGGTTCTGCTAAGGATGGCGCTGGGGACACTCGGCATCACCGATCTTCCCTCCAGGTGCTGAGCCGAGGAATGGCACCCGCTGAGGGTCTACAGTCAGACAGGAAGTAAGAAACCGGATATTCACTTGCCCCTATGTCTCCATCTCAGGGCTCATCCAAGGAGACAAGAAGAGTGTGATCAGGGATGCTGGAAGGAAACTGGCACCTGGGGAGATGAGGAGGATATGAAAGCATCTACCTTCTTCCACCTGCAAAAGGTAACTGTTGGGACACATGGTCTCTCCAGCTACAGAGCCCTAGAGAAGACCCTAGTCCCCCAGTCAACTTCTGCCCGTTCAAGTGCCCTGCCCTGAAAGGAGGCGTCTCACACTTTCACCCCTCTCTGAGCCTCTCCCCTCTCTAATAAGACTCTAAGCTATCAAAAGAGGAGTGTGGCAAATTAAAGAGTCTTCTCAGAGGCATCCTCATGGGCTTTGGTTCCTCACCAAGTCCCGTCCCTTGGCAGGATCATTCCATCAGCTAAGATAAGCTCAGTGGCAAGGAACTGATTACCTAATGCTGGCTTGAGCAACGAAGATCTTTAATCATCTTGCCCAACAGGAAGGTTTTGTACCAACGCTCGAGTGTGCCCATGAGGACCAAGCCCTTTCTGTTTTACTGCCCTGACATCCTCAATGTTTGGCTTGCGGCCTCCAGATTGCATCATGTCTGGGGCAGCTCCGAGCATCTTTTCCTGGCACAAACACACTCGAGAGTAAAGTACCATCCCAACTTGCCTTCTGTGTTCTCAGCAGGGAGTGATGTCCACCCCAGAACCCCGGCTGCCTTCTTTCTATCTCACCCTGGCCGTACTGCCCTTAGCCTATCCTCAGACTTTATTCTTATTGTGGTAGAATCACTCATAAAATCCACCACTTCAGCCATTTAAAAACCTACAAGCCAGTGATGCTAGAAGAACATTTGCAATGCTATGCAGCCATCACCGCTATCTAGCCCCAGATATTTTTCATCACCGCAAAAGGAAACCACAGAACCATTAAGCGAGCATGCCCAATTCTCCCCTTCCCCCAGCTCTGGCAACCACTCTGGGTTTTTGTCTCTGTGGATCGACTTATTCTGGGTATTTCATCTAACTGGAACCATATGGGGGACTTCCCCGCTGGCCCAGTGGTTAAGAATCAGCCTTCCCATGCCAGCGGCTTGGGTTTGACCCCTGGTCAGGGAACTAAGACCCCACATGCTACGGGGCAACTGAGCCCACTCTACAACTAGGGAAGCCAGCATCATGCAACAAAGACCCAGTACAGCCAAAACCATAAACAAATAAATGACTGGAACTGGACGCTATGGGTGCCTTTGTGTCTGCTGCTTTCTCTGAGCATCATGTGTCTGTAGCCCATATGGAAGCGTGTATGAGCACCTCAGTCTTTTTACAACTGTATGACATTCCACTCTATGACCAGACCACATTCGGACTACCCATTCGTTAGTCGATGGGTATTAGGGGTGTTTCCACCTTTGGCTCTTGTGAATAGTGCTGCTGTGAATGTGCGTACATGTGTTCGTTTGAGCCACTCCTAGACATTGAAAAGGATATGGAAGCTGTGATGACTGGTTCAGGTGAATCATTCATGCCTGGGCCTTTGGGGCTTACCAGCAAGCAGAGGGAAAGGCTAAGGAGCAGGGGATACTAAGGGTAGGGAATACTGGCTCTCATAATTGTCCAGAATCATCAGGAAGTTGAACTGGCTCTGGTTCTTGTACAGCCTCACTCTTGCAAGGTCCCGAGGTTCTCTTCCCCATCAGACCAGGAATTACATTGTGAGGAAGTGGTGGCAACTCAGGGTCCTGTGATGCCAGAAGCGCTGGGCAAGGCAGGGAGGGGCCCCAGAGGAGGTTCCTGAAGGTCAGACTCTCCATTTAGGGTTAGCATTCATGCCAGGTCTCCAGCAATGCCTGCTTGAGACGACAAGAATCTCTGGATAACCCTGAGGTGTGGTTCTGGCCATTCTCAGCTGGGCTCCCTTGAACTGGCCGTGCCTCGGTTTTCCTCATCTGCTCAGTGGGATAATAGGAGGAGCATCTCCCAGGGTGGTGCGGCTTAGATGCGTTCATGCAGAATGCTAGGGATAGTGCCTGGCACGGGCGAGGCACTCAGTGCACGTTTAGCTGTTACTATTTCCAGTGATAATAGTAAGGGAAGAGGAAGAAGGAGAGGGAAGAGGGAAGGAGGAGGGAGGAGGAGAGAAAGGGAGAAGCAGAGAGGGTGAGAGGCAGAAGAAAGGAGAGCGTGATGGGCCGTGTCCAGCTCTGGGAGCAGGACTGCGACGTCCTCAGAAGCCGACACTCCGGTTGGCCCTTGCCAATCTCCTCCTGTTTTGCCTCAAATAGATTCAACCGAGCCTACATTCCTCCTCTTAGGGAACCACTCAGGGATTTGCGGCTGTCCACCCGAACTCCTCTGTTGCTAGGAAACCCTCTACTATGTCCGCAGCGCTCAGCTCTCACGGATCAGTGGGCCCCGTCCAATCGTGGCTAAAGTTAGAGTCTGGAGCCTGCAAGAACCCTCAGAGGACGAGGTGCGCAAAGAGAGATTAAACGATGGACTATGACACGAAAAAAGCTACCGCTTACACACTTATATACAGTACTATGCATTACCACCGTCAACGGTTAACACCTATTGGGACTTCCCTAGTGGTCCAGCGGTTAGGACTCTGCGCTTCCACTCTACGGGATGCAGGTTCGGTACCCAGTCAGGGAACTGAGATCCTATCTGTTGTGCACCGTGGCCAAAATACTAAAAAAAGGAAAAAGTTAACAACTATTGAGCACTTACTATCTGAGAAAAGTGAAAGTGAAGTCGCTCAGTCGTGTCCGACTCTTTGCGACCCGGTGGACTGTAGCCCTCCAGGCTCCTCCATCCATGGGATTCTCCAGGCAAGAATACTGGAGTGGGTTGCCATTTCCTTCTCCAGGGATCTTCAAAACTTTACAAGGAAGGGATTCCCAGGAGGGAGGTCCAGTGGGTAAGACTCTGCACTTTCACTGCCAGAGAACTAAGATCCCACAAGCCATGTGACCAAAAATAACAACAAAAAACTTTACATGGATTCACTCACTAATCTTGCCAACAGCCCCATGAAGTAGGTAACACCATTAGCCCTACTTATCAGATGAGAAGACTGGGCACAATGAAGCGAAGCGACTTGCCTGAGCACGCACAGCCAGGAAGCCAGGCTGCTTCATGAGACTGGGGCGGGGTCCTCCTCTTTACTCACCACTGTCTGAGAGGGCCTGGACCCACCACGGACACCGAAGTGCACGGACGCGCAAGTCTCTCGTTCAAACTGCACGGCACGGTATTCACACATAACCTACCCAAATCCTCCCTTATCCTTTAAATAATCCTTAGATTACTTATTATTACCTGACACGGTGTAAATATTATGTAAAGAGTTGTAAATACAATGTAAATGGTATGTAAATACTTGCCTGCCTTGGCAAATGCAAGTCTTGCTTTTTGGAACTCTGGAATCTCCCCCTCCTCCACCGCCCCCCGACAGAGGGTTTTGCAACTGCAGTTGGTTGTAAATAAAAAACTTTGTAAACATTCTGAAGGCTAAATAAAATGCTTCTGTGGGGCTTATAAAGCCTTCTGACCATGAGTTTGAATCCTCTTCTTTGGATCTAAAAAAAAAAACACCAGACAATTACACAGAGAAATACATATAAAATTATTCCATTTACATAAAGTTCAAACCTAAGTAAAATGAAACAACACCTTTTAAAAAATAATAGAATTTTGGCTTGTCAAACTATAAAGAAAAGTCAAGAAATGATTTAGTCAAAAGTCAAGTTGTGCTTGTTCACCTATGAGACTTGTGCCTTGAAGAGGGGATGTTAGTGAGGAAATACCAGCAGTTTCCAAGAGATTAGCTCTTTTTCTCAGCCTGGGTTCTGAGATGAGCAGTTCCTTGCTGCTGCTGCTGCTAAGTCACTTCAGTCGTGTCCAACTCTGTGCGACCCCACAGATGGCAGCCCGCCAGGCTCCCCCGTCCCTGGGATTCTCCAGGCAAGAACACTGGAGTGGGTTGCCATTTCCTTCTCCAGTGCATGAAAGTGAAAAGGGAAAGTGAAGACGCTTAGTCGTGTCCGACTCATAGCGACCCCATAGACCGCAGCCTACCAGGCTCCTCCGTCCATGGGATTTTCCAGGCAAGAGCACTGGAGTGGGGTGCCCTTGCCTTCTCCAACAGTTCCTTGACCAGGGATCAAACCTGTGCCCTCTGGTGCGGGAGCACAGAGTTCTAACCACTGGACTGCCAGGGAAGTCCCCCTAGTAGGCGTTTTTTTAATTTTAATTCTTTCTATGGAATATTAAGTCTGCATTTAAGAGAATCAGACTTTTCATTTATTTGTATTCATAAGTCAGCACATATATAGTGCACTTCCCATTTAAAAATAAATGCTTGCTGAATAAAAAAAAATCACTCCCCCCCCAACACACACAAACCCCACACATTTGGACGTAGGGTAAAATGCTAGCAACAGGCGAATCTGAGTAAAGAGTATTTGTCTCTAGGGGTCTTCCCAGGTGGTGCAGTGGTAAAGACTCCATCTGCTAAAGCAGGAGATACAAGAGACGCAGCTTCAATCCCTGGGGCGAGGAGATCCCCTGGAGGAGAAAATGGCAACCTACTCCAGCATTCTTGCCTGGAGAATCCCATGGACAGAAGACCCTGGCGGGCTATGGTCCATGGGGTTGCCAAGAGTCAGACACGACTGAGCACACACAGACACTATTTTGATTCTTGCAACGTCTCTGGAAGCTTGAAATTGTGTTCCCAAAAGTCAGCATAAACAAATGTAAACAAAAAGGACAGAAAAGGTGGTAGACTTCAAGAAACTTCTATTTCCCTTCATTTCAAAGCAGATGAGGTGATGATCAGAGGCAAGTGAAGGGTTTGATAAATTATCCCACAGTATAATGTGACCCCAGGTACTTGTCTCTTTCCTTCTCTCACTTTTGGAAAAGCCACAAAGAAAGACCCCAGGTGGGAAGAGGGTGAAGAGGGTGCAGAGCCCACTGGACAGTCATTCGCCGAGACCTGAAGACTCCGCCCTGAGGGCAGACTTCTCTGGGCTTCCCTGAGCTCTCTGGGCACATCATCAAGTAGGAAAAAAACCCCACTATTCATGATCTCTTTTCCCAGCACTTATCTCAGTTTATAATTACACATTCATTAGTGTGATTACGTGATTAATGTCTGTTTCCATCGCTGGACTGTCAGCCCAACGGGGGTCCCTTTTGGCTCTCTACTGTACGCCCAGCCGAAGTGCCACTCGATAGACAGTAGTAACGGCAAGACTGATGGAGTTGTGACCCCAAGCCAGGCGGTCTTCCAGGGGCTTTGCAGGGATGACTGCGGCGTTCTCTCCTCACAGGCACTCTAGGAGACACGCACGGACACGAGCGTGCAGGAGCTGAGACACAGAGGGTGAGCAAGCTGTTCCAGCCGTGAAGGGGGGCCAGGTACCACACCGGACAGTCGGGGCCCGGCGCCCCCACTCTCGGCCACAGCCCAGCGCTTCTGCTGCTCCTCCAACAGGAAGGGGCCGCACCTGCCCGGCTCTGCACCCAGTACCCTTAGCACTGCCTGAGTTCAGTGCATAAGGAATGCGGAGAACTATCCGAGAGAGCAGGGCGCAGCAGCAGTCAGACCAGAAAGAGCTACCCTGCCCCTCCCGGATGACAAGTGATCTCCTTGTTGAAGAAGCGGCTTCCAGCCCTGGGACAAGTCATAACAACATTATGAACATTGTAAGACTTATGCAGTTTAATTATCATGGTATATATATGTGTTATATGTGTATAGACTACATCGTATAAATATCATGTCATATATATAGGTATTATATATATAGGTTATATTGTATAAATAACTTTACAAATATAAGTAATATATTCATATAAGTTACTATGTTACATATATATTACATTATTTATATAATACATTCTGTTGTGGAAATAATGTTACATATATGTATCTTCTGAATGCTCTATTTATATGACAGAATATTAATATATTTATCTAAAATTATGTTTTAATTATGTATTATATAACACAATTGTATTTATAATCTATAATTATATAAACACTTATATGAATATAAAATATGTCATGATATCCATAATATTAATATAACAATCTGCTTATTATGATATAATCATATATAATACTGGTATATATTATATATAATTTTATATTGTTAGAATTTTATATTACATTATTTTCTGTTTATATTAAAATATTTAATTTACAATATTACTGTAATTATATATATTTATCAACCCACTCCAGTACTCTTGCCTGGAATATCCCATGGACAGAGGAGCCTGGAAGGCTGCAGTCCATGGGGTCACCGAGGGTTGGACATGACTGAGCGACTTCACTTTCACTTTTCACTTTCCTGCATTGGAGAAGGAAATGGCAACCCACTCCAGTGTTCTTGCCTGGAGACTCCCAGGGACGGGGAAGCCTGGTGGGCTGCCGTCTGTGGGGTCGCACAGAGTTGGACACGACTGAAGTGACTTAGCAGCAGCAGCAGCAGTAGCATACATATGAAATATATACTGTTAATATATTTAACTGAACTTATAGTAAATACTTTAAATCATATATAATGTTTTATGGAATACATATATTATAGATAATCACATTATAATTTATTCTCAAATACAGAGGCACTTAGGAGACTCACACTCACAATATTTAAACATTTGTAGTCATAAGCCAGCACATATTCCACATTTAAATATTTTTAAACTTAAACTTAAGAGACTTTGGCCTCTGAGCTCCGCTTCAGCGATTCCTACCTAATTGAAGAATTCATTCTTCATTCTTGAGTTGAGATTTCTGAGTTGAAAGGCGCACACTGGTCCTCCTGGGAAGAGGCTGGGCCCTTGGGCTGAAGGGCTTGAACGTGATACTGGGTCTCCTGGCCTGCTCCCTGAGAGCTGCGGGGGACCGTCTTCCACCAACATTCCGCTCGTGATGATCCGAGTGTTCTCTGAGATGGTGGACGCTTTCTCCACAGCTCTCTTCCCCTCTTCCCGAGTCCTCCTCAGAATTCCTTTCACATAGTATTCCTACCAACGGTCTCATCAAGGCAATTTAGGCTGATTCTAGAATGCACCTCAAAGCACCTCCAGCTGCTGCCCATCCCCACTTCCAAAGCCACTTGTACATTTGTGGGCGTTTGTTACAGCTGAAGCCCCCTGCCAGGCACTGACGGGTGTGCCAGCTTGCTGGGGCGGCCCTGACAAAGCCCCCAGACTGCGGGCTTAGACCCTGAAATGCTCTGTCTCGGGGTGCTGGAGACCGGAGGCCTGAGGTCAGGGCGTCTGCAGGGCTGAGGCGGGCGTCTCTTACAGGCAGCCCTCCTAGGCTTGGAGATGGTCGTCTTCACCTCGCCTGCCCGCTGTCCACCCTCAGAGTCCTAGTCTCCTCCCCACACGAGGACACCAGGCGACTCTCCAGGAGGCTCAGTGGTAAAGAAGCTGCCTGCCGTGCGGGAGACCTGGGTTAGATCCTGTGTCAGGAAGATTCCCTGGAGGAGGGCATGGCCACCCACTCCAGTGTTCTTGCCTGGAGAAGCCCAAGGACGGAGGAGCCTGGCGGGCTACGGGCCTCGGGGTCGCAGGGAGTCAGGCACCACTGAGTGACTGATCGCAAGCACCTGCTGGACTGGGGCTCGGACTAGTGACCCCTTGTTCACTGGATCACCTCCGCAAGGCTCCGTCTCCAAACGCGGTCACATTCTGAGGTCCTGGTGGTTCCGACCCCACACATACTTCCCGCAGGGTCCCCATTCAACCCGCGACAGTGTCTGTGTTCCATACTGGGTTTTCCATTGCTCACTATGGGTTCATTGACACGTGACTTTGGGGCTGACTGAGCAGCAGGCAGAGGTTTTCTGAAGAGCACAGTGACCCCTTTACCCTACCCTGGAATACACAACCCACATCACAGCAGACTCCAAAGTTGTTAAATTTCCAAACCTTTAATCCCAAATCAGACCGCAGCCAGGTCAGACCCAGAGATTCTCCCCTCCCCCCTCTTCCCAGAAGAAGTCTCTCCCACAGCTGAATACATCCCAATCTGGGCAATGAGAAGGTCCAATTCCCTCCTAAGACCCCCTGACCTCGCCCACCCACCCCCACCCCCACCCGCTAGTTACCCCATCAGGTCCCCAGCAGTCTTCCCTGGGGACCCTCGTTTGCAAAAAAATCCTCTCCCCGCCCCACCCCCAAGCAACCCAAATCCAGCCATGGAGAGGAAAAAAAAACATATTTACAGAGGAAAAAGGTATTTACGAGGGGGAGGGGCAGGTTTGTGCAAACAGCGTGGGCCCCAGAGTCCAGAGAACACAGTCTCTCTGGGGCACGGAGTGAAAGATGCAAAGGGGATGGTGGGGAGGGCGGAGTGGCGTTGGGAAGCTGCTGAGAGAATGCAGGGCGGTGGCGCTAGGGGGCCCGCTGGCCCCACTTGGGACAGAGGGGACTCCAGGGTCCGGGAGGCAGGGTGAGCAGCAGAAAGCAGCCACCTCCCAGCATCAGGATCAGGCCGGCCCCCACGCCACAGCCCAGGGACCAGGAGTACTCGTAGGTCAGGGCCGGGGCCGCGGGGGGCTCGGGGCTGACCCTCTGCATCAAGGCTCGCACGGAATGCCGGAAGACCTCCAGGCTGACGAGGACCAGCAGGCCTGTGGGGAGAGAAGAACAGATGTGGTCCTCAGGCCCCGGGGGTCCCCCACTGAGGTCTGAGCACCTACCCCAGTACAGCCCCCCAAACATGCTTCCTCAAGCCGGAAACCTGAGAGGCCCCTCCTGGTGACGGGGTGGAGCGAAGGGACAAAGGAGGTGATTTAAATAGGCAATCCCGCCAGGGGGTCAGGAGTAAAGGAAAATGTTCAGGAGACCCCTGTAAGTTAATGACCATTCCAGAAGACATGCCAGGGAATTCCTTGGCGAGCCAGTGGTTAGGACTCCATGCTGCCACTGCAGGAAGCTGGGGTTCAATCCCTGGTCAGGGAACTAAGATCCTTGTGCGCTGTATGGCACCCCCCCGCCAAAAAAACGCAGGTTTGCTTAACCACAGAACCATAACCAAACAGCTTGCTTAGCAATCAGACCTGCCCTCACACAACGAAACAGTGATGGCATGAGCCCCACATCCTGCCCAGTGGGCTCAGTAAGTGAATGACCCCTAGGACACGCTTCTCCGGGCATGCGCACTAAAACAAAGATATAAGGAAAAGGGGACGCCATGCTGAAACCTGAGAGGATTTTCCTTATCTTAGTTATTTTGTGTTACCACCCTTTTGCTCATTTCCATTGCACTGTTACTGTCCTAGCTTGACTGTGTGTGTGTGTGTGTGTGTGTGCGCGTCGCTCAGTCGTGTCTGACTCTTTGCAGCTCCATGGACTTGAGCCTGCCAGGCTCCTCTGTCCATGGGATTCTCCAGGCAAGAATCCTGGAGGGGGTTGCCATGCCCTCCTCCAGGGGATCATCCCAACCCAGGGTTTGACCGTGTAGGGACAAGAAAACTCCCCGCCTGACACAGAGGAGCTGCTGATGATGGAAGCTGGATGCGGACTTAAGAATGAGACAGCAGGGGATCCTCTTCCCCTCCCCACTTCACTCTTGTTTATAAAACTGCAGCCCACTAAATGCCCAGCACGGCACCCTCTCACCTGCCCACTTACAAGCGTGCTATTCTAATAGATCTCTTCTTATCCATCACTTCGCCTCTCACTGAATTCCTTCTGTGCTGAGATATCAAGGACTGGAGCCTACCAGAGCCGCCCCCCCTCAACCCGAGACATATTCTGCGCTTTCACTAGCATCCCTTCAAGGATCACTTACTAAGCACCTGCTCTCTAGCAGGCACAATTTCAGAAGCCGGAGAGAAAGAACAAGACCCAAATTCACAAAGACAGGGTAAAAGGTGGGTGCCGGGAGAGAGAAAGGGTGAGCAGAGAGTTGGTGTTTAATGGGGAGAGAGTTTTAACTGGAGAAGATGTTAAAGTGCTGGAGAGGGGTGGTGGGGATGGTTGCATGACTGTGTGAATGAACTTAACGCCACAGAAGGGGGCACTTAAAATGGTGCAGGGTTCCCTGGTAGTTCAATGGTTAAGACTCACGCTTTCAATTCAGGGGGCATGGGTTTGATCTCTGGTCAGAGAAATAAGATCCTCCATGCTGCACTGCATGGTCAAAATATAAAATAAAGGTGTTTTCAAAAAAGGGTTCAAATGGTAACTTTTATGTCTCTTTCACTGCTTAAAAAAAAAAAAAAAGAATAAAGCAAACCAAGGAATCAAGAATCACAAAAGGCAAATTAAGACTCCATCAGGGGACTTCCCTGGTGGTCCAGTGCAGGGTGCCTGGAGTTGGATTCTGGTTAGGAAACTGGATCTCACATGCTGCAACTAAAACCTGTCACAGCCAAATAAATGTTGTCATTGTTGTTCAGCCGCCAAGTTGTGTCCGATTCTTTGCGACCCCGTGGACTGCAGCACGCCAGGCTCCCCTGTCCTTCACTATCTCCTGGAGCTTGCTCAAATTCATGTCCATTGAGTCGGTGATGCCATCCAACCATCTTATCCTTTACTGCCCCCTTCTCCTTTTGCCAAATAAATAAATGAGTACAAATAATTTTTAAAAAGAGAGACTCCATCAAGGCTTTAGTAAAGAGTGATGACGGAATCTAACTCAGCTGAAGCCACTGACGCAGAGAGCAGAATGGTGGTTGCCCAGGACTGAGGGGAGGGGGAAATGAGGAGATGCTAATCAGAGGGTTCAGACATTCAGCGGCAAGAGGAATCAGTTCTGGAGGTCTGCTGTACAGTAAGGTGACCACAGGCTTCCCTGGTGGCTCAGATGGTAAAGAATCCACGTGCAATGCGGGAGACTGAGTTCGATCCCTGGGTTGGGAGGATCTCCCGGAGAAGGGAAAGGCTAGCCACTCCGGTATTCTGGCCTGGAGAATTCCAAGGACTGTATAGTCCATGGGGTTGCAAAGAGTCAGACACGACTGGGCAAGTAGGCACAGCACACGGTGATTACAGTTACTATACCATATACATAAAACTTGCCAAGAGAGTAGACCTTAAATGTTCTCGCTACCAAAAAAAAAAAAACCCGATTAGTACGTGAGGTCATGAAAATGTGTCAGCTAGTTAGATTGTCATGACGATTGTATCATGTGTATCAAAACATATCAAAACATCGGGTGGTAGGGGAGCTCCTTGGCGGCGTGGTGGTGAGAACTTGGCGCTTTCACTGCCATGGTCCAGGTTCAATCCCTGGGCAGGGAACGGAGATCCTGCAAGTCACACAGTGTGGCCAAAATACAAAACGAAGAAACGAAAACCCAACAACATCAAGTGCACACCTTATATACAGCAGTGTGTATATATAGGTATGTGCCGTGTTGTGTGCTCAGCCGTGTCTGACTCTTTACGACCCCTTGGACTGTAGCCCACCAGACTCCTCTGTCCGTGGGGATTCTCCAGGCAAGACCACTGCAGTGGGTTGCCATGCCTTCCTCCAGGGGATCTTCCTGACCCAGGGATTGAACCCCCGTCTCTGGCATTGCAGGCAGATTCTTTACTGTCTGAGCCATTGTGGAAGCCCGTGTATAAGTGTGTATATGTATATATGCACACAATATATGCTTGTCACTCACATGCCAATGAAGCTGAAAGGAAAAAACAGTGATGGCAGATTACAAGATGAAAAGACGATCAGGCAAGTTGTAGTGCAATTGGATTACAAAAAGAAAAAAGAAAGGGAGACCCTCACAGAACCTATGTTCTACTTGGAGAAGACAGATGGTAAACAAGCCCAGGCTTGCAAAACTCAGAGGCCTCCAGGGGACAATGAGAAAGTACAAACAGATGAGCAGGTGGGTGTGGTGGGGACAGTGACAAAGGGTGGCCCAGACCCAGCTTCAGCCAAGGGCAGCTCATCAGAAGCAGGGACTTAACGGACTAGATTTCCTGGTTTTCCAAGAACAGCTGGAATTTTCAAAACCGATTATTATTTCTTGGGGGGCATTCACCCAAAATATTGGGTGAGTTTAAACACTGGCTCAGAGAAACCTCTATACACTGCCTGCCAAACAAAGCACATTTATGGGCTGTTGCTGGCCTGGGCAGCCAGGCTGTGACTCTCAAAGCAAACACATGAGAAGACGGGGTAATTTCAGACCGTGATGCACGCTAGGAAAGAGACAAAAACAGAGTGATGGGAAGGGGCGTGGCATCCAGGGGGGTGGCTGGGACTCCCCCACTCGAGCTGAGACCCAGATGGACGAAAAGAAGCCAGCCGTGCACAGAACTCAGGGGTAGCAGCTCCGGGCAGAAGCAAGGCCTCTCTCATATGACCTAGAGGGGCCCATGGGACCCAGACCCGGCCTACTTCTTCAGCCTCGTCTCAAGCTGCCCTTCCCGCCCTACAGTGGCATGGTGTAAGATTTCTTTCAGGACTTGAATGCACCCAATTTGTTCAAGCGTGGAGACCTTTATGGTGCTTGGAACAACTGCTTACCCCTCCCTAAGCCTACATTACACATGCTCATTCTCTACATCCCTACTTAAGTTACATTTCTTCCGAGAAGCCTTCCCTGACCACCACCACTCTGTTGGGTCTAACCAGTTACAGGTTTCCATTATACCCTTTACTTTTCATTTATAGCATTAATCACAATTGGTAATTATTGACATACATTAATTTGTATAAGTGTAATTTATTTGCCTGGTTTCTATCTCTCCCAATAGAGTATAAACCTGTGAGGGCCAGGAACTTGTTTGTTTCATATCCCTAAAATATAGGGCACCTGACACATATGCTTTATGGACAAAAACAATACAACCTGAACATGTCTGAGGTCTAGAGAGACCTGGAAACCCCCACCTGCCCTGATATCCAGTATAAGAAAAATAACTGCGGAGTCAGATCTACCCTTCACTTTCATTTGGTTGTACGATCTGCAGAGCATTTTTGTGCCCGAAACTTTCATAAAACACTTTAATGTCCGCACTTTTGTGGCACCCTCAGGAATAACACAGGCATGAGTTCAAGAATAACACCAACACCAAATTCCTACCGAGCTAAAAATTCCATGACAGCAGAAACCATCTTAATCTGGTCTTCATTCTGTCCCCAGTAGTACCTAACACAGCATCCAGCACTTACGAGATATTAAAGACACACCGTATCATTGAATGAATGGATGGGTGGACAGACAGATGAATATATGAATGGAAGAAGCAGAAAAATGGGGGGAAAAGGAAGGAAGAAAAAGCAGCGGGGAGGGAGATGACTGAGGGATCAGTGCAAAGATGGATGGATGGACAGAATAGGTACTTGATAAACAGATACTTGAATGCATGAATTCATAAAGATGAAATTTAACCTCAGAGAAGGAGAGCAATTTCCCCAAGGTCACTCATCTCTTAGTTACTTGCCTGTGCTGGGTCTTCAGTTGCGGCATACGGGCTCTTTAGTCGTGGCACGTGAAATCTTAGCTGTGGCACGTGGGATCCGGTTCCCTGACCAGAGATCAAACCCGGGTCCCCTGCATTGGGATTATGGAATCTTAACCACGGGACCACCAGGAAAATCCCTCCTGGTTTGTCTTTTACACCGGTATCCTCACTCTCCATGCTCCAACCTCACTGGCTGTCTTTCAGGACCTGAAATTCACCAAACGTTTTCTAGCTTGGTTACGAATAATTTGATGTTGTAAGAGTCACCTCCTCCAAGAGGCCTTCTCTAATTCTGCTTTAAACCAAGTGCCCTCATTAGGCACTCTCACAGGACTCTACTTACTGCCACTTATAACTGTGTGATATCTGTATCATTTCTATGTCCTTAGCCAGATGATAATTCCGTTAACCCTTCTGTCTTGCATAGTCTTACTATGACACACATGTTCACACGTATACATAGTGTAACGGGTCTGTGTGCATAGCAGTGATTTAAGTGAACTAATGGATAAATGAAACAAAGGAAAGGGAGTGACTGACCTTCTCCCCTTTATTTAGGAAGCTCTCTAAGGCACAAAACAAGAAGAAGAATGTGATTACTGGGACTTCCCTGGGTGTCTGCCTTGCAATGCAGGGGATATGGATTTGACTCTTGGTTGGGGAACTAAGACCCCATTTGCTGCAGAGCAACTAAGCCTGAACGCCACAGCCAGAGTGTCCATGAGCTGCAGTGAAAGATCCCCGGCGCCACAACCATGACCCGACACAGCCAGTGAGTGAATAAATGCTTTTTTAAAAGAATGTGACTATTGATCATTTCTGTTTGAGTGTGCTCTTGACCATTTGTATCTCCCTTGCCTCATTTTTCACCAACCATCTGTGGATTAAGGTTACCTTGTACATTTGTGCAAATTTTGCCCTGCGTTATGCTCTGATCTTCATTCTATTCCTCAAACTTGCCCAATATTTCACAGACTTCACATATCCTGTTTATAATCACTATTACCACATTACCAGCATCACCACCACCACACAATCACCACCAACACGGCTGCCACTACCGTCAACACCATACTCTGGGTAATTTCTGTTCCTCATCTGATTATTAGCTTTAATACCACTTTCTCAAATTTTCCCTGACATACCTCCCACCCCAGTGTATACCCGTTATATGCTTTATCATAACTCTCATCACAACTATAGTTGAATTGCTGGTTACTGTCTATTTCTGTCAGAATCTAGGCTTTATGAGGGCAGACACAGTGTCTGTCTTATGAATCTTATATCTCCAGCCTTTAGCCTAATGCCTGGAACATAGTAGGTGCTCAGTAGATCCATGAAAGATAAGTGAAACTTTTATAATGAATGACCTATCTATCCACCTTAGAAAGCATCTGATCCAATGAGGGCTACATTTCACAAGATGCAGACTTTGGGGACCGTCAGCTCCAACAATGCAACAGTTCTTACAGACTCCAAGTGCAAATCTAAAAGAGTGTCTAGAGAGCCTTCAATTCTTGGCCAACAACAGCGCTTAGAATTTTCTCATATTTAAGACTACTATAGCCCTTGCGCTTCCCAGCATGCAACCGTGCTTAACTTCTTCAGCCTCCCAGCCTGCAACAGCCCATGGGGCTCTCCCTCACCCTGTGAGCAGGCTACAGTGCTTGGAGACCCTAGATTCCAATCCAAAAAAAGTGTTTGATTCAGCAGCAGAACTTAGAACTCTCCCATCTCTGAGAGTTCTATAGCACTTGAGCTTCTGCCAACTCCTAGCACACAACAGTGCTTGGAGACCTGATCTCTCAACGTGCAACAGTGCTCAGAGACCTCCCTCGACCTCCCAGCATGCAACAGTACTTGGAAACACAACTTCCCAGCATGCAACAGGGCTTTAAGACCCAACCTCCCAGCATGCAGTGCTGCTTGGAGACCCGACTTCCCACCATGCAACAGGGCTTGAAGACCTGGCCTCCCAGCATGCAAGAGGGGTTGAAATCCAGATCTCCTAACATGCAGTGTCCTTAGTCTGCAGGCTCTCAACCCTCACCTGAGAGGCCAAAGCAGACGGCTCCAACCCGGAGCAGGAACTCTGCACCTTTGCTGAGCACCATGATGATACAGAGGCACCCCAGGGCCATAAGTGCCAAGCCTAGCACTGCTATCACTGCAGCTGCCTGATTCACCTCTGTGAGGAGGAGAAGGGGACATAGAGGACCCTGGGTGCAGGAAGCGGTGAGAACTCCCCTCTGGGGACTCAGAACCAGGAATATGAGAGGTTCAGGACTGGAGAAGAATTTTCAAGTAGCAAACCATCCAGTCCAATATTTCCCTTATACTGTTCAAGGAACTGAGACTCAGAAAGGGTCAGTTATTTGCCTAAGGTCACAGAGCCAAGAATGGGCAGAGCCAGGATTAGAAGGAGATGGGAACTACCGATTATTATTTATGATCTGGTCACCGTTTGTTTACTAGTGGGGAGACTGAGGCAGTGGGTTGTGTGTGTGTGTGTGTGTGTGTGTGGGAGACAACAGAGAAGGCAGTACATTACAGTGGGATGATCCACGTTGGAATTCTCCCTAGCTACTTCCTAGCTGGGAGATTCTGCTAAAGCCACAGAACTTCTCTGAGCCTCACTTTCCTCTTCCAGAAAAATCAAGACAAAAGTCCTTATTGGGTCCACTGTGAGGATTAGAAATCACACATGTAATGTGCCCAGTGCACAGCGTGGTGCACAGCACTTGGTCCATAGCCATATCCTGAGAGTGTTTTACTATCCTGGGGCCGGGGGCGGGGGGGGGAAACAATGGCTTGCCCAAGCCCACTTAGCACCAAGGTAAGGAAGAAAGGAGTGGAGAAGATAGGAAACCACTGTTTAATGAGGACCTACTATGTGCAGGCACCATACTGTGTGTTTTAGCTGTACCATCTCATTAAATCCTTATAAAGACTAGATAAAGTTGATGACACGATCACAGTTCCTTTACTGGTGAGGATACCGAGGTGCTGGGGTGGTGGAGAAACTGTGGTTAGGGTAGAAAGGGTAAAGTCTTAAGAGTTTCATTGTTTAGTATGTAGCCACTAACCACAGATGGTGTTTTCATTTGAAATGGATTTAAATGGAACAAAATGGAAAACTCAGTGTCGTAGTTGCACCAGCCACATTTAGTCAGCGCCTGCCATACTAGTTAGTGCAGATTCAGAAACATTTCCATGTCTACAGCATGGCTTATAGAAGAGCGCTGAGTTGGAGTCGGAATTATTTGGGTTTAAATTGTGCCTCTCTGCCACTTCCTGGGAAAAGAAATCTTTTATGGGCTTCCGTTTTCTCATCTGGCAGATTAAGATAAAGGCCCTGCCCTGCAGAGTCATGGAAAGGACTGGAAGTCTTATAAAGGAAACTCTCAGGGCTGTGCTGAGCATGTGGGAAATGCACACGTGTGAGATGTGATCGTACTTCCCACAGAGAGGGGCTGGGGTGTGCCCAGAATAGCACAGCATGTGGGAAAGGCACACCTGAGGCAGGAACGCTGGACAGAGGGCCCTGAAGAGCCACCTCTCCCCAAAGGTGAGCCCTCCCAAGGCTTAGGAGCTTGAGCCCATCCTGCGGCAAAGCAGAGAAGAGCATGATGCTATCAGGAACTCCTCTGGCACTAACAGATACAAACTACTGTACGTAAAGTAGATAACCAACAAGGACTTATTGTCTAGCACGGAGAAGCTTAATCAATACCTTCTAATAAATAAGGGAATATCATCGGAAAAAAAATAATGGAATCAATTCACTGTATCCCTGAAACCAACACAATATTGCAAACAAACTCTATGTCAGTTTAAAAAGAAAGAAAAGAATTCCTTTGGCGTGGTCAGCCCATCCCCTCTCCCAGGTGAAATGTTCTTACCTTTCTTTGTGGTTCTGTGGAAGATGTGTGCATTCTCTCCCGTGGTGAAGAATTTAAAGTAAGTGCAATTTGCTTCTGTAGGAGGAGCAGGGGAGAGAAAAAGAGAGGTAATGACATGGAGACCCCTAGTGTAAGCTCAGGGTTGGACATTTAGCATAGCTCACAATAACCCAGAAATATGACGCTAGCATCCCTGATAGAGAGAAATGATGTCCCGAAAAGGAAAGCCACCTGCTATCACACAGCTATCCAGGAGCTGGGACTCCAGTCCAGAGCTGAGAAGTCCAGATCTGTGGCCGTGAGAGGGCTATTGACCTTTCTGAGCTTCTGACTCTTCCTCTGTAAAGTGAGTTAATAGTCTCTTCCCTGACTCTATCATATGAACTTGTTTAGGGTCAAATGAGATTAGAAACGGATAACCACTTTATTCAACAGAGCACACCAAGATCCAGGCAGAAGGTTAACACATTCAGAAGAGATTCTTTATCTCAGAAAGGGTTCCTGTCTACACAAAACACTCCTGCTGATCACCAAGAAAAGAGAGATAACCCAGTTGAAAAATGGGCAAAGGAGATGAATAGTCAGTTCATAGGAGAAGAAGCCTGGATTACTCACAAGAACATAAAGAGATGCTCCATCTCACCGGGGATCAAAGAAATGCAACTTAAATCAGCAGGGAGATGCCACTTTAGATCAATTGGATTGGCAAATATTAAAAGGATAATATTAAGCACTTGGAAGGACAAGAGGAAACATCTGGGGGTGTAACAGGTACTAGTCTTTTTTGGAAAGCACTCTGGAGTACTTTATGAAATGAAGTATGTTTATACCCTATAACCCAGCAATTTTACTTCTGGGTATACATCCAGAGAAAAACCACATGCAGGAAAATATATGTATTGCCTGATGTTTATTGCAACACTGTGTATAAAAACATGGAGTCAGGATAATCAACCTGATGCTCATCTCTATGGGAATAGTCAAGGAAACGTGATGGATGCTCCCCAGGCAAGCCTCTGCAGCACGCAGCAGCCACGAACTAGAATAACAGAAAGCAGACTGGAAAGATGTGAGAAACACACCACTGAGCAAAAAAAAAAAAAAAAAAAACTAGAGCGTGATATCATTTATGTAAATTAAAATACATCTATAAAAATAACACTGTATATTTTCCAAGTTAAAACATACACCCAATGCATTAAAGAGATGAATTAGGGAAAAAAATTTTTTAATGCAAAATAACGCACAAGAAAGAACCAGCTAAGGCTGGTAATGATTTTGTGACACAAGCTGAAAAGCTATGATTCATCTAACTCCGTGTACTTGAAGTTTAAGGAACCCCACACTTTGGGGGAGGGGAGATGCTTTCTAAATTGCATTTTAAAGCCAGAATTTCCCATAGAAGACACCTAGAATCAGCTTTCTCATTCCACAGATGGGGCAACTGAGAAGAGTGATAAAAGGGGAGGAGAGAGGTTGCGAGCAAGAGGGGAAAGGAGACAGAAGTGAGGTCAGGTGGTCTTGGGAAGTGGTAGGAACTTTCCAAAGTGAAGAGGGGTGCTGAAGGACAAGAGGTAAGCTCCTGAGCCAGGTGGTACTTGGATGTGGACACTCCACCTGGTACTCAGACGGAAGGAGAAGGGCATGACGTATCCCGGCGGGGGCAGTGAGTCCTGATTCTGCAGCAGTAAGAAGCAAAAGATGCTTCGTGCAGTGGAGCAAAGGGCGAGGATGCTATCTGTAGTGGCTGGGGGAGGAACGTGGTCTTCCTCCGCAAGGGAAACGGAAAGTCTCATCTAGAGAGTGAGAGGCCGTGGTACATCTTTCTGAGAGAGTGTGTGGTATCTGGTACCCCGTTTTGGCTGCTAATGATTTAGGTTATCTTGTCTCTTATCTCAGAGGATGTGCTACATCTCATTTGGATAAAGAGTGGGATATAGGTCACCCCCGCTTGGGGATGTCCTTTGATGGGTGGGATATTTCTAAAACCTTGAAAGCTGGGAGATGTCCTCTGAAGGGTCAGGACTGTGGGCTAATGGGGATGGTCCTTTAAGAAAGCTGAAGCCCTTTCTGATCATTAGAGAGACATCAAGGGATGTGAAGGACAAGAGTATGCAGTTAGGGGAGATGGGACATCCCGTCCAGTGCAGTGAGGACCTCTGGGGCATATTTACAGACTAATGAGATGCAGTATATTGTAGTTGTTAAGAATGAGATGACCAGGGTTCAAGCCCCATGTGACTAGCCTGGGTGCTTAGACTGAGCCATTCATATTTCTTTCTTTCTTTTTAAAAAAAACTTCAGTTCTTTTCAAATTGCATATACTTTTTTTTTTTTTTTTTTGCTGCATTACAGTGGCGTGTGGAGAAGGCAATGGCACCCCACTCCAGTACTCTTGCCTGGAAAATCCCACAGACAGAGGAGCCTGGTAGGCTGCAGTCCATGGGGTCGCGAAGAGTCGGATACGACTGAGCGACTTCACTTTCACTTTTCACTTTCATGCACTGGAGAAGGAAATGGCAACCCACTCCAGTGTTTTTGCCTGGAGAATCCCAGGGACGGGGAGCCTGGTGGGCTGCCGTCTATGGGGTCGCACAGAGTCGGACACGACTGAAGCGACTTAGCAGCAGCACAGTAGCATGTGGGATCTTAGTTCCCCAAACAGGGATGGAAGCCATGCCCCCTGCATTGGCAGTGTGGACTCTTAACCACTGGACCACCACAGCAGTCCAGATCCATTTATATTCACTTCTTGCTCTTCGTTTTGGGGATGATAATAACTACTTACAGGGTTGCTAGGAAGATTGATAAGTTAATGCAGATGAAATACTTAGGACCAAGCCAGGCACTACATAAGCATCTAATACATATTTCTGACTTTATCTCTATTAAAATTTTTTATTAGAGCATACTTAATTTACAACATCTAACACTGTTTTTTTTTTTTCACCAGAGCATCCCATTTCTCAAAAATTTGGGAACATCTGCTTGAGGCTCTGAGGAGTGAGCATGAACCCATCTGCACAATGAGTGTGTGGGTATCTCAGGTCAAGGGTGCGTGGCACCCCGTTTTGCTATCAAGCGTGTGTTTAAAGAATCTGCCTGCAATGCGGGAGACCTGGGTTTGATCCCTGGGTCAGGAATATCCCCTGGAGAAGGGAATGGCAACCCACTCCAGTATTCTGGCCTGGAGAATTCCATGGACAGAGGGGTCTGGCAGGCTACTGTCCATAGGGTTGCAGAGAGTTGAACACAACTGAAGCAGTGGAACACACACACGAGATGATAAGACATCCTTTGGAGAGGAAAGAGGAGGGCTGGCGATGCCATGCAGGCAATCAAGCATGCGACATCCTAAATGGGCTCTGAGGGGTGTCAGGTAGTTTCCTTGGGTCAGTAGAGGTGGAGTGAGATCTCGTCTCCGTTCCCAGGGGGTATAGGGTGTCCCACTGGTGTAAGTTTAGGGCATGGCATGGCCCGTCTGGGAGAGTGAGAGGTATGGGATAGCTCTCTGGAAGGGCTGGGGGTGAAAGAGCCACTCTGGAAAGGTGAAGGCTGTGGGAGTGTCTGGAAGAGACAGCGAGGGGGGCTGGAGTGTCCAGTCTGAGGACATGAGGTGAAACAGGGAGAGAAAGATTTTCCAGGAAGCAGGAGGGCTGCCCTGGGATGTGGGAGGTGTCTCCTGAGAGTTCTGTCTTGGTGGAGTCAGTAGGAGGGAACAGCAGATTGTACTCTGGGGTAGGTGTCAAGCCGGGCTGTCTCCCCAGGGCCTGCAGGGTCGGGCCGCAGGCTGTCTCCAGAGTGGGAAGAGCAAGCTGACACCAGGAACCCAGAGTCTTTCTCTAAGGGAGCAGACTGTCTCAGGGGGGCGGGGGCGTTTCTGTGGGGACACAGGCTGTCTGAGGCACCAACTGTGTCCAGAGTCACCATCTGGGTCTCAGGCTCCAGGCTGTGGGCAGAGACGCAAGGTTTCTCTAGGGACACGGGCTCTCTGGGGCTTCCCTGGTGGCTTGGACAGTCAAGGATCTGCCTGCAATCCAGGAGAGCCGAGCTGGATCCCTGAGTGGGGAAGATCCCCTGGAGGGAGGCATGGCCACTCCAGTATTTTTGCCTGGAAAATCCCAGGGACAGAGGAGCCTGGTGTGCTACAGTCCATGGGGTCGCAAAGAGTCAGACAATTGTCTACCTTTCTACCTATCTTATAGGTTCTCTGGGGGTACAGACTGGTCCAGGGGCACACAAATGTCTGGGATCATGGGTTGTGCTGGAGGTGCAGAGCTTTGGAGGTCCTGGGATAGTCTGGGGCTGGCCTGGAGACCCAGGCTAGTTTGGTGATACAGACTCCCTCTCCGCACAGGGTGCGCCTGGGGCAGTTATTCCCGGAAGCACAGGCTGAGGTTGGCAGGGTAGGGGGCGCATTCTGAGGGTGCAAGCTCGCTCTCCTGGGGGCGATGGGGGCGAGGGGCGCGGCAGGCTCTCTCTGGGGCCTCTCGGCGGCCTGCGGGGGTCCCGGCCCCCGCGCGGGGGTGGGCGCCGGCCTCACCTCCGGGCAGCTCCGCGGGCCCGCAGGTGTCTCTGCCCGCGGGCACGTCCGCCTGCCACAGTCGCTTGGTGCACATCTTCCAGAGGCCCAAGTGCGCCGCGTCGCAGACGGCGCTGCCGTTGTCCCGGTAGGTGTTGAGCTCCACCCAGAACTCGGTGCCGACGGCCAGCACGGCCAGCGTGGCGCCCACGGAAGTCAGCAGCAGCGCCAGCTTGATCTTGCCCTCGCGCTCCGGGGTCATCTGGGCGTTGGGCTGCCCGCGAGCCCGCCGCCGGGCGGCGGCGCCCCGCCGGCGGTTCTCCTCTTGCAGGAAGAAGTTGGACCACATCATCATCGCGCCTGGCGGGCGGTGGGGCTCAGGGCCCGAGAGGGCAGGGCTGAGGCGGGCTCCTGGGGGTGGGTGCGGGGGGGGGGAGGGGCGCGCCTGGGGTCTGGCAGCGGGGGGGGTGAGGGGCTCGGAAAAGGGAAGGTCTGAGTCCCCCCAGGAACCTCAGGTGGGGAAGTCGAGGTCACTTCCGAGTCTTAATATACTAGATAATATACTATACAGAGAAAATACTAGATCCTGAGCTGAGAAGCCTCTGAGATTCCCCGGGGGCAGGCACCCAGAGAAGCTCAGCAAAGAAGATGGGACCAGAGAAAGGCAAAGTTCCCCCAGCCTCAGGGCTAGAACCTGGGTACCCTGGAGCAGAGGTGGGAGGGCTACAGAAGAAGGAAGTGAGGGTCTGCGGAAGCTCTGAGGGGCTGCTCTGGGGTCCCCACTGGGAGGAATCTGTGTTTCCACAGGGAAACTGTGTTCCTGGGGCGGGGGGAAGGATCCGAGCTTCCCCCTAAGGCTCAGAGTTTGGGGTTCTCAGGAAGGGGAGCTGAGGTCGTCCTGTGTCTGTGGGGGAGGGGGATGCTTCCTGGCTTCTTTTGGGCTCAGAGTCTGAGAAGGAGCTGGGTCCCCTCTGGGGTTCAGAAGAGGAAAAACTGGGGTGCAGGGGTTCCGAATGGGAGGTCAGAATTACTTCTGAGTCTGAGAGAGGCAGTAGGAACCACCGCCTCCCACCCCCAGCTTTAACAGAGAGGGATCAGCAAAGTCCTGACTGGGGTTCAGAACAAGGAAGCTGGGGACCTGCTGGAATTCCGGAAAGTGAGGGGCGGGGGTGTTCTCCCTGGCCATTCAGAGAGGAGAGCGGAAAAGGTCTGCCCGGGGCTGCGAGGGGACCGGGGGCTGAGGGGACCGTGGGGCCCAGAGAAGGGGCCCGAGGGATACCCGCCACCCCGAGACTCGCGAGGGCAGCCCAGGGTCCGCACTGGGGCTCAGATGAAGGGGTTGTGGTCCGCACTGTGGCTCAGGAAGTGGGGACCACGTCCCGCCGCGGTTCGAAGAGCGGCTGGGGCCCGGAACGGGCTGGGTGTCCCTTTGCGATCGCTCGCCTCCCTCCCCCGGGCTCCCAAGGCCGGCCGGGACGGGCCCGCTCCAGGCCGGGCGCCTCCCTCGGGCCTCCCACCCCCGGCTCCCGGGCAGGGACCCCGCGGGCTCTCCTGCCTCCGCGCCGCGCCGCCCCCAGCTCCGCGAGGCCTCCGAACCGCCGGCTCCGCGCGCCGCCGCCCGCCGGACCGGCCGCTCCGCGCACTCCCGGCCTCGCCCCATCCGCCGCCCCCTGCACCCTCGCCGGCTATTTCGGGCTCAACCCGTAAATAACACCCGCACCTGTTGCCCGCGCCCGTTGCCATAGGGACCCCGGGTATTTTAAGGGGACGAGGGGCGGGAGGAGGAAGGCTGCCCGCGGAGGAGGGGCTGGGGGCGGGTCCCGACCCCAGAGGAGCCCGCGGGGACGTCTGCTTCCTTAAGGGGCGCGGGCGGGAGCGGAGGGTCCCGTCTCCTGGGGGCCGGCGGGCGGGGAACGGGCGGGGAACCGGGACCGAGCGCGCCCGCCTGGAAACCCAACTGTTGGGTCTGAGGGAGGAGAAAGCTGCGGCCAGGGTTCTCGGTTCCCTGAAAGAGAAGAAACCTGGGGACTTTGACTCGAGGCTGAGAGAGGGAGCGAGGGGGCTGGACCCCCGGGTCTGAGGGGGGAGGGGCTGGGGGCCTAGACCCCCGGGGTCTGAGGGGGGAGGGGAGGGGGTCTGGCCCCTCGGGTCTGAGGGGGGAGGGGCGGAGTCTGGACCCCCGGGTCTGAGGGGGGAGGGGCTGGGGGCCTAGACCCCCCCGGGGTCTGAGGGGGGAGGGGAGGGGGTCTGGACCCCGGGGTCTGAGGGGGGAGGGGCTGGGCCCCCAATCCCTTGCATCTTGAAGGAAGGAAGCACAGCGCCCCACGCTGGGGGCCTCGGCTCCCCGGGAGGGAGAAGGGGCAGGCCTCAGGCAGAAGCTGGTGCCCGGGGCAAGGGATCCAGAGTCGCAGTCCTCTTCACCGAGTTTATTAGACGGGGCACCCCCGGGGGACCGTCCATGCAGTTCCGGCTCCCCCAGGGACAGGACGGGACAGCCGTGTGGAGTGGCAGCAGGGCCGGATCATCACCCCACTCCCCCCAACTCAGCCCCTCGAGGACCGCCCAGTGAGACCCATCTCTCCCCAGCTCCTTCGCCCCTGGCTGGCGGCTCCCTCCGACCCCGTGCACCTTCAGCCTCTCTGTCCACCCTGTACCGCTTCTGTAGGGGCACCCATCGCCCTGGGATGTGATTCCGATCGTGGGCATGTGTGTCCGAGCCTTCGACAGGGCTCGAGTGCCAGAGGAACCATCTCACCATCCTCAGCACCGCGCAGCCCAAACTGCACCCACGGGGAGCCTTAGGAAATGTGCATCTGTATGAATGAATGAGCAGAGGGACGGGTGAAGGGAAGCCCCCCAACTTCAGAGCACACCTCCCCCTGCATTCGATGGATCGTACTGCCTGTCTGTGGATCTGAGCTCCCAGCACTGAGACTGTGCGGCCTGGTGCCTGGAAGGCCTCAGGGACTGTTTGTTAAATGAATGAGTGAAGCTTGTTCTTTCCTTCACCTCGCGGGTATTCCCAGGCCTTGGCAGGACCCAGAGGGGAACCCGAGAAGGTGCTCGGTGCTGGCGGCGACGTGAGATGGGAGCTGGGCTGGGTGACACCCACCGGTGTCTCCATTCTGAGAAATCGGACACCCTCTTGCAGCATCTCTGCCCTGCCTCTGTGCTCCCCTCGAAGCCCCGGGTCTCCCCATCGTTCATTCTCGCCGTGGCTCCCTCCTTTCAGCGTGCATTTGTCTCCCTTCCATCTGCCGGTCTGCCACCCTTCCTACTTCTCCTTTCACAGAAAGGATATGAGCTTTCTTGGGCGGGAAAGTTCTTGACAATGTCATACCAAAAGGATGACCTCGCCTCCGATTCTCTCCACCTCCCCCCATCTCCCCACCCCCACCCCCCACCCCTCCCACCCCAGCCCCCGGTGAGTCTCTTCCTTCCCCTCCCTCAAGCAGGACTCCAGTCCTCACCACTGCATGGTAATGACCGCATGTCAAGGTCAAGGCCATGTTATCTAACCCATAGCCACTTTGCTCCACAAATCCTCTCCTGGTTCTCAGTAGCATTTGCCAACTTCAGGTCTCTGCCTAATTCACAGTCACTCTTCGCCTCTTTAACTACATCCTCCTCCCTCCTACCCCCATGGAGATGTCCCCCCACCCTAAGGCCCTGGCCAGGGTCCTTTCTGTGTCCTCCACACTCATCTCCTAGGTCACCTCATCCAGTCCTGGGGCTTTAATCATGCTGTCTCCTCTCTGCTGACATTTCCAAAACTTAGATTTCCAACCACGACTTCTCCCCCAAGCTTCAGTCTCAAATATCCAACTGGCTACCTGATACCCCGGCTTGGATGTCTCATAGGCATCTCAGATTGTCTTGTCCCAAGGAGGTTGCTTGGCTTCTGCATAATCCCTTCTCCCCCAGTGACCCCCTTCCAGGCAGCACAGAACAGCACCGCCCAGGCTTCACAGATCCAGTTAAAAGTGTTCCCCTCTTTCTCTTTCTCTTTGGTTTTTCTTTCCCTCTTCTGTTACATCCAGTTCACAGCCACCACCATAGACCCTGCCTCCACAATCCCACGCCCTGTTCCTCCACATTGGTCCCGGCCACCATCAGCCTCAACTGGAAAAGGATGACACCCTCTTAACTCCTGCCTTCCACCTTCACTCCTAAATCTCTTCTCGGCACAGCAATGTGGGTCTGTTACTTCATTTTTAAGTAAAAATAGGGGCTGTCATTCTTATGCTCATCCCACTGAATCTAGAGTAAAATTCAGATTTCCTCCCAGAGCTACGAGGCCCCACACGACGGGTCCCCAGCCCATGCTTCCAAGCTCAGCCTAATTTGCTCACCCTTCTTCCTCTGCCCTCCACGGGGTCTCCTTGAAAATAGGCAGCTTTCTCAGAACTCTGCGTCACTGCCTGGCCGGAATGTTTGGTGAGCGCCTTTCCTTCTCACAACCCTTGTTACCTTTGCAGTGGGTTGTTCCTGAGGTTCCTCATTTGAAGTCACCACGTCCCGCTTCACATTTTTTTTTTTTAAGACACACCTTGTGGCTTGTGGGAATCTCAGTTCTCTGACCAGGGATTGAGCCCCGGCCATGGTGTTGAAAGCTTGGAATCCTAACCACTGGACCACCAGGGAATTCTCTTTCCGGCTTCATTTTGGAAACACTTTGCCGTAACTGAAATTTCTTATTGTTTCTTGTGTGTCTCTCTTGTGAGTTCCAGGACAGTACAAGCCTGGCCATCTGTTCACTTGCACATTCCCTGCACCTAGACTGGCCTAGAAGAGGCGGGCACTCAATAACTATTTCTTGAATACTGAAACAAACCAAAGAAATGGATGGCCCCTACACCCTAAGCGTGCTTCTGAAGCCCCACCTTTCTTTCTGGGCACATCCCTGCATCTTTCTCCCTCCATCTGTGTGTGTGTGTGTGCGCGCACGCGTGTATATATATATATATTTGCTTCTCTGAGCCTCCTCTGTCCTGACTTGTGCATCGCTGTGTCAGCCCCTCCTCGGCCCTCCTCCTCTCCTTTCTGGATCGCTGTCTTTGTTTCCTCTGCCCCTGTAACTCACTCAGCTTTGGCCTCTGTTGCCCTGATCTCCCCCACCCCCGGCCATCTCTCTCCCTTCTGCCCGTGCTCCACCTCTGCCTTGCTTTATGTTTGGCTTGTGAACACTAGAATCCAATATCCTCTAGCCAGCTCTGCTCCCCTTCTCCTACCAAATCTGTCTCTTTTAATTCCACCTCTTCCAGTCCTCTCTGTTTATCATCCGTACAGTCAGTGCCCCTCTGTCCTGTGAGTTGTATTCCTTTCCCCGCGTTTCCCAGAATCTCTTTCCAACACTGCCCTCGTCCAGTTCCTCCCTGGTCCCCTGCCCATCGGTCTTTCTTGTCCACCACAGGGACCCCAGAGGGAAATCCCCAATACCCAGTTGTCGTCCCATCCCTCCTCTGTTCTGCCTGCTTTCTGCGGCTCCAGGTTATCAGCAGAGAAGCTGGTGGAGCCTGGCACGTTACCAACCACTTCCCCCTCATCTGTATCCAGGTCTGTCTTGCCACCAGGCTGGGAGCCCCTGGAGGACAGGGCAGACTCTGAATCCTCCCTGCTCCCCCCAGTATTGCTGAACACAGAACCTGCCACACAGGGAAGCTGGGGGCAGTGGGGGGGGGGGCGGGCGGGTCTTGGGAAATACTTGCTGAGCAAATGAAGGGAAACGCAGTGAGCGCTCTCCCTTCTGTGTCCTCAGTGACCTTCAAATCCATCCTTCCACCTTCTCTACCCCGAGCCCTTTCCCAGCTCAACTGCCATCCTGTCTCATCTACTTCACAGCATCGACATCCTATCCACTCCTTTCCCATGTCCCAGGTGGTTCCTTCTGACACTCCCGTCTCAACCTGCTCTTCACTTGCTCCAAACTCTCCTGTGTTTCCCGGCACCCTCAGAATAAAGTCCAGACTCACCAGCCCAGAGCCCTAGCGCATTTAGACTCTGGCTTCTAGCTGTTTCTCTAGTCTCACCGCCCACCCCTACCCTGACCTTTTGCACCCTAAAAGGAGGAGTCCTGACCCCAGAACTTCATGCTCTTTCAATCCCCCGCCCCACCCCCACCCCACTTGAGTTATTCTGCCGTGAAAGCCATCCTTACTCATCCTTTGGAAACCCAGGCTGGGCCTGAGGTTCTCCAGGAAGTTTCCCTGAGGACTGCCCACTCCTGACACTTGGTCACTCTCTCTTCTTCTCTGGTCAAGGTGCCCATCCTGGTCCCTGTTACTGCACCCTACTTGGAGTCTGGCTTTTGACTCCTCCTCGAGAGCAGCCCTGGGGATCCTGATTCTAGCACACTGCCTGGTCCAGAAATGTCAAGGAGTGAATGAATGGCTGAATTAGTGAATGAGTGAAACATGCATCTCTAAGTCCTAGTGTTTTTCCTGCCCACCAAGCACCAGGCTTGTGCTTCAGTCTGCGTGATTATCTGCTCCCTCCCAGCACTGCGAGTCTGAAGTGTCAGTGCCTATATTTGATCCTTATTTCGGCGCGTCTCTGCCTCTCACTCTCATCTCCGAGTTCTTGCCTCCCATCGTTCATGTTATGATCCTGTTTAAAGCCACCCTGTGGTTCCCCGCTGCCCTCGGGTTAAAATTTAAACTCTTCCCTGGAGAAGAAAATGGCACCCCACTCCAGCATTCTTGCCTGGAGAATCCCATGGACAGAGGGGCCTGGGGGGCTACAGTCCACGGGGTGGCAAGAGCTGGACACGACCTAGCAACTGAACCACCACCAAACTTTGCAAGTTTTGGCCACAGGAGAACAAATTCATCCTTTTCCATAAATAGTTTAAAATAAATTTTTAAATATTAAAAAAAAAATCTAAACTCTTGACCTAACCTACAAAGTCCCCGGGGCAGTCTGGCCCTGTCTACATCTCCAGTCTCATCTTGTTCCACCTCCATCTGGCTCAGTATATACATGTTAGCCTTTTCTGGAAGCTTTTCCTGCCCCAGGGCCTTTGCATATGTTGTTCTCTGGCTAGGACACTTCCCTCCAGCTTCACCTGACTGGCTTCTTATCATCCTTTCACTGTTACCTGGTTTATCCTTTCCTTTTAAACTGGGTTAGCCTCCCTGCCGGAGGATTTTGTAGCACTTCGGGTTTCTCTTTTGCCCCAACTGTAACTTATTGTTGTGTATGCAATGCTTTGATTAGTGCCTGTCTCATGCACAAGATGTAAACTCTGTGAAGACGTTGGGGAAGTCTGACTTCCTCCCTTCTGTAGACTCAGCATTCAGCACAATGTTTGGCACTGAAGTACGCAAATAAATTGCTGGGAATGAATGACGGAGTCTGTCTCTGGGCCTGTTTATGTTTCCTGCCCAGCCACCATCCTGGTACACAGCAGGTGCTTTTGAAAACCTTGCGGAATGATGAACGAAGAAGTGAATGAATGCCCACGCCCATCCCACCTCATTGTGCCTCTCTGCATCCCTTTGGTCTTTCTGCCTCTTTATATAGAGCATATATATATAGTTTGTAGGTATAACTCTATATTCGTGTGTTATGCGCCCCTCTCCAGGAGTTGGGCTGGGCTGGGAGTCCCTCCCTGCGCCCCGCCCCCACATGCACACAGCAAAACATTAAAAAGAAAACATCTCAAAACTGCAAAAAACACCACAGCCCTCCCCCCTCCCCCCCAACCCCACAAAAAAATAAAACACAACGCTCGCTCCCAATGGCCCCCTCCCTTCCCTTCCCTTCCCCCTCCCTCAGGGTCCCTGATTCAGAGGGTGGGGGGACGTTCCCCCACAGCCGGGTGGGCGGGGATAGGGCGGGGAGGGGGCGCGGGGAAAGGCTGAGCAGTCTCCAGCGCGCTCACGGGGAAGGAGGGGGGCGCCCCCGACTCCCGGCAGCCTCGTTGCACGCGCGCCCGCGCACGCGCCCCGGACACGCCCCCCTCCGCGCCCCCAGGCGCGCCCCTACACGGGCGTGGTTTTCCTGTTGAGCGTGTTGGTGTTGGAGGCGCCGGCCTCCTTGGCTAGGGTCCCGGGGGCGGGCGCGGCGGGGGCGGGCGGGGCGGGCGCGGGCGCGGCTGGCGGCCCGGTGACCGTGACCGTGACGCCGCCGCCCGCCTCCTTGGGGAAGGCGTTGTGCAACGTGAGGAAGCCGGGCGCCCCCGCGCGGTCCCGCTCCGCGCCCGCCCCGCCGCCACCGCTGCCGCCTCCCCCCGCGCTCCCCGCGCCCCCGGCCGCCCCGCCGTACGCCCCGCCGCCGGCACCGGCGCTTGCCAGCCCCGCGGCCACGCTGCCCTTGGACGGGTCGCGGCTGAGCGTGTACATGGAGATGTCCGTGGAGGCGAAGCCCGGGCCCCCGGCGCCGCCGGGAGACGCGTCCCGCGAAGGCGACGGCTCGCTGGAGCGGGAGCTAGAGCGGGAGCGGCGGCGGTAGCGGAAGCGGTAACTGGGCAGACGGAGGATGGCCGAGGGGCCGCTCCCGCCACTGCCGCCCGCGCCCCCGCCGGCCTTGAGCAGGTCCGAGCGAGACTGGCAGTGCGCCTCGCGGCTTCGCTCGATGTAAATGTTGACGGCCAGCACGCCGATCACCTCGGCCAGGATGAACGACAGCCCGCCGAAGTAGAAGGACCAGCCGTATGAGTAGTGGTTCTTCTTCTCCTCGTCCCGCTTCGGGCCCGGCTCGCCCGCGTTGGCCGAGATGTACACGATCACCCCGATGATGTTGCTCAGGCCTGGGCGGGGACGGTCAGACGGGAGCCTCGAGGCCGTCCCTGGCCCCGCCCCCGCCCGGGGCCCCGCCCCCGGTCTAGGCTCCGCCCCGATGGTCTAGGCCCCGCCCTGCTCTGGCTTAAGCTCCGCCCAAGATGGCCTAGGCCCCTCCTCAAATGGTCCCTACCCAGCCCGGACTTGCCCAGGCCCTGACCCTCTGGTCTGTTTCACTCCTGATGGTCTATGCCTCGCCCTGCTTTGGCCTAAGCTCCACCCATGGTGGCCTAGGCCCCGCCCAAGTGGTCTAAGCTCCACCCCTGAGGGTCTAGGCCGCGTCCTACTCTGGCCTAAGCTCCACCCATGACGGTCTAGTCGTCACCCCACTCTGGTCTAAGCTCCACCCACTATGATCTAGATCCCACCCCAGATGGTCCATATACCACACTGAGCATTTAGGCCCCAACCTGTGTTGATCTATGCTCGACCTGACATGGTCCAAGCCCTTTCCAGATGGCCTAAATTCCTCCCCAGCTGGCTCAGGCCCCACCTTAAACGGCCTCAGATCTTGCTTCGGATGGTCCATCATCCCTGGCTAATTCAGGTCCTAGTCTGTTGTTCTAAAGCTCACTCTAGCTGATCTAAATGCAGCCCTAGTTGGTCCAGGGCCCACCCTAGATGGTTCAGGCTCACCCTTAGTGGTCCAGATCCCTCCGGGAAAACCCAAGCCCTGCCCTAGACAGTCTTAACTCCTGCCCAGATGGTCCAGGCCCTTCCCTGGCTGGCCTAAACTCTGCCCTTGATAAGATGACCCAGGCCCTATACTGATTGGTCTAACTCCCCCGTAACTTTATAAATCTTGGCCTCACCCTCGACTCGTTTTAAGTCTGTTAATAAGGTAATCCCGTTGACTCTCTAGACCCCAACTCTGGTTGATCTGAACTCTCTCATGATTATCATCTATTCTAGGCTTTCCTCTTGGTAGCCTAATTAGAGCAAGAAAGAGCGGGACACAAGTTAGGAACTAGACAATCTTCTAGTCTAAGCCCCACCTCCAGCTTGCTAAGCCCCGCCCCCTGAGGATCGAGGCCAGACTTCCCTAGGCCCAGTTTGTAGTTACCCCCGCCTTTCAAATCCTCCAAGCCCCACCCCTGCAGGTCACATCCTTCTCTGAAAGCATCCCCTGCTATTTACGCTGAACCCTCCTCCTCTTCAGGATTCCACCGCTTTGAGAAGACTCTAAATTCCGGAATTGCCCAGTACTACTCACATCGAGTAGTAGGGGGGTCTTGCCCCTTTAAAAAGCCGTGCCTCACTACCGAGTTGGCCTGGAAACTTTCTCAGGACCCGCCCCTTCTTGGATACACCGGAGACCACAAGGTCCGGCCCCCTAGGGCAGACTCCTCCCCAACTGCGTTCAGGTCCTTCCTCCAGATCCTCCCGATCCTCAAGACCTCAGTTCAGCCTCAAGCCCCCCTCTTCCAGGTTCCTTCCCTTCCATCTCCTGGACCGCCGGCTTTGGATTCTGAACTCCTGGAATCCCGGATTACGCGGTAGACACCTGTCTGAGCTGGGTTCATTCCCCGAGAAGACGGCGGGAAGGCTACACCTCCCTCGCCCAGCGGGTGGCGATGGAGCTTGGGATAGAGCCTAGGAAGGCTCCGGGCCCCAGGGAGCGCCCCGGCAAGGTGGCTTTGCAGGCGCGCCCGCGCGCGCACACACACAGACACACGTGCGCGCGCAGGTGGGCCGCCCCCTCCCTCTGCCTCTCACCTGCTGCCACGAACAGGATCCCTGCTCCCAGGATGATGTTCCTCTTGGACTTGTAGACGCGGGAGGCCGCCACGCACACGCCCCCGAGCAGCAGCAGGATGGCGCTGAGGATGGGGAAGATGCTGGAGGCCCGGACGACCCCTGGAGAGGGACCGGAGACGGGCGGGGAGTGGGGAGGGAACCAGGGCGTCAGTCACAGCCGCCTGCGCCCCTGGGGCCCCGCGCCTCCTCTGTGCCTTGTCCCCCTTCTCTCTCGCTGGTTCTCCCATTCCTCCCCTCTGCCCGTGTTCTGGTTCTTTTTTTTGTCTCACTTTCTCTCCTCTTTAAGATTTCTCTCTTTCGCGATCTGATGGCCCCCCCACCTCTCTTTTTCTTCGTCCTTTTCTTTCTTCCTCTGTGTTTCTCCTGGCATATTTTTTCTGCCCTTTAATTTTTCTAACCATTCTCCCTCTCTTCCACTCCACCCACCCCGCCTCTGAACGCCTCTATCTCCTTTGTGGACCACCTCCCTCTCTTTCCTTCTCGCACGCGCGTTCCCTTCCTCCCTTCTGCGCCTTTCCCCCTTTCTCCAGATCCTTCTATCACATCTCTAAATCCCGCTGTCCCTCCCACCCCTCGTCCGCCTGGCTTCACCTGTCTCTCTTCTGTCTTCCCCTGCCCTCTCCATCGCTCCCTCTCCCGCTCTCTTCTTTTTCTACTGTCTCTTTTCTCCTCCCTTTTCTGCCTTGCTTCATCCGTAGCTCTGGGTTTCCCTTCTCTTTCCCCCTTTCTCCTCTCTCTCTCTCTCTCTCTCTCTCTGCAGTCCTTTCCACTCTCCCCCAAACCCCAGGCAACCAGATTCTGCGATTTCTGAGCCCGGCTGAGGCCACAGCCAATCCCAACTCGGGGTTTGCCGCGTTCTCGGGGTAGCTACCAATCGCACCGCGGGCTTCCCCAGCCAGCTCCCGGGAGTGGCCAGGCCGCGCCGCAGATTGCCTCTCGGGCCCAGTGTGCGGTTGGCCAATCCCTGCCCGGAGAGGGACAACCAGTCACGGCCCGGAGTACCCAGGCCGGCACGGCAGCCAATCAGCTCTGGGGATCCCCCCGTCTGCCCGCCCCGAGGTGAGAGGAGGGGGCGGGAGAGGGCCCAGTGACCCAATCGGAGGCCAGAGAATCTCGGTATCTTGGCTTGGATTGGCTGACAAGCTCATCTAGGCGCGTCGATCTAAGCGCGGGAGCACAGCCCCCTCTCCCTTCCCACGTGTCCAAGCCCAGCAGCATCCCCCCAACTCCCCCCCAGACCCCCACGTACGGAGCAGATACTCCGCGCTGTCATGGTCGTAGTCCGTGTCCTCCGGGAAATGGTTGATCTTCACGCAGACGCCTCTTTTCAACCCTGGAGGGGAATTGGGGGGAGGGGGGTGATGGTGGTGGGCACTTAACAGTTGGGGAACTCTGGGTGAGAAAAGACACCTCCCCCCTTTTCCTCAAACCCCTTCTCTTTCTGGGCTGATTGGGAGACAGGAAATACTGGCTCCTGAACACGTCTGCGCACCTGGGACAAACTTTCAAACTCCCTGGCCTCAGTTTCCCAACCAGGTTTTAAAACAAGGACAAAGGAAAACATCCAACACTCGCTAAAAGGCCACAAGGACCTTTGCCCTGTAACCTGGACGGGTACAGTCTCTCCGGGCTCCGTTTCCCCCTCTGTAAGAAAGAAGGTGTTGGTTTCAGTGATGTCAAGGACCCTTCAACTCGAAACCCGTTGAAGACACGTGGGAAAACGGAGAGGCAACAGACGACGAAAAGGACTCCATTTCCCCTGTGTGTGTGTGTATGCTAGTCACTTAGTCGTGTCTGACTCTTTGCGACCCCATGTACTATAACCTACCAGGCTCCTTGGTCCTTGGGATTCTCCAGGCAAGAATACTGGAGCGGACTGCCATTTCCTTCTCCAGGGGATCTTCCCAAACCAGGGATCGAACCCAGATCTCCCGCATTGCAGGCAGACGCTTTACCGTCTGAGCCACCTCCCATGAGGCCCTATGAAGCCTTGACTCCCCCTGGAGGAGAGAGCAGCCCCAGTGGGTCATTGGGGTTGTCATCTCTTCAATCCTGTTTGGGGAGTAGGCTTCCCCTTCTTTTGGCGCCCAGCACCTGCAGTCCTCAGGGAGGCGATGGAGCGGTTGGAACAAGCCAAGGCAAGCTAGGGGTGAAGTATGCCTCCAGGGGTCGTGGAGTCACAGCCCACTCCTCCCTCCCAGAACATGCATCCTTACTTAGCTGGAGACTGGCATATAAATCAGTATAAAGACACTTCGTTTCCTCAATTCTCCAGGCGCCTTCCCATCCCCAGGCCTCTGCCCAGTGCTTTGGAACACTCAGCTCACATTCTTCCTGGAGAAGAACTTAACCCTTGCAAGAGAGCAGCGCCCGGGCACCTGCTTGAGGAAGTTTTCCCTCACAGAGACCCCTCCCACCCATTCTGGGTGGGGTAGCCGCTCTTTTTTTTTTTTTTTTTTTAAGCATGCATTGGGTTGCTCTATGATCTTCTTCAGCACGCTGGGAGTTCCTGAATGGGGTGGTGGGGCATGGGGTCTGATTCCTTCGTGTGTCTCTAGCATTGCCTGGCACCAAAGGAGGCGTCAAGAAATAAGTGTTGAAAGAATTAGATTATGAACCATAAGGATAGCAGAAAGGGAGGTTCGAGGCAGAAGATGACAGGGAAAGAAATGCGGGTAAAGGAAAGGATTGGAAAGGACTATAAGGCAGTGAATAATTCCACTAAGCGCTAACATTTGTTAAGTGCTTCTGAGGTAGATTAACTCACCCGGAGCTCCCAGGAGACCCATGAAATAGATAATGGTATTGGTGTCGTGCAGTGGCCGAACGTTAAGAACTGGAGTCGCACGGTTTGATAATGAAGCCTGAATCCATCATGTCCTTACACCACATCCTTGTTGGCCTTATTTGGACTAGTTTGCTTCTGTCCCTTTTCCTATAACATGGGGGATACTAGGATGTACCTCCCTGGTTTTTACAAGGGTTGAATCCAGGTACAGAGATTTAGCACTTTGCTGGGAACACTGATACCACGTCATACACCCATTGTCCAGATGAGGAAATAGAGGCATACAAAGGGTTCATTGATTCACAGCTGATGGGTGGTGGAAGCAGAATTCAAACACACAGCAGTTTGCTCCCACTGGAATCTAAGCCTGTAGGTGTCCCAACATCTAGAACAATGCCTAGAGCATTGGAAATGCTTGATATTTGTATATAAGAATGGTTGAATGGGCAAGAAGTGCATGAAAAGATGGTCCATATAAACTAATCATTAGGGAAATGCAAGTGAAAACAACAATGAAATACTATCTCATAGATATGAGATACCATCCCATTCAGATGGCTACTATAAACAAACAAAACAAAACAGAAAATAACCAGTGTTGGTGAGGATGTGGAGAAATTGGGACCTGTCTGCACTGTTGGTGGGAAAGTAAACTGGTTTGGTTTCTATGGACAATAGGATGGAGGGGCCTCAAAAAATTAAAAACAAAATTACTATGAAAGTGAAGTCACTCCGTCTTTGCGACCCCATGGACTGCAGCCCTCCAGGCCCCTCCGTCCATGGGGTTTTCCAGGCAAGAATACTGGAGTGGGTTGCCATTTTCTTCTCGAGGGGATCTTCCGGACCCAGGGATTGAACTCAGGTCTCCCACATTGCAGGCAGACTCTTTGCCCCCTGAGCCACCAGGGAATCCCATAATTCTTCAGTTTTAGGTTTTGGTTTATTTGGCCAGGAGGCATGTGGGGGACCTTAGCTGCAATTCCACCTCTGGGTATATACGAAAAAGAATTGAGAGCAAGGTCTCTAAGAAATATACAAATATATCCATTTTTGTAGCAGCATTATTCACAACAGCCAAAAGCAACCTAAGGGTCCATCAACGCATGAACCGATAAACAAAGTATGGCATATGGATAGAATGGAATATTATCCAGCCTTTTAAAAACAATGGAATTCTAAGACATGCCACAACCTGGATGAACCTTGAAGACATGCAAAGTGTAATAAGTCAGTCACACGAATACAAACACTATGATCCCACTCATATGAGGTGTCTATAGCGGTCAAATTCACAGAGACAGAAAGAATGATGGTTGCCAGGGGCTGGGAGTGGGGAAGAATGGGTAGAGTTTCAATTCTGCACAATGAAAAGTGTTTTGGAGCTTGATACACAATGTAAATATACTTAACACTGCTGAACTGTGCTTTTAAAATGGGTTAAGATGATATATTTTATGTTATGTGCATTTTACTACACTTAAAAAAAAAGCAATTGAATGAATGAATGAAGATACATCTTGTGGGAGCAAATGCTTACCCAACAGCACATCCGCTATGGTCTGGTAGGTGGGTTCAAGCTCTCCCTTTCTTGAATGGGATCATAGTGCTTTTCTCAAAATATGAATGATAATTCAGTGAGATTGAGCATGGAAGGTAGACAGCATGGAGACTCTCTCCACAGACTAGTCATGCTGTAAGTAATAATAACTAGTACTTTGTTGTTATTTAATCACTAAGTCATGGCTGACTCCTTGCGACCCCATGGACTGTACCCACCAGGCTCCTCTGTCCAAGGGATTTCCCAGGCAAGAATACTGGAGTGGGTTGTCATTCCCTTCTCCAGGGGATCTTCCTGACCCAGGGATGGAACCCATATCTCCTACATTACAGATGGATTCTTAACCACTGAATCACCTGGGAGGTCCACTTAACTAGTACAAAACTTACTGAGGGCTAACCACACACCAGATACCACTCCAAGCATTTGACAGCTGTTAACACTCTCAGAAGAGGACTGGATGGCATCACTGATTCAATGGACTTGAACTTGGGCAAACTCTGAGAGATGGTGAGGGACGGGGAGGTCTGGCATGCTGCAGTCCATGGGGTCACAAAGGGTCGTACGCAACTTGGCGACTGAACAATACCCTCAGCATGGATGACCAACCCTAAGAATACCAGGAAATAATAGCACTCCTGCAAATTTCCCTGGTCGCTCAGACAGTAAAGCGTCTGCCTACAATGCGGGAGACCCGGGTTCAATCCCTGGGTCAGGAAGATTCCCTGGAGAAGGGAATGGCAACCCACTCCAGTATTCTTGAGCTTCCCTGGTGGCTCAGATGGTAAAGCGTCTGCCTGCAATGTGGGAGACCCGGGTTCGATCCCTGGGTTGGGAAGATCTCCTGGAGAAGGAAATGGCAACCCACTCCAGTATTCTTGCCTGTAGAATCCCACGGATGGAGGAGCATGGTAGGCTATAGTCCATGTGGTGGCAAAGAGTGGGACACGACTGAGCGACTTCACTTCACTGCTTCACTTCACTGCATTACAGGTGAGGAAACTGAGGCGTAAGTTGCTCAATCCCATGTAGAAGTTAAATCATGAGGAGGAGAGTTTGGACCTCAGAGGTGAGCTTTCTGCTTGTTCATTTGTTCGGGCTACACTGTGCAGCTTGTGGGATCTTAGTTCCCCAACCAAGGATCGAACCGGTGTCCCCTGCAGTAGAAGCAGGGAGTCCTGAACACTGCACGGCCAGGGAATTCCCAGAAGGGAGTGTCTTTAGGGAAGCAGAACCCAGTGGTTATGGCAGCCCCAAGCTCAGGCTTTGAAAGTGTATTCTCTGGCTCTGCATACCAGGACGGTAACTTCCCAGTTGGGTGGCTCTGAGCTTCAGCTTCCTGGCTTGGAAAATGAGGATGGTGATATGACCAGATAAGGTTTGACAAGTGCTCACTCTGCGTACGTGTGGGGCTTCCCACCTGGCGCCATGGTTAAAGAACCGGCTGCCAATGCAGGAGACATAAGAGAAGCAGGTTTGATCCGTGAGTGGGGAAGATCCCCTGGAGGCGGGCAAGGCAACTCACTGCAGTATCCTGGCCTGGAGAATCCCATGAAAAGAGGAGCCTGGTGGGCTACAGTTGACCGGGTCGCAAAGAGCTGGACACACTGAAGCGACTTAGCACGCACACGCCGTGAAACACAGGAGTTAAAGAGCAGAAAACCTGGGGCTTATGCAGCTTGCCTCTGCATATTATCCAACCGCCTGAGCTGGGAGCCCTGTGCGTGCAGGGATGGTGGTGATGCAAACCGGCGCGTCCCCAAGGGCCGGCAGAGCACAGACCCCGGCGGGCGTGGAGGTAAAGGCCCTTGCAGACGCACACTGCCCCCCGCATGTTGGGTGGCCTTGTAGCTGACTCACTTCCCCTTTCTGGCCATCAGCTTCCTGCTCTGACAAACTCTCGTGATAATAATACCTTCCCTCCTGGAGCAATTGGGAGGATTCAATGAGATAATAAGACCTGCAAAGTGCTGAGCACAGGGGCTTTCAATAGGCTGCTAGAGTAAATTGGGCTGTAGGTCCAAATTCTGGGCGCTGAGATTCCTGAGAGGGGGGCTACACCCATCCGGATGCCCCCAGCCCCAGGAGGTTGGTTCTGAAAGGTGGCAGTTGAGATGAAGGGTGAGCTTAAAATATGCAGCAGATTTCAGATTCATTTTGAAGAAGAAAGCATCATATTTCATTAATATTTGTTATATTACTCACATACTAAAATAATATTTTGGCTCTGCTTGGTTAAATAAAATTGATTACTAACCTTTATATTAATATACTATATTGTATAATTGCATTTATTAAATTAGATCCGTTGAACCTTCCCTTTTTACTTGTTTTAATGTCACTTAGTGTTGTTGAATCACTCAGTCGTGTCCGACTCTTTGCGACCCCGTGGACTGTAGACCGCCAGGATCCTCTGTCTGCGGGCTTCTCCAGTCAAGAATACTAGCGTGTGTTGCCGTTTTCTTCTCTAGAGGATTTTCCCACCCCAGGGACTGAACCCACGTCTCCTACATTGGCAGGCAGATTCTTTACCACTGAACCACTAGGGAAGCCCTTTAATGTTACTAGTAGAAAGCTACAGTCCACGGGGTGGCAAAGAGTCGGACATGACTGAGCGAGTCAGCAAAGCACACAGCACAGAAACATTTAAGTTAGAGAGAGGCAGCTTGTGTGATGTTTCTGTTGGGCAGTGCTGGTTGGCGGGATGGGACTCCCTGGTTATCGAGGAGGGGAGATTCAGGGATGGGTCACCCAAATTCCTAATAATAAGAACAGGATAGAAGCCACACAGTCTAGCCTTTACGCTGTGTCTACTGGCCTTCTGAATGGAATAACTCACTGGGCTCCCTCTGTAGCCCTGTAGGCTAGGGGTTATTATAACACCTAGGGGTTATTCACCATCTCACTGATGGTGAAAAGAAGCAGGGATGTTGAACATATGGCTCAAGGTCACGTTTCAGTGCCTGGCAGGCAGGAGGTAACCCAGTGAGTTCTGTTCCAGAGTCTGGGTCTCCAATACCACTTCCTACTGCGTTTCTCAGAGACACTTGGAAGGAGACAGGATAAGACCCAAGAATTCCCTGGGGGACAGCACCTTCTGGGGACCGTGGCCCCGGGGGAACAGTTTCTACACTCCTGGATCCTTGGATAGGATGGAGGCTGGTGGATGTGCTGACTTAGGAAACAAAACAGACGCAGACTCCAGCGCGGACTCGATGGCCTGTTAGCTGTGTGACCTTGGGAAAGTTGCTTCCCTTCCCTGAGCCCTAAGCTTTTGGTCGTAAAGAGTGCACAGGGTTACCGTGAGACTCCAGTGGCACACGAATGACGATCAAGTAACAATAAAGCCGACCTGCCTTTAACCCGTCCTTAAGTCACTTCCTTTGTCTCTGGGGACCCCACTTAGCCCGTTATTTCCCCCCAACCTCTGTGGTCTCCCCTTTCTTAGCTCCCTTCACTGGCTCTTCTCATCTGTCTGATTGTCTTTGAATACTGGACCAGCTCAGTCATTGGCCCTTCAGCTACTCTTTGTGTGTGTTTCCACCTCTGCTCATCCATCCACATGCCATGACCCACCGCCCCCCCAGCCCAGACAGCCTCCTGAACTCTGGCCTCATATGTCTTATCGCTAATGTCTTAGATCGGGGGCGGGGGAGGTTAGCAAACTACGGCCCAACGGCCAAACCCAGTGAAGAGTAGGTTTTACTTATTTAAAAAAAAAAAAAAAAAGATTGAAAAACTGTCAAGGAAGACTCTCGTGGTATGAGAAAATGATATAGAATTCAAATGTCAGTGCCCGTAAAGGAAGTTTAATTGGAACCCAGCCACACTCATCCACTCACGCACTGTCTCTGGTTGTTTTTAGGAGTAGCGATGACAGAGATCACACGCCCCACGAAGCCTAAAAGATCGACTGTGCGGCGCTTTGTGGGGCCTCTCCTATGCGGACTCCTGTCTTAGACATTATGACCAGCAGGCACCCCCAATTTAACATTTCCAAACCTGAGCTCATGATGGCCCTCCTTACGATATATTGGGGCTTCCCTGGCGGCTCAGATGGTAAAGAATCTGCCCACCAATGCGGGAGACACGGGTTCAATCCCTGGGTCCTGAAGATCCCCTAGAGAAAGAAGGGAAAGACTACCCACTCCAGTATTCTTGCCTGGAGAATCCCATGGACAGAGGAGCCTGGTGGGCTACAGACCATGGGGTTACAAAGAGTCGGGCGTGACTGAGCGACTAAACAACTGAGAGAAAGTAAGACAAATACATAAAATACGAACTGTTTCAACTGATAAACACCCCCTGCCTCCACCCCTACCACACTGTCCGGGGCTCAGGCCATAGACTTCGAGCAGTGATTCTCACTAGGGGCAGTTTTATTCCTAGTCCAGAGACAGCTGGCGATTTTGGTGGCCACGCTGATGGATGCTGCTGGTCTTTGGAGGCAGAGCCCGGGAATATTGCTAAACCTCCTACAACACAGAGGACCTTCCTTCCACCTGCCACCCACCACCAGCCACTGCAATGCGGAATTATCCATCCCCCAAAAGGTCAACAAGGCTGAGGTTGGAAAACCCTGCTTTCAAGACATCCAGACTCCTTTCTCTCACATTCCGCCACTGTCCCCATCAGCAGTTCCCGCCTGCCCGCTGTAGCTGCAGAAAGTGCTCTCAATTCAAACCCTAATTCTACGTCTCCCACCCCAGATAAGCCAGCTCCTGTTTTCCCTTTTCCCTCCCACCTCCCTCTCAGAGACACAGCACAGCGATCCCCTTAACCTTTCAGCCAGCTCCTATCACTCCTCTGCCCAGGAGCCTATGACGGGAAAAGCAGATCACATCCCAGGACCTGAAAGTTCGTGCACCTTGCTGGCACCTCCTACCGCGTTCCTCCTTCACCAGCTCTGCCCTGGCCGGGTGGTGGGCCTCCCCTGGCAGTCAGACACGAGGCACATTCCTATTGATGAGCCGGGTTCTACAGCCTAAAGCATTTCCCTCCAGAAGCCACATGGCTCCATCTCTGGGTCCATTCAGCCCACCCTTCGGATGTCAGCCGCTCGGTCTCCTTTATCTCCAGTTTCTAAAGCTTCACACTCTTGCCCCTAACACTTCCTATCCCCTCCTTTGCTCTTTTTCCTCCTTAGCACTCAGCTCCATCTAACACCCTAGATGTTGTATTTACTCATCTCTCTTATCATCTGTCTCTCCTTCTAGAATGTAAGACACATAACAACAGGAATCTTTGTTGTTGCTGTTTTTCCTTGCACTGAGCTGTAGCTCCAGTATCAAGAATGGTGCCTGGCACATAGTAGAAACTCAATAAACAGTGCTTTTGAAGGAGGGGATGAAAACATGGAAATATTATGATTCACAGTACATTGTCCTGGGGGTTCCAAGAGGCAAGACCCCACACACGGCTCTGTGCCTGATGCTCGGTCAGACCAGGGAATGAAGATGAAGTCAGATGCCCGCACGAGGAAGAGAGTAACATCATGGGGAAATTGGATGGGTGTGAGGCAATAGGGAGCAGAGGTGACTGGGGAAAAGGAGACCCACGTGCGTGATCTGAAGAAGCAGCTGCTACTGGGACCTGGCCGACCAGGACTGCTGAACAATGCCAGCCCCATGTCATCAGATCTCCCACTAGTTCAAAAGAAGCTGGAGATCGGATTCTCAACGTGCAGCCTCCCTATTTTTAAATGTTGGCAACCGATTCCGATTGTGGTTTCGGTTTTAAACGCTCCACACGCCAGACAAAGCATATCTGTAAATCCCATCCTTCAGACCCGAGTTCTCTTGGCTCTGCCCCCAGCCACAGCTGGGTGACCTTGGGCGAGTGGCTTAACTTCTCTGAGCCTCAGTTTCCTCATCCCCAACCAGAGGATAGCATCCTGCCCCCGCCAGGGGATTAAATAAGAGAATAACATTTCTGGCCTATTGAGAGCACCCAGCAAAACGGAGGAGGAAATGATGGGGAAAACAGAAGGATTAAAAACAGAGAAGTGACAAATTGTGATCTTTTGGGTCCTGTAGGGGGAAATTGGGGATTGGCTGGTTCCTTCTTCGCGTTGCAGACCAGGGCTGGGGAGGCTGGGGAGGTGAGCAGGTAGTGGCCACACAGGGGAGCGGGGACCGACGCACGAGAGGACTGGGACTCAGGTGTCCTGCGCCCCAGCACCTCCATGCCATGTGGAAAGAAATGGCAAAGCTGAGAATGGGACGGAGGGGTTGCTAAGAGGAAGAGGGCTGGCCCAGGGGGACAGTCGGGGTAGGTGGGAGGCAGGGGCAACCAGCTGGGAGGGAGGCTGCAAGAGGGAAAGAGCAGGACCAGAGAAAGAGCGGAGACGGAGACTGGAAGAGGCAGTGCCTCCGCTGCGAGAGGAAGAGGCCAAAGGGAGGCTGAGTGGACACAATGGGAAGCAGAGCCCCACAAAGGGCCAGGAAAGACAAGGACCAGAGGCGGAGGCGGGGAGAGGAAGCCAGGACAAGACTCCCGGAAGACAAGCCCCCAAAAGCAAAGAGGAGGAGAACCACGAGTTCCGGTCCACGGGGCATGATGTTTGAGGGGACAAACAGCCCACGTGGGGCCAGAGGGTCAAAGGGGATGAGGAAGGCGCTGGAAACGGGGTCATCCGAGGTCGGGGCGCTCAGAGCCAGGACGCGGGGAGCAACGATGCCACGGGCAAGGAGGAGCAGCCTCGAGATCAGGGGTGAGAGGGCAGGAGGGCGGGAAGGCAGAGGGTGCCAGCGTTGGGGTCCAGGCTGAGGGGGTCCCCTGGTAGAGGGAGGCCGGACCCCCGGAGGGGTGGGAGGGCGAGAGGAGGGGGCGCTTTCCCCGCGAAGGGAGGGAAGAGGAAAAGGCTCAAGGGGCCCTGCTGAGTGATGGAGAGGCGAGCCGGGGGCGGGGTTCAGGCGAGGGTCAGGACCCAGAGGAGGGTGGGAAGGGTGGGGGGCCGAGGGTGAGGCGTGGCGGGGGGCGGCGGCCAGGCAGGAGCAGCGGGGCACGAAGGGCCACCCAGGGTGGAGGCCGCGGGAGACCCGGGAGGCTTGGGGGCGGGGGCGCGGGGCCCTACCTTCCAGGCAGCAGATCCTCCAGAGGCCCGAGTGCGTGAGGCCGCCGGGGTCCTTCTTCTCCGCGGCGCCGCCGCCCCCGCGCTGGGGGGGCCCGTCGTCGCCGCCGGCGCCCGCCGTGAGGTTGGTGGTGTTGCAGATGAAGGCGCGCGTGTAGAGCCAGTAGTCGGTGCTGATGGCGATGGTCATGAGGCCGAAGGCCGCGAAGGCGCCCACCGTCGTCAGCAGCACCTGCACCCCCTTCTCGCACCAGAGGCCCCGCTCCTCGTTCCAGCGCTTCAGCGACTCCAGCTTGACCACGGGCAGCCGGGGGGCCGCGGGCCACCACCGGGGCAGCGGGGGCGGGGCCGTGCCGGCGGCTGGTGGGGGGCACAGCGCAGGCAGAAGTGGGGGCCCCCCCCGAGGCGGAGGGCCGGGGAGGGGGGCGGCTGGGGAGGGGGCCGGCGAGGAGGAGGCTGCAGGCCGGGGACGGGGTCAGAGGGCCGCCATGGTCGCCTGCGAGTGGAGGGCAGGGGTAAGGCGAGAGAAGGATTAGACAGGGGCTCGCCTGGATACGGCCGCACCTGCACCCCTCCCCACGCTAAATATGTATATATATACCCCTACTGTTTCCTAGGTTGAAGAAACGCCTTCCACGATGCTTACCTCTGCCTCCCTCGCTCTGAAAAACATTTCCCTGTGTCCAATAGTCTTCCCACTAACCTCCTTCTGAGAAAAAGCCACCCCCCATCCCTGCATCCCTGCCAGTGGGTAGGACACTCTTCCAGGCCCCCCTGACTCCGCCCCCTGGTCTCACTGTCCCCCACCCCCAATACACACACACACACACACACACAGGGAAACCATCCCTCACTCCCAGCCCCCAGAGCCTCCTCCTCCCAAGGAACCCCTGTCCTGCTCCTCATTTCTTACAAAATGTTCTCATAAAGTTCTCCCCCTTCTCTGTCTGCCCCTGCAAGGCCCACCTCTTCACCTACCATGGCCTCTACTAAGGAAAAAGAAATCTCCCAATCTCTCCTTAGCTGGAGGGAAAAAAAGAAAAAAGCCAACAGCACAACAGAACCTAAATCTCCCCAACTGATCCTCACTGTTTGCACAACTCGGAAAAACACAGCTATCGCCATCTCACCTCCAGAGTCTCCTCTCTATGGGAATCTCCGTACCCCCCACCCCACCCCCAACCCCAGGACTCGGTCTCTGGACCAGAGTTCTCAACCTTGATGGCACCTTGAAACCACCAGAGGACCTTGAAAGACACTGATGCTTGAGAAACTCCAGTTTCACCAGCCTGGGGTGTATGTAGCCCTGAGCATCTAGGTTTTTAGAAGCTCCCCAGGCGATTCTTTTAAACAATCCAACAGTGTTGGACTCTCTGGTTTAGAAGAATGGCCCGCGTCTCCATTAACATCCCCTCTAACTGCCCCCACCGACCATCCTCCCATCCCCTACCATGTATTGGACTCAAGGAAAACCCCCCACTCTCTCGTTTCCTTATGGGAGTCTTCCAAAACGGATTCAACTTAGACAAACTCATCATAGCCATCGCTTTCTCCTCCATTAAGAAAAATTTCCTCCGTGAGTTGCATGGCATTTTCTACTCACAGGAATCCCGTTCTCCAGACCCCAAACTCTTCTCCATTCAGAAATCTGCCACGCTTGGGCCTGTGAACTCTCAGCGGTGGAAGGAAATCCCCCAGCCCCTGCCGAGCATCCCCCCACCCGATTACCCTGCCGCCCCCCACCAGCTCCCCACTACTTCCGAGCCCTGTCTGTCACCCAGGAGGATACGCCCCATCCATCAACTCCAGATCTCCCCAGCTCACTCTGACCTCCCACTCTCTCTTGAACTTACAAGAACCTCCTCCCCTCACCTCTACCCTGACTTTCACATTGTGAAGAGTCAGTCCCATAAACTCCTGCCATCCTGCTCCACTCACTCTGGCTCCCAACATCTCTTCTGCTCAAGAGAATCCCCTTCGTGGCTCTCCAGCAACCCCCCAACTCCCCTTCTTGGGAACACGCCCAGACCTCCCCCTACTCTTTCATTTTGTACATTCATTTTTCTTCCAAATTTAAAAAGCTCCCCTCCATAGATGGTGCCACTCAGAAAAATCTGATCCCCAAGATTACAACTCTTTTACAAGCAGGAATAATTTCCCACTCAGCACCCCCCCAAGTGTCCCTTCACGTTCCTCTCCCACAGCACCCCACCACCATGCCCCCCTGGCCCTGCTTCTTCCATCCCATTCCAGGCATACATCCCTTACCTGCTCCTACCACTCACTTTCCTACACTTCTTCCCCCAAACCCCTATTCCAGTTAAGAACCTGGAAGCCTTAGGGGAGGGGGGGAACCAACCCCATACTGGGTCCCATATCAGGGTGACCTTGGCCTCTTCCGCCCCCATCAGCTGGCCCTCACTGGGTTTGCTCCAAGGAGGGGTGTTGGAAAGGTTGTCTATGGGGGGGTGTCTCCATGGCAACTGGGGCCCCACACGTGTGTTCTCTCCTCCCCTCCACTCCTGCCTGCCCACGCGCGGCCCCTGGCCCAGCCCGATTCTTCAGTGCCCTGGATGCTGACATCCCCAGACACCTCCCCACCACCACCACTTCTCCTCACTTCTGGACCCTTCCCCTCTCTCCTCTCTAGAAAGATGCTGAGTTTACCCTCCTGTCCGCCTCTCGGCCTCTTCTCTCCGCATCTGTGCCCCTCACCGCTGGCAGCATCACCTCCACTGTCCTAGCAAATTCCTGCCTCCACCTGGGGTGAGGCTGTGACCCCGGGATGTACCCCTGCCCCTGCGGGGGGCCCCCTAAAGCCACCGTCCCTGGGATAAGGAAGGGATGGAAAGAGGAGGCCCCTGAGCAAAATTCTCCATCAAATCAAGATCGGAAGATCTTTTCATTTTGTCGATTTGGGGGGCAATTTGCTTGGTTTTAGGGGTTCTTCCTTTCATCCCCCTGTCAGCGGCAGCAAAGGAGGGAGCAGGGGACCCCCCAATTCGAAAGCTCCGGTATATGAGAGGGGTCATCTTCCCCTCTCCCTCGGAAGGGGACCAGCTCCTTCCTCCAGAATTGGGGGGGGGGTGTCACAGAGCCTTCCTTCTACACATCCACCCACCTCCGATTAATAAAAAGATCTGTCTCACCTCTGTTAACGATAGGTCAACTCTCCGATGCACTGGGGAGGGGACGTTGAGCCCCCTTGTCGGCAACCCCCCCAGAACAGCCCTTGGGGCTCCCAATTCTCACTGCTCCCCCTCCCCCAGCAGCGAGGGACCCAGGCGTCCGACCTGGTCGGGGGCGGTGATGAGGAGGTGGACAGCGGGGAATGGGGGTGTTGAGCTGGAAGGGGAGGCTGGGGGCAGCTCTGAGCTCGGGCCCCCGAGGGAGAGGGGGTCGGGATGGGGAAAAAAAAAAAAAGGTGAGGAGACAATTTGGTTCTCGTGTCGCCGGGTAAAGTGCGGAGCTGGAGGACGAGAGAGGGAAGGAGGAGGGAGGGGGGAGGGGAGCCGCCGAGGATGGGGGAGCCACGGAGAGGAGATGGATGGGGGGGGAGGGAAGTGATGGGGGGAAGGGTCTGCGTGGCAGGAGGAAGCTGAGGAAGAAGAGAGAGACCCAGAGAGGGAGGCAGAGAGACGGAGCCAGGAGAAGCGGAAAGAGAGAGACCCGGAGTCGGGGAAACAGAAATGGGGGAGGGAGAAAATTGGGGGAGGCAGCGGCTGGTAGCAGAAGGAAGTTGAAGAGGGAGACACACACACAGAGAGCGAAATACCCAGAGAGAGAAGGGGACAGAGGCAGAGACGGAAAGAGAGAAAGCCAGAGACGGGGGAGAGATGGGGGTGGGGAAAGATTTTGGCGAGGGAGAGGATGGGGGGTCAGGATCTGGGTAGCAGGAGGAAAGAAGAGACAGAGAGAGTCATCCAGAGAGGGGGAGGAGAGACAGATGGGGGGAGACAGACAGAGAGAGACTGAGAACATGGGGGAGAGAGAGGGGGAGAGGAAGGGAGAGATGAAGCAGGGAGAGAAATTGGGGCTGGGGGCAACAGTCCCAATAGAGAGAAGAACGCTAGAGAGAGGAGAGAGAGAACACGAAAGAAATTTAGGCAGGCGGGAGCTGAGTGGCAGAAAGTGCCTGGAGACAGAAAGGCAGGTGCAGGAGGGAAGAGAGAGACCCAGAGAGGGAAACAGATGGGGATAGACTGGGGCTGGGGGAGCGAGAGATCCAGGGAACGGGAGACAGAGGTAGAGACGGAAGAGGCATCCAAAACAAGCTGGAGGAAATTAGAGGGGCCAGGCTCCGACGAACGGAGGAGGTCAGAGAGAAAGGCGCCCCCTGCCCCCTCCCCCGCCAGCGGCCCCAGCCTCCGCTCCCTACCCCCATCCCCATTTCAAAGCCACCACCCCACCCCCACTAGCCTCCATCTCTCCACAGCATCGCTTGCCGCCGCCACCGCCTCTTCCTGTCGTCATAGCAACAGGATCCAGGCGCCCAGCCAAGGCTGGCAGCAGCGGCCGGAAATGAGGGGAGGGCCTTTTAAAAAGGACCCCAGGAGCTCTCCCCTTTCCCCAAACCCAAGGAAAAGCTCCACCTCCCCGAGTCTCCCCACTATTCACCCCCCACCAAGTGGCAAGGGCAAAGAGCCACTGAAAATAAAATTATATTCAATTTGCCAGGATCGGAAGCCTTTTGAGTTTCACCAATATGTATATTTTTCCTCTTACCCCCTACCCACCCCTAGTTCAAAGAGTTAGATTCCCCTCAAGATAGGGGAGTGAGGAGAAAAGCAGGATGTTTGACGCTTGAGTGGAAATAAGTTTTAAAGAAGTCTGTCTGGGGTTGGGTTGGAGGGCTATGTAACAGTTTTGAGATGGGTGGATTTGCAAGTTCTAGAACTAGCCAGTGGGTAGAAGGTGGGACAACTCGAGGTAGAAGACCTGAGATGAGGGTCAGAAAGTTTGGTTTACGGATTCAAACCTCAGAGCTGCCTGTAGCCACTGTGTGACCTTGGGCAAAACATTTCCTCTCTTCTAGACTCAGTTATAATGGGAGCAAAAACTCGCCTGCAATTAAACAGGAACACTGGTGAGAAAAGGTCTCTATAGGCTGCTCTAGACAAGCAATGTTTCCAGACTGTGTGTTCACGGAAATGGAATCAAAAGCTAAAAGCTCTTGTTTGTAGATACTTTGATGACCGCTCATTCTGACTGGTGTGAGGTGATACCTCATTGTAGTTTTGATCTGCCTTTCTCTAATAATTAGTTAAGTTGAGCATTTTTTCATGAGCCTCTTGAATGTCTTCTTTGGAGAAATGTCAATTTGATGGGAGCAAGGTCTGAAAGGGATGGGATATATGTGTACATATAGCTGATTAACTTCTTTGTACAGCAAAAATTAACACTGAAAAGCAACAATACCCCAATTAAGAAAACAAAACAAAAACTCAAAAACTAAAAGCTAGCCCTAGCCACAGACTTGGGCTAGTGAGTTTGCATACTGTCTCATGGAATCCTGGCTGAGTACTTGCAGCGTGGGCGCTGATGTTCCCATATCGAAGATGAACAAACTGAGGCTTGGAGATGTGCAGTGATTTTCCCATGATCACCCGGGAAATACAGAGTCAGGTCTGGAGATGAAGCAGCCTCTTTGCAGGGAGTTGATGTGACTGGTCAGCAAAAGGTGATGAACTTCAGAGCTGCTTAACCATTCCTGTGTTCTTCCCGTGTCAGCTCCTCCCTGCTGGTGGAGGTGGGGGGGGGAGGGCGGGGGGTGCTGGCAGAAGACAGAGAAACCCTGTGCTCCGCACACATCTGACTACCTCCCCCAAAGCAGCATCTCAGATTTCCACTGGAATTTCACAGGTAAGTTTACTGAATCTTCACTGTGCCCCACAGGGGAAAGGGCTATTAGAGGGACATTCTGACATCCTTGATTTAGAAGCAAAGAAACACCAGCCTCCAGGGAAGGGGCCTGGAACTCACCCATCTGAGAAACATTTGTTCAGCCTCGGTTCTTTCATCAGGGAGGAGGAGAGAGACGTGGACAGCAATGGTAATAGATATGAATTGACTGCTGAAGGTTCCAGATTCTAAATGATTGGCAGGCATGGGCTAGGTCTTCTGGGTTCTCTTCTTAGCTCCCATTTTAAAGACGTGAAAACTGAGGCTGAGAGGTAAACACAGCCTGCAAACTGGAAGCGGTAACAATGGAAACACCGAGTCAAGTCTTCGGATTCCAGAAACTGTGATATTTTTCACTGCTTCTTGGTTCTTTGGCTGGAGTATGGGGGAGATGTTTATATCCTAACTGGGGGAACTATGAATAAGCAAAAATAGATACTTTGAAAGGGTGAAAACAACATGAAGATGATAAAATAAGCCAGGGTTTCTAAACCTCAGAACTACTGACATTTGGGCTGGATGATTCTCTGTGATGGATGGGGGGAGGGGGCTACCCAGCATCCAGGGGACTCTACTCACTAGGCGTCAGTAGTGAAAGATCATAAATAAGAGGAATGCAGTCTGTTCCACCTCGAATCTTGCTTCTTATTGGAAGTCTTTTATCATTGTCAACTATTTCTTCTCTTATTTGCCTTTACATCCCTAAATAATGGTCTTCTGGATGCAGCAACATTATACCTCATAGATTCTTCACTCTGATAGATTAGGCTTTAACTCATGTAGACCTCGTTTTCCTCCCTAGAAGTATTTTTAATTCTTCTGTTGGTTAGAAGAATTTTGTGGTGGTAAGTACTGCACTTATGATTTCTTCTTTCGGAGGGCATATCTTTTCTCTCTCTCTTTTTTTGGCCGCTTTATTGAGCTAGAACACACCTGCCATGCAATTCACCCACTTCAAGTGTACAGTTCAAGGGCTTTTAACTATACTTATAAAATAGGGCATGCATCCACCTTGGACACACTTAAGAACATTCTCATTATTCCAAGGAGATGTCACACACCCCTCGGCCAGCCACCACCCTCCGTCTCCCCACATACCCTATCCAGCCCTAGGCAATCATTAGTCTACTTTCTGTCTGGATAGATTTGCCGGTTCTAGACATTTCATATACAGGGAATCGTATCTGTTCATTCGTGATGGGCTTCTTTCCCTCAGCAGCATGTCTTCAAGGTTCATTCATGTTGTATCGGTACTCCATTTCCTTTTATTGCGGGATAATATTCCATTGTATGGATACACCGCATTTGTCTATTGGATATTTGGGTTAGTTCTGGATTTGGCCACTTGAGTAACGCTACTGTGAACATTTGTGTACACTTTTTTGTGGCAACATTTTTTCATGCCTCTTGGATGTACAGCAGGTTTCCCTGGTGGCTCGGCTGGTAAAGAATCCGCCTGCAGTGCGAGAGACCTGGGTTCGATCCCTGGGTTGGGAAGATCCCCTGGAGAAGGGAAATGCTACCCACTCCAGGATTCTGGCCTGGAGAATTCCAGGGACTGTATAGTCCATGGGGTCGCAAAGAGTCAGACACGACTCAGCAACGTGCACTTGCACTTTGGATGTACCTATAGCTAGGGGTGGAATGTCTGGATCACATGTTTATCCTTTGAAGAAATAAAATCCAGCATCTCTGAATTTCATTCTGCATCCTAGAAATGTTAGACCCACTGAACGAGCCTTCAGCTCCTGGAAGGACTCTTCAGAGGGGTGTTGCAGAAAATGGACCCTTTCAGCTCTCATTTCTAAGTTTGCTCCTGAATTCATCTTGGATTAACCGCAGTCTCCCACGGAATTAACCTGGAGACCTAGAAGCTGTAGGCTCAGAGATAGGTCTGCCAAGCCCCTAACCTTGAGCAGGTCCTCCAGCCTTACACCCCCTGGTCTCATATGGCACGCAGAACTCCAAAATGACCCTCAATATTCCCACCACCTGGTGCACACACCCCTGTAGAATTCTCTCCTCTTGAATGTGGGCAGGATTATAAAATAGGATGTGGTGCCATCCCCGTGATTAGATTATGTTATATGTAAGAGGGAGGGATTTTGCATGTGTAATTAAGGTCCCTAATCAGTTGATTTGAAGTTAGTCAAAAGGAAGATTATCCTGGGTGGGCCTGACCCAGGCAGGTGGTCTCTTTTAGAAAGAGTCAAGAATCAGCTCACGCTAGTTAGAATGGAAGTGCTGGAGAGGGTGTGGGGAAAGGGGAGCCCTCCTGGAATGTTGGTGGGAATGTCAGTTGGTGCAGCCACTCTGGAGAACAGCACGGAGGTTTCTTGAAAAACTAAAAGCAGAATTATCATATGATCCAGTAATCCCACTCCTGGGCACATATCCAGCGAAAATGCTAAGTCAAAAATATACGTGCACTCCAATGTTCATAGCACAGCTATAGTCAATAATCAAAACATGGAGTTCCCTAGCAGTCCAGCAGTTAGGACACAGCACTTTCATTGCCCTGCCTGGGCTCAACCCCTGGTCAGGGAACTAAGGTTCTGAAAAGATCACAAGGCAAAAAAAAAAAAAAACTTGCTACCGGAACTTCAGTCACACAACCTCAGGAAATGAATTTTATTCAACCTGAGGGAGCGGAAGTGGATCTCTTCCTAATTGAACCTCCAGATGAGGACCCAGCCAGCCGACTTCTTGGTTTCAGGCTTGTAAGACCCCTGTTGAACTGTATGAGATTCCACGGTAAACTGTGAGATAGTAAACACATGTTGTTTTAAGCCCTCGTGCGTGTGGTAACTTGTTATACAGCACAGGTAACTAGTATGCCTTGTAAATCACTGCACCGTGAAACTCACAGGGGGCCTCCTCAGTGTCTTCCCTCCCCTGCTCCTCACAACCAGCCACAACCCTGTACATAGACTCGTCTCCCTCCGGTGTCCCTTTTGCTCCCCTTTCCTCCTCTCTGACCTGCTCCTGGGTGGACTGTACCATCAGCTCCTACCACTGGTTCCCTTCTCCCTAAGTCCAGTTTCCACTTGGCCCCTTTCTAACATTCAGAACTGTCCTGTTCTTCCTCTGCTCAGAATTCTCCGATGGCCCCCTCTTCCCCTCAGGGGAGAAAGCTCAGCTCCTCACCTGTGTCCTTCTGCCAAGGTCACCAGTCTCATCTTATGCCACCCCACTGCTGCCTCCTACAAGGGAGCCTTTTTATTTTATTGGCCATGCTGCAAGGCTTGCAGGATCTTAGTTCCCTGACTAGGGGTTGAACCCATGCCCTCAGCAGTGAAAGCACAGACTCCTAACCATTGCACCACCAGGAAACTCCCCAACGCCTCCTGCAAGCTGGAGTTGTTTTTCCCTACCGTGTCCAGCTCCTTCATGCTTTCAAGTTTTCTGAGTGTGGCTCCCTTTTCCAGACTCCCTTTCCATCACTCATCTGTATGACAAACCCTCTACTTGCTCCTAAAGATCCAGCTGAGTTGCCTCTTCCTCCAGGAAGCCTTCCCTGACCTCTCAAGGCTGCATCAAGTGTTACAACCGCGCTTCCTCCACACCTGGTAGTGTTCCCATTAGAGCACAGTCACCCTGCATTGTGACTGGTCCAACAGTCGGGCTCCCCCAGTAGAGCAAGGAGCTGTTCAGGACAAGCAGGGGTCTAGTTCACTCTGGTGTCCCCCAGAACCCAGCCCTGGTCGACGGGAAGCAGCAGCTCCCAGATGCAGAATGAATGGATGGGTGAAGGAAAGACTGAATGACTCAGGAAGCGAGTGGCTGCATATTTCAGGGTCCCTCACCCCCCAGCAGTCCCTGCCCAAGCCCTCTCCCCGCCTCACATCCTGAATGTGCTTTTTCCCAGGTGCCTGAGTGTTTCTCATCAACAACAGCTGGGCCTTTTGTGTTTTCTCAAGAGGAACAGAGTGCTGGTGGCGTGTTTCCCCGCTGTACCAGGAAGAGAAGATCAGCGTTTCTAAAACGTCCTCATTCAGGGTGAAGTGGAAATATTCCAGCGTTGGGGAGTCAGGTGGCCCGAGTTCCAATCTTTGCTTTGCCTTGCCTCCCTAAAGGACCCAGAACCAAATTATTGCTCTCTCTGCCCCTTTGTCCTCTTGTCTAAGAAGGGATTGAGGGGTGCAAAGTTAGTGATCTCTCTCTCTGGATGGGGTGCTCTAGGGCTGGGATTTGAAAATCACACATCCTTGGGGACCTCCTCGGTGGTCCAGTGGCTACGACTCTGCCTTTCCGCCGCAGGGGGTGCAGGACTCGATCCATGGTGGGGAAACTCAGATCCCACATGCCGCGTGGCATGGCCAGAAAATAAAAGCTGGGGCTTCTCTGGTAGTCTAGAGGTTAAGAATCGAAGGCAGGGGTCATGGGTTCGATCCCTGGTCCTGGAAGATCCCGCACGCCACGGAGCAACTAAGCCCAAGCACCACAATTACTGAGCCTCTGCTCTTGAGCCGAGGAGCCAAAACTACTGAGCCTGCACACTGCAACTGCTGAAGCTCACATGCCCTAGAGTCTGTGCTCAGCAACGAGAGAAGCCACCGCAGTGAGAAGCCCGAGGACCCCAAGCAGAGAGTAGCCCCTGCTCGCCACCACTAGGGAAAGCCCAAACATAGCAACAAAGACCCAGTGCAGCCAAAAATATGTGAGCAAGTACATCTGTAAAAAACAGACAAAGCAGCAAGCAAAAATCCCACACCCAGGGGATTCGGGCAGGGCTCATTTAGTGACTGTGAAGCTCCTGAAATTATGTACAAAAGATTGTAAATATGGATATTGCTTTCTGGGGGGTTTATCTGGTGTTCAAAGGGATCCCTAATCCCCTATGAGTTGAGTCACTTTTAAAAATTGATTTAGCAATATATCATTTGTGTTAATAAAAATGAAGGTTAGGAAAAAAAAGCAGGAGAGAACATATAAACAAATAATGTCTAAAGAAGGCTTTTCTCCACCCCAGCACTAGTGGACCAGATCATTCTTTGTTGGTGGGGCGGGGGGGGGGGGCGCTGTCCTGTGCATTGTAGGCCATTTACCAGCATCCTTGGTCCCACGATATGCCAATGACACCCACTCCCCAGTTGTGACATCCAAAAATGTCCCCAGATGTTGCCGGATGCTCCCTGGAGACAGAATCACCCTGAGCAGGGAACCGCTGATCTAGAAGAAACTGATAAAAATTGTTCCCCCTTGGGGATCAAAACTGGGATTGAGAAAAATGAGAAAAAAGTAATTCTTTTTTCTTTCTATCCTTCTCTGGCTCTTTAAATTTGAAAATCATGACTAAGTATTACATTTGTAATAAAAATGAGTTTATTGTTAAAGGAAATTACCTCCATTCAAGGGACCACTGCACAGCCTTTGAAAAAAAAAAAACAGGCCAGTCTCTGCATCTGATATATTGCCTCCATGGCATATAGCAATAATGATGAAAACTTTTGCCCTCAAAACCCCTTTCTACCCTTAAAAATTGTAGCAGACACTGAAGAAAAATTTTGTTTGTGTCTATCAACATGTAGCATATTCAAAATTCAAGTTCAAAAGATTTTAAAGTATGTATTGTTTAAGTAAAATAGTAAATTCATTGCATGCTAGCATAAACAAACTTACTTTAGTGAAAAATAACTATCATGAATACTTGCGTTCACTCAGCCCAGCTGTATCCGACCCTTTGCAACCACATGGACTGTAGCCCGCCAGGCTCCTCTGTCCATGTAATTTTCCAGGCAAGCATACTGGAGTGGGTTGCCATCTCCAACTCCAGGGAATCTTCTCCACCCAGGGATTGAGCCCATGTCTCTTGGGTCTCCTGCATTGGCAGGTGGGTTCTTTGCCACTGGCCCACAGATTCACCTGTATGAAGACTCAAACACCGCCTTGTGGCTCAGTGGTAAAGAATCTGCCTGCAAAGCAGGAGATGCCGGTTCAATCCCTGGGTCAGGAGGATTCTCCTGGAGAAGGAAATGGCAACCTGCTCTGGTATTCTTGCCTGGGAAATCCTATGGATAGATGAAGCCAGCAGCCTGCAGCTCATGGTGTCACAAAAGAGTCAGACATGACTGAGCAACTAGACAGCAACAACGATATATATGCTTAAATATGCATATAGTATTCTCGAAATTACACAGTAAGAGATGATAATACCTTAGGGCGAAGGGTATTTCTGGATGTCAAGAAGTCAGAAATAGGACAGACTTTCCACAGTATTCCTTTCAAAAAAATAAATCTTTATGGAGTCCTATTGTATTTTTCAAATGTCAAATTGGAACCACTAAAAACATTAGCTTAATTTTTTATTTTAACGAACATGGACTTGTTGTTGTTAAGTTCCAGACAAAACTCAGCAGATACCTCAGCGCTTGCACCACAACGGCTAATCCTGCACGCAAGACAGACAGCACGAAACGAACAGGATGGCAGACAGCACCAATCGATTGGGGGACAGTCTTTCCCACTGGGCAAATCCTTCTCAACACTGTGCTTCCAAGTGGCCGTTAGGAATCAATTCATCTTGACGAAGAAGCCAAAACGCATTTGCTGTTCCCAGTTCTTGAGCATGACCTCCAGAAATTCCTGAAATCATTGAAAATGACTCAGAGTATTTCCCTCGGGGAGTCTGATCCTGCTGACTCTTAAGTCTCTCCTGCTCACCTACTCCCACCACTGTCTCTGTTCCCGAGGGATTTCGGGATTTGGAGTTCTGCTACCCCACCCCTCCTCCTTTTTCTTTTTTTTTTTAAAAACAGAAAAAGAAACCGAAGCCCGAGAGATTAAAAGACTCGCTCAAGGTCACAGAATGAGTTTGCATCAAATTTGAAGTAAAATATAGCAGCTTCGAGAGTAGATGCTGGAATTTGGCAGAACTGGGTGTGAACGCTCCCTCGCATCCTTCCAGCTGGGTGACCTTACCTCTCAGAGTCTCAGTTTCCCCATCCTCAAAATGGGGCTCTTTGGAATGCCTCACTTAGAGGATGTCTGGGAGAAGCCAATGAGCTGATAAATGAAAAGGCTCCGCACAGCATCTGACACCTAACGGTAGCTTGATCAATGGGGTCGTGGCCACTATAGGATGTGGTAGAGGCTGCAGAAATTCTTCTGATTATCCCCTAGAGGCTAAATCTAGGTGAGCTGAGGAATCCAAGTGCTAGAACTGTTTCTTTTTCAGTGCATTTCAAGAATAAGCTTATCAAGCATTTAGGCTATTTTCAATCCCTCAGTGTAGTAGGTGGGATCACAGACCTTGGAGCCCACTTTGAGCCTCCCTCCATCACCTGTAAAATGTGTCTGTGTGTCTGTGCCCTACCTAAAGGGCTGCTGGGAATGTCTCCTGAGATCAGGGATGGCAGCAAAGCATGTGGTTTTCCATAGAGAGTAGATACAACAAATGATAGTGGTTATCTCTCAATAGCGTCACCAAGCATTAGGAAAAGCCCCTGCTCCTTGGTGCAAAAGGAAGGAAGCTTAATTTTTGGAACCAGATGAACCTAGTTGCCACTCACAGCTCTGCCAGTTTCCACCTGTGTGACCCTGGGTGAATCATTTCACCTCTATGGACCCAGCTGCAAAAGGAATCCAATAAACCCAATGTGCGAGCTTGGGGAGGAAATTAAATGAAGCAGGCAATGCTCTGGCTGGCCATCCGCTGGTTAGGGCACTGCAGAGAGCATGTCCTGGTGGAGAACTAAGATGCCCCCATGCACTGGGGCACAACCAAAAGAAAAGAACAACTTTTTAAAAATGAAGCAAGAAAAGTGAGTAATAGTAACAGTTCTGTAAGTGGTCGCTATCATGCATACTGTGTGCTCAGCTGTGTCTGACTCTGTGCAACCCGTGGACTATAGCCCACCAGGTTCCTCTGTCCATGAGAATCTCCAGGCAAGAATACTGAAGTGGGTTGCCAAGTCCTCCTCCAAGGGATCTTCCCAATCCAGGGATTAAATCCATGTCTCCTGAAGCTCCTGCATTGGCAGGTGAATTCTTTACCACTTAGCCACCTGGGAAGCCCTGGCCAGTGATATCGAGTTAGCTTGTACTGATCCTGACCTGTGTCATTTGCTGTCCTACACGCTTTACATGGACTGAATTATAAAGTGCGACTGTTAATAACTGTGATGATTAAGCAGTTTAAGAAACAACTAACTTGATTCTGTAGCAGCTCCCCACCCCTGCCCCGCCCGCACCCCACACACAGGTATACCCTCTAGAGACCTAGACTTGTCCTCTGTATCCAACGCCCCCACCCCCGGACAGGCAGAGACGTGTTTGAAATAAAGTTTATTGACGTTTCTGTCGGTATTTACATATGATACACGGTAAATAACAGAGCCAGGCCCCCCCACCCCTCCCCCATCTCCAAAGCCCCCCTCCCCCCAGCCTCGTTAAAAATCGCTGCGTAAAGACAGGTTAACTGCTGCGGTCCCCCTCCCCCCTCCCCCCTAAGATGCAAACTAAAAACCCCCCATCCCTCCCCTGCCCCCCTCCCCCCACCCAGGGGGCCTTTATGGTTCCGTGTACAACACTGTGCTACCTCGCCCCTCCTCTCCTAATAAGGGAGTGGGTGAGTTTCTGGTGAACCCCCACCCCCCATCCCAGTCTGTCCTAGGAGGCGGATGGACCCTTGAAAAAGGCCAGAGCTGGGGGATCTGAGATGGGGAGGGGACTTCAATGAAGGGGGAGGTGCCAGAAAATGGAAGACTTCGAGGTTTGGGGGGTGTCGACCCCCGCTACTGCCTCTCCCTCCCACGACGGGGCCTCGAGGGGGGACAGGCGAGCACAGGCGTGGAATTGGCGTGGAGGACTTTCCTCCACCCTAGGGTCTCCATTCTTGTCGCGTGGTGTGGGGGGGCTGGATACTCCTAGGGGGGGCTTTGGATGAGCGGGTGGTGAGGAGGCCGGGAGACAGAGGAGGAAGAGGAAGGAAAAAGAAGCCAAGGTCAGTTGAGAGAGAGCTAGAAAATCTGTTAAAGAGCGCCCTTGAAAAGGCAGGTAGCCTTCAGAAGGCCTAGACGTGTCCAGCAGGTGAGACAGAACGGGGTCTCCCATGTGTGGGGAGGGGGGCGGGGGAGGCCAGGTTAACCATACCCGGGGCCTCCAGCCCCCCACCCCACCCTAGAGATGGGGTGGGGGTGTGGGGTGGAGTAAGAAGGGCCTCCCCCGCTGCACTCACTGCACGCAAGGACCACGAAGGTCTGGAGGTGAGACTGGGCCGAGTAAGAGGCTAGCCGAGGCAGAGAGGAGAAGAGGATGTTTGGCATTCCTGGCGGCTGCCAAAACCTACTCTCCAGCCCAGAGCCCCCGGCCGAGGTGAAAGGTAACTGGGGCGGTTTGCTTGGAGGTGGGCGCGCTCGGCCGCTGCAAGCGAAGAACCCGGGAACCTGGGAGTCTTTTGACTGGGGACGGGGCCCAGGGAAAGGGGCGTGTCTTCCAGGAGGAGGAGTCTGGAAGTGGGAAGAGGGCGGGGCTATGGCAGCGGGGCGGGGCTAACGCGCGCACAGTTTCCTCCCCGTGGGACGAGGTGTCCCGGGACTTGCGCTGGAGCCGCGCGGTGGCGACGAGACCCGTGAGGAGGAGGAAGAGGACGAGAAGGAGGAGGAGGAGGAGGAGGTGGAGGAGAAGGAGGAGGAGGAGGAGGAGGAGGAGGTGGAGGAGGGGCAGGGCGCTCCGGGGCGGGGCCTCAGCAGGGCGAGGTGGAGATGTGGAGGTGGTCGGGGTACTTGATGGCAGGAGGGTAGTTCTGTGTCATCTGTATGGACACGTCGCTGGAGATGTCGGAGGGGCTGCGGCCGCGACGCCACGCCTCGGGCTGCAGAAACTGGCCCGAGTAATCGGAGCAGTCGCTGAGACGCGGGCGGTAGAAGGCGGGGTGCGGGCGGTACATCTCCTCCTCCGCGTAGCGCTTGGTGAATAGGTACACGGACATCACGCCGGCTCCCTGCCAAGGCAAGACCAGAGTCCCCGCGGCTGGCCCCGGGCCCCGCCCCCAAGGCGAGGCCCCGCCCTCCCAGGACCCAGGAGTGCAAGACCAGAGTCCCCGCGGCTGGCCCCGCCCCCAAGGCGAGGCCCCGCCCTCCCAGGACCCGGGAGTGCAAGACCAGAGTCCCCGCGGCTGACCCCGGGCGCACCGCCCCCCCCCTCCCCCTCCCGCCAAGGCCCGCAAGCCCCGCTGTCCCAGGACCTGGGAGTCCAGGCCTCCAGCTTCCTCCTTTCCCAGAAGCCGGGGACTAGGGGCCCGGCCTCCTCCTCCCTCCCCACCGTCCCCCACCCCAGGAGTCAGAGTCCCCTGCTTCATCCTTCCAGAGATCTGCGAGTCCAGGCAGCCCCTTCTCCCCTGGGACCTCAAGAGTTGGAGCTCCCAGACCCTCCTCCTCCAGGACCTGGGGGCTAGGACCTCAGCCACCACCTCCTTTTAATCCACAGTCTAACCCACAGCCTCCTCTTCCTCCTGGACCCAGGAATCACGCACGCCCCTGCCACCGGTCCCCATTCAAAACTCTGAAGTCTGGGCCCCACAGACATCACCTCTTTGAGTAGGAAGGAGGATGCTGCGAAGGCAAAAGACCACCCGTAGCGATAGTGGAAATACTGCTCCGAGCTGCTGGGCCTGTTCATGACCTCGTCGTTGATGCTGGAAATGTAAAGAACCAAGCCCACCACCAAGGAGAGGCCTGGGGGAGTAGAGGGATGCCCTTGGTCCACTGGCAGTGGACCCCTTTCCCCAGCCCCAGGCCCCCTGAATCCCACTGCCGTCTTCTCCTCCCAACCCCCGTCCCATTCTATCCTGGACTGTGCTTAGTCATGCAGTTGTGTCCAACTCTGTGACCCCAGGGACTGTAGCCCGCCAGGCTCCTCTGTCCATGGGGATTCTCCAGACAAGAATACTGGAGTGGGTTGCCATGCCCCACTCCAGAGGATCATCCCAACTCAGGGATGAAATCCAGGTCTCCCACATTGCAGGTGGATTCTTTACTGTCTGAACCACCAGGGAAGCCCAAGACTACTGGAGTGGGTAGCCTATCCCTTCTCCAGAGGAATTTCTTGAGCCGGGGTCTCCTGCACTGCAGGTGGATTCTTTACAGTCTGAGCTACCTGGGAAGCTCCCATCAATTGAAGTCCCTTGTGGGCTGGTCCTGGGCTGGGTGCAGGGAGTCTAGAGATAAATCAACAGCCTCCTCCTCCCTCCCCCCACCCCTGCATCCCTAATCTGCCATCCAGGGGCTCACAGTGCAGTTGCGGAAGGCAAATATGGACACTGGTCAGCAGTCACATCCATGGTGACAGTACCGTAAGGGAAATGGTGGCGCAGGGACTTCCCTAGCGGTCCAGTGGTTAAGACTCCGAACTTCCATTGCAGGGGTTGCTGGTTTGATCCCTGGTCAGGGAACAAAGATCTCACATACTGTGTGGTGCACCAGAAAAATTAATTTAAAAAAATTTGCAGATGGAATAGTAGCATAAAGTTCCATGGGTCCAGAAAAGGCACCAAAGCTGCCTGGAGGCAGGGGTGGAGGAGTCAAGGAAAGTTTCCTGGAAGCTGGATTTTGTCCTAAATCCCCAAGGATGAGGCAGGAATACCTTGATACCACCCCAGGCAGGGCAGAGGGACTAGCATTGTTCCAACCAGAATTGGAGGGGGAACGCTGAACTGACCCATCCATGCAGCTCAAAAACATGGCCCACAGCCACCAGAAACAATGCCAGAGAAGGTTGGGCAGGGGCATTGCCATGATGAGCCTCAAATGCCAGTCTGATGCGCTTGGCATTGATGGCAAGGGCACTAGGGAGCCATGGAATGTTGGGAACAGAGGGACGGCAAGGCCAGACTGCAGTGTTGGAAGATCCTTTGGGGGCTGATGGGTTGTGGGAAGGGACTGGAGGGAAGAAATGCTAGAGCTGTGATAGGCCCAAGGCAGGGGAGGATGAAGCAGAACTAAGGCTGTATGGATAATAACATCAACAACAATAATGCCAGCTGCTTGTGTAGGTCTTGCTCTGTGCCAGGCACCATTCTGAGTGTCTCATATGCATTAACTCATTCAAACTTCACAATACACTTTCAAGTAGGTACCATTTTTATCTCTGTTTAGAGTTGAGGATACAGAGGTACAGGGGAAAATGGAGAGAAGTCGTCTCATTGGAGAATTTTTAAAAGGCAAGTATTACTTCCTCAAGCTGAACTTTCTTTTTCTAACATATATATGTGTATAAAATAAACATATATATATTATATGAGTGGCATGGGGGATCTTAGTTCCCTGACCAGGGATTGAACCCATGCCCTGTACATCGGAACTTGGAGTCAACCATTTGACCACCAGGGAAGCCCCAAGGTGAACTTTCTTTTAAACAGTAGCCATACAAGGGTGGCTTGCAATGGGTGTGTGCTCAGTTGTGTCTGGCTCTTGGCAACCCTGTAGCCCACCAGGCTCCTCTGTCCATGGGATTTTCCAGGCAAGAATGCTGGAATGGGTTGCCATTTGCAGGGGATCTTCCTGACCCAGGGATTGAACTCGTGTCTCCTGTGTTTCCTGCCTTGGCAGGTGGATTCTTTACTGCTGTGCCACATAGGAATCTGTTAAAGATGGCTTAAGGAGGCAGTAAAATCCCCAGCCCCAAATTAATCTCCGTAATCCTCATTAGCACCTTCCCCCAGAATCCTATTACACAAACAAACATCTGTGTGCCCATCACACCCAGAATAAATCTGAGTTCCTTCCATTGCCTATGAAACGGGTGAGCAAAAAACGACCCCCCTACCCAGGGCTAAATCCAGCCCACCTCCTGTTTCTGTATGGTCTACTAGCTAAGAATCACTTTCACATGATTAAGTGGTTGAAAAAAAATCGAAAGAAGAGTATTTTGTGGCACGTAAAAAGTATCGGAATTTCATTTGGCAGTTCCTCAAAGCGTTAAAGATAGAATTACCATATGACCCAGCAGTTCCACTCCTAGGTATTTAGCCGAGAGAACTGGAAACATATGCTCACACAAAAACTTGTGCAGGAATGTTTGCGGCAGCATTATTCATAATAGCCAAAACGTGGAAACAACCCAAATGTCTATCAACTGCATGGATAAACAAAATGTGGTATAGCCATATAAAGGAATAGTATTCAGCCAAAAAAAGGAATGAAGTGCTGATTTATACTGCCACATGGTGGAACCTAGAAAATATGCTAAGTGAAAGAAGCTAGATGCAGAAGACCACATATTGTACGCTTCCATTTATAGGAAATGTCCAAAATAGGCAAATCCGTAGACAGAGAAAGTAGATCAGGACTTCCCTGGTGGCTTAGTGGTGAAGAATCCGCCTGCCCATGCAGGGGACACAGGTTTGGTCCCTGACCCGGGAAGATTCCACATACCACGGGGCAACTAAGCCTGTGCGCCATGACTACTGAGTCCAGGCCCCAGAGTGCGTGCTCTGCACGAGAGGAACCACCGCTGTGACAAGCCTGAGCACCACAGCTGGAGTGGAGCACCCACTCATTGCAACTAGTGAAAGCCTGTGCCCAGCAACAGCTGCAGCCCATAGGGTCCCCAAGAGTCAGACGCGACTGACGCGACTTAGCACACACGCGCACAATGATATTAGGATGCAGGCAAGCATCATCAGCGGTCGTTAAAACACTGAACGACAGAATCTTCTCGTGGAATATCTATTCGTTACAAAGATACTTGGGAAATATAATAAAGGAGCCTGAAAGACACCGTTTGAACCAAGTACCTGAAGCTAACATCACCAACAGTGGGACAAACGGACACCCCGACCTCCTGATGGGATCGCGCCACTATTTCATTTATGCAGTGTCCCTGCTGGAAATGTGTAACCTGGATCCACTCCAGGAGAAAATGTGGGGCGTTTTACAAACACCGGCTGCATTCTTCAAAAATAAACGTCAACATGAAAGATTTTTTTTTAAGGCATAGGAACTATATAAAAGATGAAAGGAGACGAAAGAGATACATCAAGGAAATGCAGAGGGGAATCCTAGCCTAGATCCCGAATCAGGGGGAAAACGGACTATAAAGGGCAGTGTGGGGACTTCCCTGATGGTCCAGTGGCTAAGACTCTGTGCTTCCACTGCAGGGAGCTGGGGTTCGATCCCTCGTCCGGGAACTGGGATCCCACAGGCCCCGGGGTGGAGCCAGTGGGGAAAAAAAAAGGCAGTGTGGGTGCTGTGGGGCAACTAACCCCGTGCGTCACAACTACCGAAGCCTGAGAGCCTAGAGCGCATGCTCCGAAGCCCCGGCGCTGAGAGGCCTGTGCACCGCACCTAGCGAGGAGCCCCGGCTTGCCACAGCTAGAGAAAGCCTGCCAGGGGCAACCAAGACTGAGAGAGGCCAAAAATGTTTAAAATATCAAAAAGGGCAGCGTGCAGACAATTGATGAAATTTGAAATTAGCTGTAAAACTGTAGTAATGTTCAACTTCCTGAATTGGATGATGATGGTGCTATGCTTAGGTGGAGAAGGGGATGGCACCCCACTCCAGTACTCTTGCCTGGAAAATCCCATGGACGGAGGAGCCTGGTGGGCTACAGTCCATGAGGTTGCGAAGAGTCGGACACGACTGAGCAACTTTACTTTCGCTTTTCAGTTTCATGCACTGGAGAAGGAAATGGCAACCCATTCCAGTGTTCTTGCCTGGAGAATCCCAGGGACGGGGGAGCCTGGTGGGCTGCCGTCTATGGGGTCACACAGAGTCGGACACGACTGAAGTGACTTAGCAACAGCAGCAGCTATGCTTAGGAAAGGAAATATATTCGTCCTTAGGAGATATCTGATGCTGATTTATTTAAGAGTGAAGTGTTTCTAGTGTGTGTAAAATGGATAGTTGGTGAGAAGATGCTGTGTGGCACAGGGGGCCCAGTCTGGTGCTCTGGGATGACCTAGAGGGGTGGGATGAGGGGAGAGGAGGGAAGCTCAGAAGGGAGGGGATATGTGTATAATTATGGCTGATTGTCATTGTTGTATGGCAGAAACCAACACAACGTTGCAAAAATTTAAAAAAATGTAAAAGGGTGAGGTGTTTGCAATTTATGTTCAAGTGGTTATCTATGGTAATATAATGTATTAATAATATATAGATATATACCCATATATACAAATATACTCTAATACTTTGGCCACCTGATGCAAAGAACTGACTCACTAGAAAAGACCCTGATGCTGGGAAAGATTGAGGACAGGAGGAGAAGGGGAGGACAGAGGATGAGATGGCTGGATGGCATCACAGACTCCATGGACGTGAGTTTGAGTAAACTCCGGGAGTTGGTGATGGACAGGGAAGCCTAGTGTGCTGCAGTCCATGGGGTTGCAAAGAGTTGGACATGATTGAGTGACTGAACCGAACTGACGGATATACACATAAGACAGAGAAAAAGACAAAGGTGGCAAAGTGTTAAAAACTGGTCCAGGTGAAAAACGTGAGAATTCTTTGTGCTGTTCTTGCAACTTTTCTGTACGTTTAAAAATTTGCCAAAACAACAAACTTTAAATAAAACAGGCATCCCCAAACAGGAATTCTACCCCCTGAAGATTCAAAAGTGTTACCCTGCAAATGGTTTACTCATGGTAAAGAGGAAAATGTACCTTCCCAACGGAGAGCGCTAATGATCACCCCCTTTACCAAGGGGTCACACATTTTCCCACTCCTGCTGGGAACAACTTGATATTATTTGCTACCTGAAGTGATGGGCTATAAAGAATACGGCACCACTTCTAAATCTTACCAAACCTATTTAATTAGAATCTAATCAAGTCTCTACCTTGGACATAAGTGCCGGTTACAGAAAACACAAAGGAAGGGGAAGAAGTCAAATGATGCCACAAGGAAACAAGCAAACAGAATGCAGGATGTGGGGTGTAGACAGGACATCCTGTCTTGTAGATTTCAAAAGGACAATGTTACGAGCCAAGTTATAATACTTCAGCCAGTGATTGATCTTAACATCTCAAAAAGAGAGGCAAACAGATAGTATTATGTCTCCTGATGCAATGCAATAGGACTTAATAACACTGCCTATCTAAGAGGTATTTTTGCACCCCCCCTCACTCCCAAAGTCAAACCTGCATCTGATCTACAATTTTACAGGAAAACATAGAGTGGATGGACATATTATAATCACAACACAAAGACACAACAGAAAGATCAAAAGTGTGGAGATTATATAAGGCAAATGACTAGATGTCTTCAAATGAATGGCAAGAAAAAAACAAGGAAAGGGACTATTAGAGATTAAAAGAGGCTTCAGAGATCTAGCAACTAAATGCACAAGTGGAATTTGGATCCTGGTTTCCAACACACTAATTGTAAAAATTTTTTAAAAGGCATTTATGAGACAAATGGGGAAGTTGAACTCTGGCTAGAAATTAATTTATATGAAGTGGCTATTCTTCATTATTTGGGCAGATAATGGCACTGTGGTTATGTTAAATAAGAAAGTACTAATTTCTCAGAGATGTGCTGAAATATTAGTGGATAAGATGGTTTAATGCTGGAGACTGACTTTAAAATTCTGTAGTGAAGTGCAGCAGGGAGATATGGCAAGTTTGACTAAAAAAAGACTCACCATATGTTGATAATTGTTGAAACTGAGTGAAGGGTACATGGCACACTATACTATCCTTTCTATATTTTCATAATGAAATATATTTTAAAAGTCAGTGTTGTAAAAAATATAGTATGAGAACCAGTCTAGACTAAAAGAGAAATTAACTAAATGCAATGCATAAACTTAGATGGAATCCTGGTTCTGGGGGAAAAGCTATAAAAGGCATTCTTAGAATGACTAGGACAGTTTGAAAATGGAATGGATTATATTATGGACTTACTGTAAAATTTCTAGGTTTAATAACGGTCTTGTAGTTATGTAGAAAAATGCCATTACTCTTAAGAGATGCATATTAAAATGCTTAGTGATGCCTGCAACTTACTTTCAAATGGTAGTTAAAACAAACAAAGGGCTTGTGTGTGCTCAGTTGCTACATTCATATCCAACTCGGTGAGACCCCATGGACTGTAGCCCACCAGGTTCCTCTGTCCCTGCGATTCTCCAGGCAAGAATACTGGACTGGGTTGCCATTTCCTTCTCCAGGGGATCTTCCTGACCCATGGATTGGACATGCGCCTCTTCCATCTACCTGCATTGGCAGGTGGGTTCTTTACCACTAGCGCCATCGGCGAAGCCCAGGGGAGTCCTTTTAATCCCACTCCCCTCATCCAAGAAGGATGGTCAGTTATCAAGTCATGTCTATTTTCCTTCCCGAATCTCTCATAAATCTAAAATCCCTTTTTTGTCCCCAAGTCCTCTAATACAGCTGAGGCTTATTCCCTGTGCCTGGCCTGTTGCCTTCAAACCTGTCTTCCTATTTTAGAAACTGTTGTTTCTTTCTTTTCTTATTTTTGCCACACTTCAAGGCATGTGAGATCTTAGTTCTCCAACTAGGGATCGATCCCACACGCCTTGCACTGGGAAGTGGAGTCTTAACCTCTGGACCACCAGGGAAGTCCTGTACGGTTTTGTTTTGTTTCAGATACTGGCTCTTTCTAGAAACTCATACCAGGGAGGTCCCTAGCAGTCCAGTGGTTAGGATACTGCCCTACCACTGCAAGTTGCCTGGGTTCCATCCCTGGCCTAAATAATTAAATAAAACCCATATCAGACTCTGTCCATCTCTTGTCAAAATCCTTTCTCGGTGCCCTGGTAACCATGGGAGAAAGCATGCATTCCTCAGTCTGATTATCCAAGCTCTTTTTGATCTGAAAACCTGCCAACCACTCCTGCCTCACCTCAAGTCCCTTGTTTCACATTTCAGTTCTATAAGACAAACATTCTCCCTACAGAGAGTCAGGAGCAGGGTTGATGAGAAGGGAACAAATGTTTCTGAAGAGAAGGAGCTTTTTGTTGTTGCTTTTGCTCTTGTTTTTAGTGATTGAAAGTTATCTAAACACAATGTCAGAAGCTGTTCTTGTCATTATTTCTCCTTCCTGGGCATTTTAGGGTGACTCTGGTTCTCTAAAAATAACCTTCTTTGCCCTTTTTTCTCCTCCCCTTTTTTTTTCTCTCTCCCGTCCCTCATCCTTTCTCTGTAATCCAGTCTTCTCCCTCCCCACTCCACTACATCTGCTTCAGAATTCTTAGAGCACAGAAGGCAAGAATCACCTACATTCCAAGCTGAATAGGAACAACCTGGATTTAGAACAAAGAATTTCAGGACCATGGAGAGCTACATGGGCGGCTCCCTCAGTCTTACCGCTTTCTAGAGTCTTAACACACGCTGTGAATTTCATGTCTGTACCAGGCACTTTTCTCTCTTTACTTGAAAAACTCCCCCTCGCCCTTTCTGCATCAATTTAGATGTCACCTGCTCTTGAAATTCTGGTCACTCCCACCCTCTCCAGCACCCTACTCTGTCTGCTTAAAGCATCTTCCCTTTTCTCAGAATGCCCTGAACTTTCTTTATCAGGGATCTCTTCTACAAATATTTCATTGTGGACTTTGTACCAGCAACTCACCTAGGCTCTGAAGATACAAGCATGGGCACGTCTCTGCCTTTTATTTATCTATTCATTTGGCTGCGCTGGGTCTTACTGGTGGCACGTGGGCGCTTTCCTTAGTTACAGCTTGTGAACTCTTAGTTGCAGCTTGTGAGATCTAGTTCCCTGGACAAGGATCAAACCCAGGCCCCCTGCAGGAGGAGTGTAACGTCTTAGCCGCTGGATCACCAGGAAAGTCCCTTCCTGCCTTTTGGAGTTTACATTCTGGAAGAAGGAGGCAGAAAATGATCAAGATGACACTAGCAATAAGTGCTATGAAGCAAATATCAAATAGGGAAGCTGATGGGTAGTACAGTGGGGGCAAAGCAACACTGGGTACCATTGTCAGAGAAAGAAAATCTGAAGAGGGAAAGTTGGGAATTAGCAGAAAGAGACTTCCAAGCATGGAGGGTTAATGACTGTAAAAGTGAGGTTGACATTAACATTTTCAAAGGTGGTGCAGCAATGGAGAAAGTGTTAGTGAGTTACAAGAAATGAGACCAGAAGTCTGAGCAGTAGTCAAATCATGTAAGACACTGTAAGTCAGCGTGAGGAGTTGAGATGTATTCTAAGTGCAACGGAAACGCACTGAGACACTGAAGGGATTTAAGTGTTGTGTGACCAGCATTGATGGGCATGCAGCTGGGAGCTGTTTTGTGGCCGACTGCATGAAGATTGCCATTTAAGATTCAGCATGTCACCAGTGCTCAGTAAAGACACGGCATAGAAGATGGTTCTGCAACTGTTTGATGAGTGAATGAATGAAGGAGCAGACACATGGAACATGTTTGAGGAGCAGGGGTTAATATGAGCCAGGCACAGGAAGCTTGCCTCATCTGACCTGGAAAAAGGAAACCAATGTCACTTCAGCCTCCTCCCCCTACTCTCACCAATTATACCCAGTCATCTGGTTCTATTGATTCTTCTGTCAACATCCTTCTTTCTCAAAGCCATCCAGTCACCTTTATCCTCCCGTCTCCCTCCCCAGCTAGAACCTTATCCGCTCCTGCCTGGGCCAATGCATAAGCCTCCTCCCTTTCCAATCTCTTTCCTTTTAGTCCATTCCCAACACAGGTCCCTGAGGGATCATCAACACCCCATCCCTTTCCTTCCCCAGCCCTCCCACCACTTTCTCCAAAACTGAATGTCAACCTCACCATTTACCAGACCTCGGTCAACCCTTGTCTCTTTCTAAGCCTCAGTTTCCTCCCTGGGAACATGAGGTGTTTGCACTACTACATTCCACTCCAAGACCTAAGAAACTGGTACTATTTCCACCCTTTCCTTTCTTCCTTTCTTTTGGCTAGCTGGGTCTTAGATGTACATGTGGGATCTTTGATCTTCATTGCTGGCGCATGGGATCTAGTTCCCTGACCAGGGATGGAACCCCGGGCCCCCAGCACTGGGACTGTAAAGTCTTAGCCACCGGACCACCAGGGAAGTCCCCAGCCTCTCCTCTCTTTTAATCCCCTTTGTCTTTATGACTTTTAATTGTGGTGGGGCAGTAGAAGGCCAGAGTGAAAGACCGGTCTGGAATCCTGCTTCTACTATGGAGCAGCTCAGCTTCTGAGTGCTTTCCGTTTCCTCAAATGGAAAATGGGAATAAAAATAGCATCTGCCTTAGGAGGTGAAGAAAAAGAAATAACTTAATTTGCACAAAGCACTTAGAACTTCCCCAAACCGTGGCACTCAATTAACTGTTTTCTATTACGGTTGCTGTCGCTACTACTACTATTCATGGACATATGGGAGCAGGCATTTATTTCTTTAAAACGACCACGTGCTGAGCACTTACTGCTATAAACCAGGCCCTGGGTTGGGCCTTCACATCCATGATCTAGACCAGGGGTCAGAAAACTACTATTGGTCCCGCTGCCTGTTTTTGTACAGTTTGCAAACTAAGTGTGATTTTTACATTTTTTTTAACGGTTAGGAAAAAAAAAAAAAGACAAAAGAAGAATAAAATCTCATGGTCCATGAAAACTAGATTGAATTCAAATTTCAGGCTCCTTAAATAGGATTATTGGAACACAGCTAGGCCCACTGCTCCCCCTCTGGTGGCTTTGGCACTCCAACAAAGCCTAGACTATTTACTCTCTGGCCCTGAGCAAAAAGTTTTCCCTCCCCTGACCAAGGTTGCCCAGTCAACAGCTCCAGAAAGGAAGGCTGAAGCTCACACAGTAAGTGGCAGGATTTTAACCCAGGTCTTTCTAGGTTCATAGCAGCATGAGCCTTCAGCCACTACAGGCTGCAACCTTGGCTACCTTGCGTAGGGTGCATGGACCATAGTTTATGAAATGAAGTTCAGGAAGTGGGGTTCAATCCCCCTAAATTACTCTATTGTTACATCAGAGGCCTGATTTCCAGCCCTGACGGCACCAGCTGATACTTAACTTGACCTTGGGAAATCAGGTCCTGATACATTGGTGTAAGAATGGCTTTTGGGATGAGAACACCCTTGAGTGTTCTCAGCACTCATTTATCAGCTTTATCGCCTCTTTGGTTTTCACTTCTGTAAATCACAAACAATAGGATTTTCCTTCGAACATTTCAGGTGGGTTGAATCAAAGTCCCCATGCTCCCTACCCTTGCCCCACTTTCTGTCTCTCTAGGCTACAATTTTTCCATTTGACACTCTGAAATGGTGATATGATACATGTCTTATTTTAGCTTGGTGTCTGGCTCCGCATGCTGTGATTCAAGTTTGCACGGAGGTTGCACCCTGCTTTCCTGGGGAAGAGGTCTTGTCAGGTTAGGTTGGAGGCATGGGGGAGGTTTAGCCCAGAGAAAGCTGGGTGAGGAGCAGGGAGGAGACTGGGGGAGGGGATTTTTGAAGACCCATCTCCAGTCATCTGCAGAGCCGACTCCAAAGAGGTGGCTGAGTGCAGGCCCCAGGGGATGTAACGGGACCGAGATGTACAGTGGGCTCTGTTCATAAAATATCAACTGAATTAAAAGGGCCCCAATGGAGTTTAATTAAATCATGTTGAAGTAATTCGAATTGAACTGAAGAACTGAGTCAGAATAGATTGGGGTCAGTTGGGCCAGATTGATGGAGTTAAGTATGTCAGAGCAGAGGTGACCTGACCTGAGCTGAGTTGGACTGAATTGGACTGGACTGAACTAAAATTTGGAGGAGAGGAACAATTCAGAAAGAGCTCTCCTCTGGAGCTCAGGACACTTGAGTCTCTGGGGAACCAGCTTACACTGGTATCTCAGGCAACTCCCTGCACAATTTCGAGACCCGGTATCCCTATTTTAGTTCTAATAATAACTCCCGGATAGAGATGTTATGAGAAGTTTATGAGATTGCTCATGCTAAAGAGACTTAAATCTCAAAAGAAAAGGTAACCATAAAGAAACACTGAACTCTAGCTAATGACAGGCATGGTAAAGAATCTATAGAGTCAAGTGTACTGATGCCTGCAGCTTGCTCTGAAATTCATTTTTAGATGATAATAAAATAGATGGACGGATGTGTAGAAAGATAGATGGACAGATACAGAATAAAGCAAATCCCGTGACATGGTAATGATCAACTCTAAGTGGCGGGTACAGGGTTCTTTCGAGTTTTCTGTTTGAAAAATGTTCCAGTAATACGTTGCACAGAACATAAAGAGCCTTGCAAACTGTTAATTGCTAAAATATCAGGAGTGGTTAAAAATACAGCCTCTGGAGGCGAAATGTGTGTGGTTGAGTCCCATCTCTGCCTCTCACTGGTTGTATGGCCCTAACTTCAATCCGCTGAGTGTTTGTTTCCTTAACTGTAAAATGGGGTTATTAATAGCCTCACAAGGTTGTTGTATCAGAACAGAGCCTGGCACCCGGTTAGCACCCAAGAAGCGCTCGCTGAGAAATGCTCCATTCCACAGAGCAGCAAAGTGGGGCTGGGAGAGGCTTTGCAATTCCTTCAGGATTACCCAACAAGGAAGTAGTGGTCTTACTGGAGGAAGAGCCCCAGGTTCCTGGCACCGGAAATGGTCCTGCAGCCTGTCAGTCCTTTCCTTGGGCTTACCCGAGAGGATGAAGAAGATGCCGGACACGAAGGCCAGAATGGTCCTCTGCGGGCGGATGTGGCCAATGTTGCTGATGACGAAGGCGGTGAACACGAGGAAGAGGCTGACCATGGGGAAGGGGGTGGCTGTGCGCACTGTCTCTGGGGGAAGGGTAGGAAGAAAGACGGAGGTGAGGGGGGACTCTCTGGGGGTTGCCTCTGAATCCTCCTCATCTCTGCACCCCCACGCCCCTTTCTGAAACGTCCACTGCTGGCTCCGCCCCCTCACCCAGGCCACACCCCCTTGGTTTGACCCCACCCCTTAGCTCCTGACTCCATCCACTCTCGGGCTCCGCCCCTTCGACCTGGCCCCACCTCCTCATGCACCCACTCTGACTGCTTTCAAGCCTGCACTGCTTCCCTTCCGCTCCATCCCTTCTCTTGTGCGCACCACTCTATGTGACCCCATGGGCTGTAGCCCGCCAGGCTCCTCCGTCCAAAGGGTTTCCCAGGCAGGAATACTGGAGCAGGTTGCCATTTCCTCCTCCAGGGGATCTTCCCTACCCAGGGAATGAACCCACATCTCTTTAAGTCTCCTGCATTGGCAGGCGGGTTCTTTACCACTAGCGCCAACTGGCCTGCCCTTTTCCCCAGGACCCGCCCTGTCACCCTGTCCCTTGGTTGCCTGACCCTCCCAGCCCCGTGCTTCCCCTCACTCAGAATATTCTCTGTGTTTTCCGTCACCAAGTTGATCTCTGGTTCAAGGAAATATTCTGAGGCCACGCAGCGACCCTTTTCCCGGCCTGGGGGGGTGGGGGAGATAAGAAGGCAGGGCGGTCAGGGGCAGGACACACAGTCAAGAGACCCCAGGATGGGAATGTCCTGGGGATTCGTGTCTGTCTACTCTGTATTACTCTGTACTATGTTTGTGCTCCTCTTAGGGGGTTACAGAAGGGTATGGGCAGGAGTCTATCAGCTCCTATTGCAAGTTGCCCTAGAGACCGTTGGATGGAGGAAGACAAGCTGGAAGCCAGAGTCTCAAGTAAGAAGGGGTTATGGGCCAGGTCTCCTGGGTCCCTAAAGAGGAAAAGGTCTGGGGGTTGAGGTGGGAAAGGATTCCTAGAAAGAGCGCTGTCCGTAGTAGCTGGGAGGCATAGATATTCTTTATCCTTCCCATTCAACACTGGAACTGTCCAGGAGACAAGTTCTGAACTAGGATTAGTGTTTCTCTGGGTCTGGGGGCTCCAGGGGGTTACTGGGGATTAGGGACCTGGAGATTGTGTGATCATTGGGGTTCTTAGATCCAGGGACTAAAGCACTAGAAATTGAATGCGTGTGTGTGTGCGTGTGTGTGTGAGCACTCCACTGCTTAGTCGTGTCTGATTCTTTGCAACCCTGTGGACTGTAGCCCTCCAGGCTCCTCTGTCCATGGGATTTTCCAGGCAAGAATCCTGGAGTGGGTTATCATTTCCTTCTCCAGGGGACCTTCCCGACCCAGGGATCAAATCCACGTCTCTTGCGTCTTCCTGCACTGGCGGGCGGATTCTTTCCGCAATGCGGCCACCCGGCAAAACTTAGAAATGGAATCTCCAGGTAGACATGTGACTGTCCAGGAGAGAAACGGGGTTGATTTCTGGGTTTCGGGCACCCATGGGAGGGAACTATGGATGAGGACTCTCGGGTGCCATGCAAAGGCAGGGACAATTGACTGGTGGGCAGGTGAGGCCTGTACCTGCAAAGAAGCAGACGCGCCACAGGCCAGCGTGCAGCGCCATCTTGACCTCGGTGGTCTGGTTCTGCGGCAGCACGGTTCCCTCCTCCATGTACAGCCAGTAGTCTGTGCTGACGGCAATGCCCACGAGGAGCAGGCCGCACGCACCAAACACGCTGCTCAGCAGGGTCAGGGCGCGGCTGCTGCAGTGACTCATCCTCAGCGGCGGGGGGCGCCCTGCGGGGCCTGAGGGACCGGGAGCTCCAGTGGAGAGCCCCGCTGGGGCTGCTGGGGTCCCCCAGACAGCATGCAGCCACGGGGGACACCGGCCCTGGGCCAGAACCAGCAACCCCCCGAACGGAACTCTCTCCTATCTGCCCCCTTGGTCCTGACCCGTGACTCCAGCCTGGATTTGGACCAGTAACTTGTCTAGAAATCCTAACCTAGGCCACCAATCCCAACTCCATGCCCAGACCTGACACCCTGACCCCTTTCTTTTGAGCTTTTAATAGGAACCAGAAATGCCCCAAGTGGGTCGTTAACCAAGGACCCTAACCCTGTACCTTGGCCTTGACCTCAAGCCTCCCATATCTAGTTGGACTCTTTAAATATATATATATATTTGACTGACCTAGGTCTTAGTTGCAGCTTGCCAACTACTTAGTTGTGGCACGTGGGATCTAGTTCCCTGACCAGGGATTGAACCCAGGCCCCCTGCACTGGAAGCACAGAGTCTTAGCCACTGGACCACCAGAGAAGTCCCTGGACTCTTCTCTTGACACTTAATGTCCAATTCTAATGCAAGACCTTGACTTTCTAACCCTGGTATGGTGCCTTGACCTCAATTTGGCATCCTAATCTGAAATCGTGGACCACGACCCAGATTCAAGATTCCAGAACATTAACCACCCCCATCCCAAATCCTTGCAAGCCTCTGAACCTGGGGTGCTAGAACTCCATCACAGGCTGCTGGCTCCCAGGATATTGGGGCCTAGAGACCTGGAGCAGGGTTTTGGCTAGAGACTTCAGAATGTCCAAACCATGATCTGGGAATCCCACCCCCGCCCCCCCCCACACACCTCTCAGTATCCTATTCAGAGCAAGTGACCATCGCTCAATAGGAATCAGGGCTCTGAACTCTAAAACCCACATCAGGAAGTCTGCAATCCCTATTCTCGTTACAAGATCCCCAAATCCCCTCCCAGAGAGTCTGGACTCCAGCTCCCCCAGCTAAGAACTCTAATCATAGACCCTCTTCAACCTCCAACCTGGAACCCGGATCCCCCTAACCCTGGACCTTCAAAACAGGACAGCTCCCAAGTTCATGGCTGTGGCCTCCAAAATTCCAATCTTAAATCTGGAGATTTCCTTCCAGTGTGCTCCTAATCCCTTAGCCACCACACTCACCCTTTCCCAAGAACTCCCTAAACCACACAGTCTCATGATCTGGGGGACTCAAACTGGGATCTCCATCTTATCTCAACCGGAGCCCTCAACCTACCTGAATACCACGATCTTCATCACCTTTTTAACAGTGACAGTTAAGACCCCTAACCAGCACTCCCCCACACCACCAACAATGCAGTCAAAACTTGAGCCCCCACTCTCCTTGACCAGAATTCCTGGAGCCTTGAAATTGAAATTCTGGAAACTCAACACCACCTCAATAAGAACTCTGGAGCTTGAGACACCTCCATCCCTGTCTGGGCGACCCCCCCAACCCCAGCCTCTAGGGCCTCCACCCCACCTGCCCCGCTCCCCACCTCCTGAGGGATTCAGGAGTCTAAGACTGGCAGAGCTCCGGACCCCGGCTTGCTCCCATCCCCGGGCCCATGGCTCCAGGGCTTGACTGCCAGCTGCCCGCTTTCCTTCCAGTCCGCTCATCTCAGAAACCAGCGTCAGAACCCCCGTCTCCCGGGCTGCCTCCATCCCAGGTAGCTGACCTCAGCTCCCCCCACTGGCTCCTCCGATCCAGACGGCTGGGACGTGGCCCACCGGCACCCTTCTCACTCCCGCTTTGGAGCGCCCCTCCCTCCTCACTCGGTTCCTCCACACTCTCAGCGGCCAGCCCAGATCTCCTCATTCTCCTCCAACCGCCAACCCTTCCTCCTTTGGGACCCCCCCTCCTTCCCCAGGCCCAAAACCTTCTTATCCTTCTTTATCCCCGCCTTTCCTGGATATAGGCTTTTGGATCCCCGGGGGTCCCCATTATCCAAGCCCCAAGTCCAAACTCCATAGGCCCTCAATCTTGGGGAGACGTGCGCTCTCTTTCCGAGGACCCCTTCTCAGACTCACGGCCGGCCCTTACCGGGCCCGGGCCCTCCCCCCTCATCCAGGACCGCCTCCCTCGAGGATCCGGCCGGCACCCTCTCCCGTGCCCACGGTCTCCGAGGTTCGACCACTGAGACTATGGCTGCCCCGTTCTGGGACCCTCGGACCCCGTACCCCCGGGTTCCTCAGGCCTAAACGCCCCTCCATCGCCCACTGCCCCCCGAACTCGGGCGTCCGATCGCGGGCATCTCATCCCCAGGAGCCAGTCAGCCCCGTTTAGTCCAGACCCCCGGCCGCCTCAGGAGGACCGCCCCCCGCCCCCCGCAATCTGGTTCCCGGACTCTCCCCTCGAGCTCACCTCGCTCAGGGCTTGGCGGACGCTCCGGGCCGCGGGCCCCGCAGCCGCATGACCGGCCCCGCGGCTTCCCCCGGCCGCCGCCGCCGCCGCCGCCACCGGGGTCGCCGGTGCCCGCGCCCCCCGCCCCCGCCCCGGAGCCCGGCGTCCCGGCCCCCTCCCGGCCTCCCACCCCCCACCCCCCGCGCCCGCGGCCTCACTCGGCGGACGACGCCGGGAGCTGGGACCGGCGGTCGCTCATTGGCTACTGCGGAGGAGGGGAGGGGCAGGAAAGGAGGAGGGGGGATAGGATGCGGGGAGGGAGGGAGATGGGCCTTGAGAATGGGGGAGGCAGAGAGCGAGAGAGAATAGAAACAGAGGCAGGGGAGCCCGAGAGGGGCAGGGGCGCACGGGGAGGCAGAGAGGCTGCCCAGAACTGAAACCCGGAGGCTGTGAAATTCTGAGACTCCCGGGTCTGGAGACTAGAGGAGACACAGAGATGGCCTGGCCCTGGAAGAGACAGAGAGATGGAGAGGCAGAAATCGGATCTAGGCAGGCCCCCTCTTCCCCCAGGCTCAGAGGTTCTGGGCTCCTGGAAGTGGAGAGGTCACAGAGAGAGACAGGTAGACTGTCAAAGGCCTTTGGGCTGAGAGATGCTGAGACCCAGAGACCTTGAGGTAGAGAGAGAGAGAGACAGGGAGGGAGAGAGAGAGGGGCAGAGAAAGAGAGGAGAGACCCTGAGACGGATAGACAGCAGGGGTGGTCCTGGGGGTCCCTTGAGAAGACTGGGGCTCTGGCCAGGCGTGGGGGCGCAGCCTGGGGTCTGGGCGGCTGGAGGAGACGGGAGGGGGCGTCCCGGGCCGGGGGTCCCCTGAGCAGCGGGCGGGCGCAGAGCGGAGCCGCGTCCTGCAGCCGCCGCGGAGCCGGGAGCCGGGCCAGCACCCCCCCACCCCCGCCGTGATGTCAGCGGGGCCACTCTTAAAGGGGCAGGCCGCCCGCCGAGGGTCGGAGCAAGGGTTGGGGGCCGCGGGCACGGATGGGGGCCCCGCGGCTGTGCTGGGGGGGAGTCCGGGGGAGCCTCAGCATCCAGCTAGGCCGAGTCTCGGGAACCCAGGAGTCTGCGGGGACGAGGAGACACCGGAGCTCCCCGAGGGAGCCTGTGAAGCTTTGGAGCTCAGTCCTCTCCAGACGCAGACAGAAGCACACGGTTCCGCGGGCCTGTCCCCATCCAGGAACTACAGTTCCCATCAGTCCTGGCGGCGGCGGAGGCCGCGCCTGGGGGTAGGGTCTGCCACAGGGTCTGCTGGGAAGTGTAGTCTATTGGGACTGTCCTCTCCACGCCCCTCACTCGCAAGTGGGTCAAGGGAAAGAGGCCCTCAGGGTGCGTCCGTCCGCCCTTCGCCTCACGTCGCGGATCCTTAAGCTGACAGGTTTCTCTGTCGTAAGGTCTCTCAATGGCAGGGCTGCCTTTCCTCCTCCCTCTTCCGACTTCCCGGCCTCTGGGTCTCACCGTGTCCTGTGTGTGCCTGGGAGCTTTACCTTGCTCTGGGCAAATGGGTGCGTGCCTGTGTCTCTGTGCTCCCGATCTCTGCCTGAGACGCTCGGTTGTCTGTGCGTACAACTGCCTGCCCCTTCACGTGTCCACTTTGGTCCTCTCTCTGGGTCTCTGCTGTTTGCTGACATGCTGTATCTTCTCTCACTTTGTGGGTCTCTGCGTTTTCCCCCTCTCTCTCTGCAGCCCTCTACTCAGCCTCTCTGTGTGTGTGTTTCTATGTACAGCCATTGTCCCACCTCCATCCCCCTTCATTCTCCAAGCTTAGAAGAAAAACATCCAAACACTTGAGCATCAGCATCCCAAGTTTATTCTCCAGCAGCTGTGGCCGGGCGGAAGAGGGGGCACGGAGAGTCCCGAGAGTGGCAGGCATTTGGGTAGAGGTGGGGTTCCGAGCAGGACTGGAGGAGCCATGCGGTGATGGGTCTAGGGGTGGGGGAGCCTAGGACAAAAGCTGACGGAGAACAGGGGCGGGGAATATCTTCCATACGTCCCAGGAATCCCTAGAGCGCAGGACAGGGGCACTGGAGCAAGGGGGCACAGCCTCCCACTTACTCCGGAACTGGAGCGGAGGTGGGTGGGGCCTCGGAGGTGGGGGGATGTTCTGGAATCCTAGTCTAGAACAGCCCACCCCATGAGACTATTTCCCAGGAAGAAGGAAAAACAAAACGAAACAAAAAAAGGAGAATTGGGATGGTGTCGACGGTTCTGTAAGTTGATGGAACAGAGTCCAGGACGCTCAGGCAGGTCAGAATCTAGGGCTCAACAGCAGCAGAATCTAGCACACGGTATGACTCTAGAGATCGCATTGGGAGTACGGAATGCCAGGAACGCTTGTGCGGGGCGGCTAAAACCCGGGGGGTGGGGCAGAGGCCAGAACGCCAGGAGCCAGATCTAGAATTGGAAAGGGGGGTGGCATGGTGAGGCAGGGCCAAGGCCGGGGCGGAGGAGGGAGCCGTGGGGACGCCTGGTGGCGGCAGGTGGGATTACATGACTGGCACAGGCGTTGGGCTGATAGGGCTGCGGGCATCCGGATGCACGAAATCGGGGTTGACATAGGTGAAGCCCTGGAACTCGGCCTGGTCGATGCTGGCCAGAACCAGGCGGTCAGGGGGTGTCAGCGCCGGGGCCGCCCGAGTGAAGAACTTGTCAAAGTTCTCGCCGCTGCGGCCACACTGTGGGAAACACCGGGAGGGAAACATGAAGAGTCAGAACGCAATGCGTGGCTGATTCACCCTCTTAGGGGCCAGCGTGTTCTTCCCGGGAGGGGACTGACCGGGCGGGGTCTGAACGGAGGCGCGATCTCTAATCGTTCCAGCCTGTCCCAGTCGATCCAGCGGAAAAAGCCATGAGCACGGATGGTGGGCTCTCCATCGGGGCCTGAGCCCAGGCGCTTGGCCGGGTGCTTGGTGAGGAACTGCAGGGAACACAGAAAGAGACGGACAGACAGACAGTGTCCCAGACAAGGAGGCCCAGAGAAAGACGGGGGTGGAGGAGGGGGGGAAGACCAGGAAGGAGGAATAGGGAGAGACAAGCACAGAGTTCCAGAAAGAGAAGAACCAACAGTGGGGGGGGGTGGGGGGCGGGAGGGTGCAGAGATGGGGGGGAGGGTGCAGAGATGGGGTGGGGGGAGGGTGCAGCGATGGGGTGGGGTGGAGAGAGGGAGAGAGAAAGAGGAGAAGGGGGGGTAGATGAGATGGGGTAGATGAAACTCAAACCCAGAGACCCAGGGACAGACAAAGAAAGGAGCAAGATCCAGGTGTGAAGGTGTTATCGGCAGAGAAACCCAGAAAGAGAGGAAGACGATCCGGAAAACATCCCAGAGGGAAAGTGGCAGAGAAGGAGAAGGTGGGAGAGAGAAGACCCAGAGAAAAGGGGGAACAGAGACCCAGGAAGAGGGGAAAGACTCAGCGGGGAAAACAGAGAAGGAGGGAGGAGATAGGAGGAGAGAGAAGGGAGAAGATGGGAAGGGGTGGCGGAGACGGAAGCCCACAAAGAGAGGAGGGTGGAGGCCCAGGAAACAAGCACCCAGAGAGAGGGATGAAGACCCCATATGAAGGAGGAGACTCAGAGAAAGGGGAAGATGGAGACCCAGAAAAAGAAGACGAGAGAGACCCAGAAGGAGGGTTGTGTGTGTGTGTATGTGTGTGTGTGTGTGTGTGTGTGTGTGTGTGTGTGTGAAGGGGGTTTGTTGAGAAGGTAATAGAGTCCCAGAAAGAGGAGGGCAAAGATGGGAAAGGTGAACAGAGATCCCGAAAGACACAGAAAAAGAAAAAAACAAGGCAATCACACAGAAAGCCCCATCATGTGCAGATGGAGGCAGGGCAATGGGACAAAAGCCGAGAGAGAGACGTGGTCAGAGAGACGTGGAGACAGGAGCTCGAAGCAGAAGCCTGCTAACGTCTGCTGTAGGCTAGGTTCTCCTGCCTTAGCGCCCCAACCCCGGAGGAGGAGGCGGTGGCTCCCAGAGTTTCGGTGACTTGCCCCAGATCCCACAGGAGGAAAAGTGGCAGGAGTTAGGTTCGACTGATCCGCTTGGCTCAGCGCTGCCTGCCCCGAGCTGCGGGGCGTGGGGGAAACACAGGACAGGGTAGAGGCCTCCCTTGGACTGCCGGGGGCAGCAAGGCAGGGTGTGATTGTTCTAACAAGATCGGTGAGCTATATAAGCTTTTTCAGCAGATGGGAGTAAAACGACTTGAGGAGTGGGAGCCTTTTCCTAATGTGCAGAGACACTGTGTGGGCAGTCCTGAATGGCAGCCGTGGGGCGTGTGGGTGCTGGGCCTGGAGAATCTGGAAGTCAGGGGGCTCTCACCCCCTTGCAGATGGCCACAGCTTCCCGGGAAAGCGACTTGGGGTAGGTGACAGTTTGTTCCATGATCGCCTGAAACAGCTCCTCCTCGTCTTCTCCATCAAAGGGGGGCTAAGAAAGTAGAGGCATTAAAGAGTCAGAGGCCTGACTACCTGGCCCCACCTTCTTGCCCTCACTGCCCACCACAAGCAGAGCCCGCCCCGGGCGGCAGGGCGGTGGGGGTGCCAATTGCTAGAGAAAAAGGTGACCAGACCGCCAAAGCTATGTCTTTCCCACTCTCGGAGGCTCTTGTTTTCTATCTCAGATGCTTCAGCTCTCTGCACCTCTTTGCTGCTCTGCCTCTCTTTATCTGCTATGTAAATCAGCAAGGTGTTAATTAGGCAATGTGTCATTTAAATAGAAGAGAGAAAAACTGCAGGAAAAAGCTGTAAAAGCACTTTCTTGGCTGGATGAGTGGCCTCCAGTCTTCTCGGATCTGGAAAAGCAGTATCCAGACAAAGAGTCTAATGTGGGGTCTAGGTAGTCTGTTTCTACAACTGAGTGGGGCGTCCTTGAATTTGGATGGGAAAAAGACATGCATCCTTATTTTTTGGAATCTAAAATTGAAATTCAGCCTTATAAATGTAGGAAAGAAACCTCAGCAGTAGTAGTTGTGACTTTATCACTGATGGAAATCACTGATATTTTCTTACCATATAAGAGTTGCAGATATCTCAAAAAAAAAAAAAAAAAGAAAAACCAGTCATCTCTACTTTAAAATTACTGACAGGCCTTCCTACTTACTTCCTATTCCTGTGAGATATTACTATTTAATACCATTTAAGTCATTAGTAGGAAATCACATGTAAGTCCATATTCTAATACCCTTAGACAACCATACACATTTAAGTTAAATTCATTTACGTGGTTAAATTAGATTCAATTAAGCCTTTAACATTTTGATAGCCAGATTTCAATATGATTGACTTCTTCTGTAATGCTACTGTCTTATTTCATGTATTTAAAAGCATTGTTCTGAGAAAGAGATCCAAGACACAAAAGGGGGGAAGAACCCCTAGCCTGTGGGAAGTTACTGTTTCAGAACCACGGAGAGCTCTCTTCTATTTGACGGCCTTCCCCATGGCTTCCTACACTCAGCCTAAGGACATCCCTTCCTGACCTGCTCCTGCTGAGATAGGCCGTGTAACAGGTGGCACCCTTCTGTGTTGCCTTTAGCCAAACCAGCCTCTCCCCAGCATCTCTTACCTGTCCCGCCAACATCTCGTAGAGCAGAACCCCAAAGGACCACCAATCAACAGACTTCCCATAGGGTTGGTAGGCAATGATCTAGAAGGGGAGGGAGGAAGGTGAGAAACTGTCATTCATGTTTTAAGAAACACAAGTGGGCCCCTCTAGCATCACCACCTGGAAACCCTACTCAACTTTAAATGGTTTCAGCACAAACTTTTCCCACTCAGAATGCTTTGGCTCCATCCTTTGGAACATTTGAGAAGCAGATTCTACCTACTCAGAACATTCCTCTGGTTCCAATATAAAGACGATTTAAGCACTAAGTTGCAAGTTCCGCCCACCCTCTAGAATATCTAGATAACTGAACTCTCTCCTTACAATGTCAGGTGCACAGCACAGAACTTCAGAGACCAGAGTCTTAAATCTGGACACATACCAGATTCTTGACTGTTTAAAGATAGTTGTTGCCAGCCCTGAAGAATTCCAGCCACAACAGACCAGAGTCAGAGCCAGGAAGGTGTGGGTATTTTTCAAAATCTTCCCAGGTGATGCTGATCAGCAGCTATGTTTTGAGACCATTGGCACTGGTTACTCAGGCAGTAGCACCGAGTCACCAGGAAAGATCAGGGACACCAACATCAACCCCACCTCTCCCAGGGAGAAAAGTCGGGACCTGCTCTTCCTCTGCTTATATACAGTCAGACCATTAGCTCCACCCCCCAACAAAGAGCAGATTCTTGCCCACTTGAAATTTTCAGGGGGCAGCCTCCACAAGCCTCATGTTCTAGTGGGATGGGCCCCACCCCCTCAGAGTACACTGGGACTCTTCCCCCAGCTTCTTAGAACGGTCCAGTAATAGGTCCTGTTCTCCAGAACATTAGGTCCTGCTCTTTCAGAACATTCACCCACAAGTTCTGCCCACTTTGCCTATTTAGAGACCCAGCCCTGCCCACTTACAACACTCACACAGTTGGAACAGTCCATGACTCCCGTGGAGACCCCGGGGTCAGTTCTCCACATTACGAACACTAGCCCCCCAGGCATATCCACGCAGCGAGCGTGGAAAGCGCTAAGAGCGGCGGAGGTGGGGCTACCTCGGGGGCTATGTAGTCCGGGGTCCCGCAGAAGGTGCGCGTGGTGCTCCCGGGAAAGACGTTCTCCTTACACATGCCGAAGTCGGTGATTTTGATGTGCCCTTCGGCATCCAGCATCACATTGTCCAGTTTCAGATCCCTGCGGGTGGGTTGGGGTGGAGTGGGTAGGAATTGCAGGAAGGGGAGAGTTCAGCAGCCTGGAGCCGTGAAGTTCGAATCCCTTCCCTTCTAGGGGGTCCGATTCCCTCCACTGAAAACCCGGGAACTGCTCACCGATAGATAATGCCCTGGTTATGGAGGAAGAAGAGGCCGATGGCGATTTCTGCGGCGTAGAACCTGGACGAGGGGACGGGGGGTCAGGCTAGAGGCAGGACACCGCTCCCTTCTGCTTTACCCCCACCCACCTCTCTTGGCCAAGACTTACGCTGCGTGGGGTTCCTTAAACTTGCCCAGCTGTTGAATGTGGTACATCAAGTCGCCCCCGGTGACATACTCCATCACAAAATACAGGCGATCCTGGGGAGGGGGTGGACGGGGGCTTAGAGGCAAGGGCACGCCCACCAGGGGAGGGAAACGTCCATTACTGCCCACTCCAGACCAACGTGGAAGGCTCTGGGCCCATGCAATCAGAATTCCAGAGCAACTGTCCACGCCTACCCGCCATCACAGAATGTCCACCCACTCCATCCTCTGTTACTCTGAACTGTCGGGTGTTCCCCTCCTCCCTTTCCCGGATTTAAGATTGAGGTCCACGGTTTGCTTGAAATTTCAGGGAAACTGAAACCTCTTTCCATATCCACTCACTCACACATGCAGTCTTGGCCACCTGCTAGGGACCAAAGCTGTTCAGGCTTCACTTGCAAATGATACTAATTTTTAAATTATTTTTTAATTTTTGGCTGCACCTTGCCGGCTTGCAGGGATCTTAATTCCCCAACCAGGGATCGAACTCAGGCCCCCTGCAGTGGAAGTATGGAGTCCTAACCACTAGACCAGAAAGGAATTCCCAATACTAATTAAAAAAAAAAAAAAAATCCAGGAAGCTGGCTACGCCCACTCAGAGCTCTTCAAAGTAGAGTCACGCCCTCTCTAACCTCTGACAGTTTTGACTTGTTGTCCCATTTCAGTCTTCGGAAACGCCTTATTTCTGATGACTCCTTAACTAAGAACCCACGAGACAGCCTCATCACGCAGAGCCCAGTTGTAGGCAAGCTCACTCAGGAGACGTTCTCCACGCACTCCTTTACTCCAGAAACACCCACTCAACCCCTAGGGAGTTCAGGCCACGCCCCCTCAAGCTCCCAGACCTCTGGCCACGCCCTCCACGCCCCTTGTGTGCTGGCCACACCCACTGAGGAGCCAGCCACGCCCCTTCAGAGTCCACCGAGCTCTTCTGCCCTCCCCCAAACTCAGATTCTCAAATCCAGTGCTGAATGCATCTAGCGGACTGGTGGGGGGTGGAGATGAGGCAGGGCCCCTGAGCCAGCCTGGGGCCCTATCCTTTCGCACCGGGGTCTGGAAGGTGGAGTGAAGCTGGGTGAGGAAGTGCGGCCGGCCTCCGGGGCCTCGGCCCCCCAGGGCCAGCACACGTTTCTCCACCAGGGTGCAGTCCACATCGTCATCCTGGACGATCACGTCTTTCTTCAGGATCTTGATGGCGTAGAGCTCATCGGAGCCCCGGCGCTCGGCCAGCATCACCTAGGGACAGAGGCCTAGTCCATCTTGGGAACCCAGAGCGCTGGTCCCTAGCCTTCCCTTTCAAGGAGACAAAGAAACAGAATCCCGGGTGCCCCCTCTCACTCTCGGGGCACCAGGTGCCCTGATGTCATCAGCCACTCCTTCAGGGCAAGTATCCACATCTTTAGGCCTTTTCTCTCCAGGAACTCAAGAGGCCCCATCAAACCATCTTTGGGGCTCAGAAGCCTAGTTTCCCCTGATTTCATCTCTAAGAAACTTGACCCCTCCCCCAGACATCCACCCCTTCCCCCAGAGCCCCAGGAATCCAACCTTCCCAAAACTGCCTTTTCCTAGAACCATGAGGAAGCTGAAGTCGGAGATGTGCAGTCGTCCAGGGCTGGCCCCAAAAAAACAGCGCTTGGAGTCGGTGGGACTGGGGGATGGGGAGGGGATAGGAGACGAAGAGGGACCCGTCCGCACCCTCTGCGAGAAAGGGGAGACATGCAGAGTTAGTCAGACCCCGGAAGGGGATAAGGGGGTGCCCCTCAGAGAGACAGCATCCAGGGAAAAAAGGGAAGGGGAGAGAGACAAACGGAAAGATGGAGAAACAAGAAATGCTGTTTCCACACCCATCTTTGGTTTAGGGACTTTTTCTGACTTCCCATAGCCTGCAGGTTTTATTGGGCTTTCTTTGTGGCTCAGACAGTAAAGAATCTGCCTACAATGTAGGAGACCTGGGTTTGATCCCTAGGTCAGGAAGATCCCCTGAAATGGCAACCCACTCCAGTATTCTTGCCTGGAAAATCTCATGGACAAAAGGGGCTGGCAAGCTACAGTCCAAGGGTTCGCAGAGTTGGACATGACTGAACAGTTAACACTAGACTTCTCAGGTGGCACTAGTGGTAAAGAATCTGCCTGACAATGCGGGAGACATCAGAGATGTGAGTTTGATCCCTGGGTCGGGAAGATCCCCTGGAGGAGGGCATGGCAACCCAGTCCAGGATTCTTGCCTCGGAAATCCCATGGACAGAAGAGCCTGGCAGGCTTCAGTCTCAAAGCGTCAGACACAACTGAAGAGACTCAGCACGGTTGCCTGGAGAGTTTGGTATTCAGCTAGCACTTAGACAGCTTACTATATGCCATCAATCCTCCCCATCAGCACCACCACCCGATCGCCCATCTTAGAGAAGGTAAGTAACTTGCCCAAAGTCACACAGCAGGTAAAAAGCAGAGCCAGCAATTAAAACTCATTAATGCCAGCGACTGTCTCCCTCCTTTGTGCTTCTCCACCATCACCCAGCAGGTGGCTTGGGTCTGGAGCCGAGTGCTGAATGCAGGTCCTGTACTTCTAACTTCAGAGCACATCCAGCACCTGAACACGCTTACCATAATTGCCTCCCTGGGCCAAGCCACCAGGAACTCACCTCGACCTCCAAGACGCCTTCTTCCTCCTCCTCCCCTCAGCTCTCGACACAGAGGCAGTCCTCGTGTCCAAACCAAGACCATCTCGGGCCACCTTTTGTGGCCTCCTATCTCACTCAGTCTATTTATTACTTAAAAAATGAACTTATTTAGGTGCGCTAGGTCTCAGCTGCGGCACATGGGATCCAGTTCCCCGACTAGCGATTGAACCCAGACATTGCTGGCTTGCTCCCACCTCAGGGCCTTTGCATGTGACTGTCCCTCCACTGGGAAGGCTCTCCGCTATCCTTACGGCTCACTGTTTCACTTCCTTTATGTCTTTGCCCAGTGGTCACTTTCTCGCTGAAGCCTTTCCCGCTCATTGTAAAATCTCACAGAACAGCACTCCCTATCTTTAGCGCTTTTCTCCATAGTCATTCATCATTGTCTAACACAGGATCATCAACGCCTTTATTTTGTTTAATGTCTTCCTCCCAGGAGAGCAGGAGTGTATTTTTCCCCCTCCTCTCTTCTAGTTTGCTGCTATATCCCCAGTGATTAGAACCATGCCTGGCACACAGAGGGCTCAAGTAAAAATATGTTGTTTTGAAAGAAGCAATGACAGAGAGAAAGTGTTAGTCGCTCAGTCATAGCCGATTCTTTGGGACCCCGTGGACTGCAGCCTGCCAGACTTCCCTGTCCGTGGAATTCTGCAGGCAAGAATACTGGAGTGGGTTTGCCCTTCTCTTCTCCAGGGAATCTTTCCCGCCCAGGGGTCAAACCTTCGTCCCCTGAGCTGCAAGGCAGACTCTTTACTGTCTGAGCGACCAGGGAAGAGAGAGAGAGGGCACGTGTTCCTTCCTTGGCCTGGAAATCTGTCCTCCTTCTCCTTTACCCTGGGAACCCTGTACTTCCGTTGATGAAGTTTTTCTCTGACTTTCCCAGGTCTTGCCAGAGGTTTAGGAGTCCCCAGTGCCCGAGGCCATCTCCATGATCAAATATATTCCTTCTCTATCTGTAACTTTCATTGAAAGAGGAGCTCCCCAGGGAGTGGCCTGATTCTACTCCCAGAATAGGGCTTGACTTATGTAAAACTTCAGGAAATAGGTGTTCAGGAAGTGGAAAAAAAAAAAAAAAAAAACCCAATGGAGGAGAGAAAGGCCACAGTGAGAAATGGACAGAAAAACTCAAGGAGCAATTCAGGTGTCCCTCCCTCAGGAAAGTCCCCCTGATCACCTCCCCTGGGCCCTCCCAGACTGGGTTAACCTCTGTGCTTCTTGGGTGCCCTGGTAGTTTAGTCGCTAAGTCGTGTCTGACTCTTGTGACCCCAGGGACTGTAGCCCGCCAGGCCTTCTCTGTCCATGGGATTTTCCAGGCAAGAATACTGGAGTGGGTTGCCATTTCCTGCTCCAAGAGATCTTCCCGACCCAGGGATTGTCCTGGGTAGGAAACCTGTGAAATTGAAAGCCCCGCAGACACACCAGGCTCTTTTGGCCACGCCCTTGGGAATTCCTCAGCCACCTTTGGCTTTTCCAGTTCACAGGCTGATGCTGTTCTGGGGGTGGCCCTGCACGGTCCTCATCCAACAAGAGAGGGTCCTTAGGGGCCACTCGAGGGGGGACACACCCACAAAGTCAGGAACAGAGAAGGGCCTGGGTCTGCAAGAGCACCTTTCCTGAACCTTTCCAGGGTGGAATGACAGACACTACTGGCCGCCTCATGGAGAGGTGCACAGTGGGGTGGGGGGCTGGGGGACTGTGGGCCCATCCAAGGCCAGTTGGAAGACTTCACTTCATACATACAAGGCTTGGCTGAGAGAGCACCGGATGCTATGGTTCCACACAAGTCACTAGACACAGAGTCACAGAGGCTGGGTAAGGCCTTGGTAGGATTCTGACCTTTGCTCCCCAAGGTTGATTCAGCCCAGAGGGGAGTCAGGGCAAGATGGAAGCTCCCCAAGGGTACCAGTAGCAGCAGGGTCACCGGGATCCTCCCATCGGCTGTGTTCCTACCATCCCCCCACAACAGTAACGCTGAAGACTGCAATGCGATGGCATAAAGACACTTGCCTTGGGAGCTGCAGGTGGCGAGAGGACCCTATTTTGGATCTGTATCCCCTAGAGCTCTGCTCCTCCTCCAGGGCCAGGAAGAAACAGAAGTGTAGCCACAGAATCCGAGAACCACAGGCCCAGAATGACGGGCCACAGAATTCCAGAGCCAGGCCCCACAGTCCATGGAATGCCAGAAACACAGGACCCAGAACTGATAGCTACAGGGCCCCAGAGCCTCAGGACTGTGGGCCCTTGAATCTAAGGAATCTGTGATGCTGTCCCTACCTTGGGGAGTTGCCTGAGGGTCAGACTGACCTCCAGAGTGCTCCGATTACTCAGCAAACACAAGACCTAGGTATGGTATGCGTTCCACCCACGCGTGTGGAAATGCAGACAGATATGAGAGGGATGAGATACAGACCACGGGACTGAAGCTGCCTCCAACCCAAGCCTCTGGCTCTTCTCACCTCGTATAGTTCCAAGGGGTAGTTACAGGCCTGAGAGAGAAAAAAGTCAGAGTCAGAGCCTCCTTGGAGCGGTAGGCGACGGCCCTGAAGCAGGGGAGAGGGCCCCCCCGACCCCCAAGCCATGGGGATAGATGTGTGTGCGTGTTAGTCACTCAGTCGTGTCCGACTCCTAGCGACCCCATGGACTGTAGCCCACCAGGCTCTTCTGTCCATGGGGTTCCCCAGGCAAGAGTACTGTAGTCGGTTGCCATGTCCTCCTCCAGGGGATCTTCCTGACCCAGGACTGAACCCGCCTCTCCTGTGTTTCCTGCATTGGCAGGAGGGTTCTTTACCACTAGCGCCACCCGGGAAGTCCTGAAGATGGATAGGAATTCTAATTCCCAGCACTCCCTTAGAAAAGCAGAAAGGACTCCAGGGTCTTCTGGGAATTTTCGTCCCCGGACCAGTGGGCAAGCAGTGATGGAGTCTGGGGAAGGCCAGCTCTGAACTGTGGGAGGCTGCGCTCCCCCGGGGTTTGGAGGCTGGGGAAGCCGGGGCCTGGGTACCTCGAACTTCTGGAGGAGGTTGCAGTTGTCGGCGTCAGCCACCGGCACATTGTAATACTCGCCCTCCTCCTGGTTCAGTAACTTGTACCTGACATACAGACGGAGACCAGAGCGGGAGGGAGAGGGGAGGTTGGGAAGACGGATGGGGCGGGGGGGGGGGCACCCAAGGGAGAGGCAGAGACATCAGAAGGGGGGAAGAGATGGAGAGACGCAGATAGCGAAAGAAACAGTGAGATAAGAAGAGAGGGACGGGGAAGGGGGCGGGGGAGAGGATAAAACAGCCCAGGGAGGCCGAGATGATGGCTTCCGGGCGGAGAGGGACCACACCCCCGGGATGGAGGCGCGGATGTCGGCGCCGAGCCCCGCCCCCACCGCTCACCAGCCGTCCACGGGCGCCTTGAGCAGCTCCGAGACGCCGAAGGACATGGCGCCCATGAAGTCGTTTCGGGAGGTCCGGTCCCAGTCCCACACCTCCACGCTGAGCCGGCGCTCCACATCCCCCGGCTTCAGGTTGCTGCGGGGAGAGCGGGGCGCAGTAAGGGGCCAGCTCGTGGCTCCCCGACCTCCGCATCCTGGATGCTGGAGGAGCCGGCAAACCTCCTGAGCTGGGGCCCCTTTCCTGCTCTGCAGAGTGTCCTCCCACCCCTGGTCCTCCCGAAGAGGCTCCCTCTCCCTGCCTGGGCCCAGAGTCAACCCAGCCGGCTTTCCCAGTCCCCTCCCTGGCCTTCCGCATCCCTGCCTCTGGGCTTTTCTCTCCGGATCTCTCCTATTCTCCCTCCAGAACCTTCCTTCTGTCTCTCCCTTAGCTGGCTTCTCTTTCTCTTCCTGCCGCCCACCTATCACACCCCGCCCCTTGCCGTCTGTGTCTCTCCCTGGGTTTATGTTTCTTTCTCTGAGTCTCAGGGTCTGCCTAATCTCTCTGATCTCTGTCTTAGCTCTAAAACGGTCACCTTCTGTGTCTCCATCCCTCTTCCTCAGTCACTTCATTTTCTCCGCCCACCGCCTTCTTCTCCCTGTGCGGGACTCCTCCTATCCTAACACCTGCCCTCTGTAGTCTTGTGGGCCACTAGGACTCTCAGATCGTTCTCTGTTAGTCATCACCGGGCCTCCCCTGCACCCGAGACTCACAACACAAAGGTCTCGTTCCACACAGGGTTTAGCGTGGCTTTCACCGTGCGGGTCTTCTGTTTGGTCAAATTCCGAGGGTCTGGGATGAGCTTCAGCTTCACATAGGGATCGGAGAGACCATTGGGGTCCATTGGGATGAGGTTCCGGGCCTCGCCAACTGAGGGGGGAGGTGAAGGAGGGCAGATGGGGTTAAGATGCAGGGAGAGGCCCCGGAGCCTTCCCCCAGCCAGCAGTCACGAATTCCAATCTCTCAACTTCCTCTTCCGTGACCCATGTGTTTTGTTTCCTTTCCTTTCTTTTTTAAAAAATCTTTTACTTCTCCACCCAGAAGATGGGGTATGAAGCCCTTTCCCGGGCCAGTGACCCAGAAATCAGATCCAAAGCCCCTGGCTCCCTTAGGATCCTGGCCCTATCACCGGTGCATGCATGCTAAATCACTTCAGTAGTGTCTGACTCTGCGACCCCAGGGACTGTAGCCCGCCAGGCTTCTCTATCCGTGAGTTTCTCCAGGCAAGAATACTGGAATGGGTTGCCATGCCCTCCTCCAGGGGATCTTCTCAACTCAGGGATGGAACCCGGGACTCTTGTGTCTCCCATACCACTTGGGAAGCCATATAGTAAACCGGAACCTCACTTGGGACCAGTTATTCTCTCCTCTGCACCCGCCTCCACCCCCAGGACCTTGATGCCTAGAACAGCCATCACGAAAGGCAAGGCTGGAGACCAGGGGCCTCGAGCAGAAAGGGGCATGGCCGCGTGGCGCTCAGCCTGTGCAGGCGGGGTCAGCAGTGTGGGCTTGACCTTCACGAGGGGCGTGGCTTTCCTGGATCTGCGAGTGGGCAGACAGTTCGGGTGGACTCGACCCAGTCTCTGGGAAGAAAGGGGCGGGGCCAGGCGAGGAGGCGGGGTCTCACCCGTAACGTGGATCTCATCGGAAGTGGGCGCCCGGATCTCCAGCTGCAGGCGCCCCCGGCGCTCCGTGTGGTCCACGCCGCACAGAGAGGGCACGCTGCGCACACAGCGCCGGTGCACGTTCATCTCGCAGCCTGGTTGGGGTGGGGGGGGGACAGAACTGGAAGGTGGGACTGTGGGTCTCGCCTTTAACTCCAGACTCCACTTCCACTCCTCCACTCCCCCCACCACCACGCGCGTTACTGAGACCCAGACTCTGCGCCTTTGCAGGGGCCCCGAAGCGCGGGGCTCGCAGACTCACAAGAACACTTCATGCCCTGGTGCACCAGCCCGTAGAGCAGGGAGCCACAGTGGTCGCAGAAGGTGGGGCTGCTGTAGCTGTGCAGACGGAACTTGTGCTTGTTCCGGGGATCCTGGCGTGGGGGGAGGTCGGGAGGAGTCGGTCAGAAGCGGGGGCCAGAGGGGGTCCTGAACAAGCACCCCCTCCTCCAACTCTTCAGCCCTGTTCTCCCAGGCTTCCTGCTGTTCCGCCTCACTCATTCACTCTCCAGTATTTATGGAGCATCTACTGTGTGCCTGGCACTTTTCTTGGTGCGACGACCCAGCCCCTGAGCAAAGCCAATAAAAACTGTAGTCCGTGTGGACTTTACTTTCTAGTGGAGGGAGACAGAAAATGAACACGACAAATAAAATATATAGGGCCTTCCCTGGTGGTGCAGTGGTTAAGACTCTTGCCTTCCACTGCAGGGGGTGCCCGTTCCATCCCTGGTGGGGGGGGGTGGGGGTGGGGAAGACCCACATGCCTTGGGGCCGAAAAATCAAAACCCAAGACAGAAGCAATATTGTGACAAAATTCCATAAAAGCTTTAACAAATAGCCCCCATTAAAAAAATCTTAGAATATATAGTGTGCGGTATGGAGATAGGTGCTCTGGACAGAGATGGAGCAGGGATGCACATTATCGGGGATGCGGGGGGGATTGAAATGTGAAATAGAGTGATCAAGGAAGGTTGTACCAACAAGGTGGGATATGGGAAGAATCTGAAGGAAGTGGAGGCTTCCAAGATCCCACAGTCCCTAGCCCATAGTCTTCCACAAGCGGTTCTCTGAGGACTTGTGGGCCACCATGAACCCCGGATTATTCACGGTCAGCCTCTTTCAATGTCTGCCCAATGATGGCCAGCCTTCTCCGAGCCCCTTGTGGGATGCAGACTATGCCCGGTCAGTTTTAGGGACCCAGGTATCCCAAAGATTAAGTGTAGACCACACAGCAAGGGCTGGTATGTGCAGGGTCTGGTTAAATGTGCTTGGTAGTGTTACTACTGTCATTACTGCCATGGTTATTGCTAGCGATCTTATTGCAGTCCCCACATAGCCCCGGGATCCATCAGGAGCTGGGCCATTTCCCAGTTGTGTGATTTCACGTACATGCCCAGTTTTGAGCCTCAGTGTCTTGATCTGCCTAATGGAAATAAACGATCTGTGTCTTGAAGTAGTGCTTATAGCTCAATTCCGATTAAGCATGAACTTAAGACACCAGGAAAAGCATTCCTCTTTCCACCCTCAGCAATGTCTGGGTATGAAATAATTTGATATTTGCGTTTTTCTAAGCGGGCTTCCCTGGTGGCTCAGATGGTAAAGAATCTGCCTGCAGTGCAGGAGACCTGGGTTTGATTTCGGGGTGGGGAAGATCCCTTGGAGACAGCAATGGCTACCTACTCCAGTATTCTGGTCTGGAGAGTCCCATGGACAGAGGAGCCTGGTGGGCTACCATCCATGGGTCAGAAAGAGTCAGACACAAATGAGTGATGAATACTTTGGGGCTTCCCTGGTGGGTCAGATGGTAAAGAATGCCTGCAATGCAGGAGACCCGGATTCGATTTTCTGTGAGTGTGTTGCAAGAGTTTTATAGGGTGAAAATTCAAGATCTTCTTAGGATTTTATTTTGAAGTTTAGTGGGGATTGAATTGTACTTGGGTGAGGAAAGGTGTTGGCAGTTGCATGCTCTGAACCTCTAAAGACCTTCAGCTGACCCGAGCTCCCAGTGTTCCTGCCACACGAAATGAGATGCTGTGGCTGAAAATTCCCAGCAGGGTACCTGACATGGGAGCTGCTGTGGTTATTCTCAGGGTGAAAGTAGCTATTAAAAAAGGAGACAGTACTGGGGTTCCGATTAGGAAGATTAGGGTTCAAATTTTGACTCTGCCCACGACCCGGCTGTGTGATCTTCCCTCACACCACCCTTTTGAGAAATTCAGGGAGCCTCCCCATAAAATGGGACCGTGAGTCCTCCCTGAAAGGGTTCTTGTGCAAACGGAATGCAATCATGCATCTTGAGCCCTGAGCACTTCTTAAGCCCTTGATCTGTGTTGCTGACAAGAATAAAAGCTTAATGCTTCACAGAGAAAAAAGAAAGCCAGATACAGAGGAAAGGCCTTGTCCACACTGTTTCCCTTCGTTTCCTCACGGAGAATAGTAACAATTTTACAATGATAAAAATTAGTATTTTGCCTTTTGCTACATACCAGGTATTCATACCCAAGGAGTTGGCTTATTCGGTCCTTAAAACAATGCTATCAGATAAGGGCATGGGTATTAAACCCCATTTTACAGACAAGGAACTCCAGAGGTGCAGAGAGGTAAATTAACTTCTGGAAGGCCACAGAACCAACATGCGGTGCAGGCGGGACTCAAGCCCAGGTGTCCCGGCCCAAGAGCCTCCATTAGATGGGGCCAGGAGCAATACCTAACTTTATAAGCTGCTGAGAAGATTCATTCTTACGCTATATACAAGATCCCTGTTAAGTGCATGCAATGAGCCCTGGGTAAATCAGATGGAGTGTTTGGTGGTGGTGGAGGTGGACAGTGAAGGCAGCAAATGATACGTGTAGGTGCTGGGAGACAGTGGAGCTCAATCTATGTTCTTGGAAGTCGCATCCTCTAAACTTCAGTTTTCTTGACCTGACAAGCTGGCAAAATGCCTCATGGACTTCCGTGGTGTGCTCTCTCTCTTTCTCAATCCGCCTCTTTCTCCATCTGCTAACCATAAAACCATCTCCAACTCTGTGTCAAACCCTGGGCTAGTCTCATGCTGCCTGACTTCACTAAACTGTCAAAACAAGCCTGGGGGCGTCTAGATTGATGCCTATCCCACACGGGAGCCCTAACTATAGGCGGCTGTTTCTCTTTTTTTGGCTGCTCTGCGTGGCATGTGGGATCTTAGTTCCCTGACCAGGGATTGAACCTGCGCCATCTCCAGCGGGAGTGTGGAGTCAACCATTGGATCAGGGAAATCCTACAGGTGGCTATTTATTAATTCAAATTAAGCAGGATTTTTTGGCGAAGAAAATGGCAACCCACTCCAGTATTCTTGCCTGGAGAATGCCATGGACAGAGGAGCCTGGCGGGTTACAGTACAAGGGGGTCGCAAAGAGCCCAACATGACTTAGCGAATAAACCAAGCAGGATTTTAAACTTCCGTCCCTCGGCCGCTAGCTATGGTGGTCGGCAGCTGGACGACAAAGATACAGAATGCTTCCCTCACGCTGGAAAGTTCTCCAGGTCAGCACTAGATGGCAGCCCCACTTTACAGAGGGTGAAACTGAGGCTCACAGAGAGGAGCCCCAAGGCCAGACAGAGAGCGAAGGAGGGATCAGGGGTGGGCATGGAGGGTGGACAGTTCTTGTCAGCCCCTTGATGTTGGGGGTGGAGAGGAGGGAGAGAATGGTTGTCTGTATCTCTGTGTGTATATGGGGGACGTGTGCATGCACATGAGTGTGCAACATGGGGGAATTTCTGTGTGTGTGTGTGTGCGCACAGGGGTCTAACATGCATCCATATGTGTGTGCACACGGGTGTCTGTGTGTGCCAGAGGGGGCGTCTATAAATGCACATGTGTGTGTGCGTGTATATGACAAGATCTCTTGGGCTTCTTCTCTCAGCACCTGCTAAGCGGTTTCCTGTATCTACCATTTTCTACCCTAGTTTCCCTTTCTGAGTGTCTGCCCCTCCGTCTCTGAGTTTGTCTCTCCCAGTCTTTCTGGGTTCCCTTTTCCTTCCTCCCATGCTGCTGACTCTGTTCCACTGCTCTTGCTTTCTCCCCCCTCCCCCAATCTGCCTGGGTCTCTTTTTTTCTGCATCTCTGGGCGTTCTCTCTCTGTCCTATCTCAGGATCTCAGTGCTTGCATCAATTTCCCTCTCTCTGTCTCTCTCTCTGCCCCTCATCCTTCTGTTTTCTAAATCTCTTGACTCCTGGATCACAGCCGACCTCCTCCAGCGCCGAGGTCCCCTCACCCGGCCTCCTCTCTGTCCCCTACCTGGGTCCCCAGCCAGTCTCGGTCCCCTCTCATTCCCCCTTTCCAGGCCAAGGGCAGGGAATCTGGGCCAAACTAGCTCTCCCTATCTCTCCAGCCCCCCTCCCCTCCCAGCCTTAAAAATAGCAGGAGAAATTGGGACGGACGCCGAGGGGGTGAGGGCGGGGGCGCGGCCTGAGGAGGGAGAACCGGGTGTCCGGGCACTCACGTCCGTCTGGGGGCCCTTCCCAGCGCCTGGACACTCGAAGGTCACAAACTCGTGGCATCGTCGATGAACCACAAAACTGCAGACTGAAGGCGAAAATCATAGAAACCCAGAGCGGAGAGAGACCCCAGTGGACAGAAAATCAGAAAGAGGGGAGACCCAGACAGAAAGAAACCCAGGAGAGAGGGATCTCCATAGGGTTCAACACAGAGAAAATCAAAGAGACCCTGACAGGCAGAGAGAGACAGAGAGACCCCGAAAGACAGAGATTCTAAAGGAGGACCCAGGGAAAGAAACAGAGATGCAGAGAATCACGGAAACAGAGAAAGACAGAGCGCCCAGTGCCTACACACAACCAAAGACGAGACAGAGACACAGAGGCAGAGACAGAGAGAGAGGGAGACACAGAGAGGGCGAGAGATGGAGACAGAGAGGAAGCAGGATCCACGGACAGAGATTAAAAAGTGAAGAGAGAGGCAGGCAGACTAGAAGGGAGGAGACAGAGAGGTCCTTCAACAGAACGGAGGGAGAGCATCAACTTGGGCAGAAGTTGAGTCTAGGGGCGACGCCGGCGGCCGCCCCGCTCCCTGACTCAGTCTGCTCTCAGCAGTAGCAGCTGGCACTTTAGGACTCGCCCCCCTCCCCCGGCCCCCTATCTGCCGGCCCCACCCAGCCCCCACCCGCCCATCGGTGACCCCACCCGGCCTGCCCCTTGCTAGGACGGGTGTTGTTGTCATGGCAACGGCAGCCTGGGGGCCTCTGACTTTGCATCTCCAGCCCCCCTTCAGCTCCCCTTTTCCAAATCTCCCTGTTCCCATGGCAACAGATTCTCCAAATATCTGTCCCCACCTGGAGCCGGCCGAGGGAGGGGCCCCCAGTGCCACCTCCGCGGTGGCCCCGCCGTCAGAGCTTCCCCCCCCCCACTGCAGGCAGTGTCTCTGCCACACCCCCCGCCCCTGGCTCCCCCGCGCCTCTCTGGGGACCAGCGAACGCGCGTGCCAAGCAGCCTAGGCTGCGGGTCCCCAGCCTCCACCCTCCCGAGGGTCCCAGGAGTCCAGGTCCCCTGCTCTTACCTTGACACTGCAGACCCTGTTTTCCAATCCCCCTGTGAGAGTCAAGGATCTGAGGTCAGTGCAGAAAAGGGCGCTGGAACCCCTCTCCTCTGCGGGTCGTGGGAGGCCCGCGTACTCCCACCCCCTCCCGTCGGACCCAGGAGTCTAAACCCCAGCTAGCCTCCTCTTCTCAGGACCCCGAAATCCTGCCCCCTTCGTCCGTGTCCCTCTTCCCTCAGACCCAGGAGCCCAGGCCCCCAAGCCTCTTCCTTCGGACCCGGAAGGCCAGGACCCCCGCCTCCCTCTCTCTGACCCAGGAGTGCCGGCCCCTAACCTGTGCCCAGCCTGGGGCCAGGAGGCAGGGCCGCAGCCCCCCCTTTCCTGCTCATTAAGGGTCCGCATCCCCCGGGGCCCCAGCCCCCTCCCTCACCATATGAAGTCAGTGCAGTGGCTGCAGAAGGTCGGCTGCTTGAAGAAACGAGCGGTGAACTTGTGGCTCTTGACCTCATGGACCACCTTCTGCCTCAAAGCCCCCTTTCTGCAAAACAGGGGCCGGGGTCCGCCCTCTGAATCGCCTCCGCCGGGGCCCAGGCCGGACATGGCCCCCGGAACTTAGCAGGGACCGGGATCCTGCCTGTCTGGGGAAACAGGTGGAAGGGCGACTAGCCGGAGGCTCGGCAGGACAGAAGAGCCGGCAGGAGATGCCGCGGTGGGAGTGAGAGGGGCGAGGCACCTCCAGGAGCCGAGCGCGCGGGGCCGGGAGCGGAGCCCCGGGGCGCGCCGGCTCCGCCAGGGGGAGCGAGAGCCGAGAGCACGGGCGTGGAGGAGCCGGAGGCACGGGCGGCGGCGGTGGTGGGAGCTCCGGCTCCAGCACCTGCTGAAATGTGGGAGCCCCGGGCGGGGGGAGGCGTTGCCATGACGACCGAGGGGCGGGGTTTCGGCTTAAAGGCGTCCCCCCACCTTCCTGGAGAGCCCAGGGACTATGCCCTACGTCTCCAACACACACACGTGCGCACACCCACTCCGGAGGCCGAGTGAAGGGGGGGAGGCATCCTCTGAGCTGTGTCCTGCCCCCTCCCCAATCTGCCGCGCGTCCCCTTCCCGACCCCCTCCAGGGTGCCGCGGCGACTCCTGTGAGCCCACCGCAACTCCGCTAGAATCTCCGTCTGATGTGTCTCCGTTTCATTGCACAAACTTTGTATTGATGCTAAGATCCAACGGTGAGCAGGAGGGAGTCTTGACGTCTCACTTTTTCGGATGTCACCCAAGTTTCTAGTTCTCCCTCTGGGCTTCTTGTGATTTTTGTACGTCTGTGTCTCCCTCCGGGAGTGTCCCTTTCCCTCGGCCTCTGTTTCTGTATCCCTAGCTTTCTCTCTGTCTGGGTCTGGGTTCCTTCCCTTGTCTCTGAGAATTCCTGTTTTTATTTCTCTCTCTTCTTCGCTGTGTGTCTCCATCTACGTTTGTCATTCCTCCTGTGGACCACCCCCCTCCTGGGTCTTGGTGTGTCTCTCTCTCACTCCGAGTCTGTCTCCCTGAATCTCTTCTTCTCCCTCCGTCTCTGTCTCTGTGGAGCTCTGTTTCCTCTTTACTCCGTGTCTCTCTCCCTGTCTCATTCTCTATGTTCTCTTCTTTCTGGTTCTTTGCATTTCTCTCCCCTGGTCTTTGCAGATGCTTTCTCTCTGTCCCTCCCTGTTCCTCTGTGCTTGTTTCTCTCTGACCACTCTCTGACTCTATGAGTCTCTATCCATTGCTGGGGGTCTCTCTCTGAATATTTAAGCCGATTTCTCTCCTTTTCCTTCTCTCCTCTCCAGCTCTGTCTTTTTGTCCCTTCTTCACCCACTCTGTATGTCTCTCTGTCTCTGTGAATCCCTCTCAGCTCGGGGACGAGGGGGTGGGTGGAAGGTCTTTCCCTCCCTCCATGTCTCTCACTGATTCAGTCTGTCGCCCCCCGCCGGCTCTGAAATACCCTGGGCATCTCCGTCCGGGGGTTGGGAGGGTCTCTCCGAACGTTTGGCCCGGTCAGGTTTCCTCCTGTCTTCCCCTCCGTCTCCCCACCGGAGTCTGCCTCTCTCTGGTGGCAGTCTGTCCCTCCCCCGGCTTCAGAGCACTTCCCAGTTCCGGCTCCTTGGGGGTGGGAGGGGAGGAGAGGCAGGTTCTGTTACCAAGGGCAACCACGGCCGGACCGGACTGCGAGGCGCAATGCACTCTGGGACCTGTAGTCTGGGCCTGCGGATCGGCTGTTCTGGCATGGCGGCTGAGAACTTTCTTTCCCGGCATGCTCCGTGAAATGGGGCGTGGCGCTGCGGCGAGCCGGGGGCGCGAGATGCCCACTGCACGTTCTCTGGGACTCGTGGGGGTCGGGGAGTCAGCGAATTCGAGTATTAAACCCCCCAAAGTGGGGGGTCATTGGCTTTCCAGCCGCTTCCAGGAGTCCGCCGTCCCCCAGGATAGAGGATAGGGTGCGGGGGTGGCCCCGAAAACGGACCTAGGAACCCCACCACGCTCTGTTCTAGTTCGGCTTGGGTTCTCGAATTGCCAGCATAGCACCCTTAGTCCTACAGCTGTTCTGATGCATTCCAGAAGAGGGCCAAGCGTCGGGTGGGGAGGGAGACGCCGTTCGAGAAGGTGGGGATTGATTTAGGTCCGAATTCCGGGGTGGACAGTGGAGGCTTCTCCTCCCCAAAAGGGCGTAAGCCTGCTCTAGATAGCCCTCCCCCACCTCCAACAGGACCCTTCCCCCTTTTTGCAGTATCTCTTCCCAATTGCTTTTGCGGCTGTAGGTGGAAAAAATGGGTTGCACGATCCTTGAATTTTCCCCCAAATCATGCTACTTATGTATTTGTGATCGTCCTGGAGAAACCTGACAAGATGACCTTCTGTGGGATAGAGATTCGTGGCAGGAGTAATTCATTTGATCTTCTTGGAAGTTTTCAGTTGACCATGTGTGTCAGGCAGCTTAGCACTAAGGGTAAAATAGAGCTGAGAGTGGGAATTCAGGCAGGGTCAGACCCTGAAGGCCTTGACGGAAGGGCTTTGGTGTTACCTTTGGGCAATGTGGAGCGGAATGTGGAAGGATTTGAGCAGAGGAGGACAGGACCAGATCCGGATGTTGAAAGCAAGGCACCCTCCTGGGTCAAGGTGGGCTGCAGGTAGGGTAGTCCAAGGAGTAGGCTGGAACAATAGCTTGGGTGAAGCAAAACTAAAGGAACTTAGAGAATGAGACAGACATAAACAGGATTTTGTTGTGCAGTTGCTAAGTCACGTCCGACTCTTTGCGACCCCATGAACTGCAGCCTGCCAGGCTTTTCTGTCCTTCACCATCTCCAGGAGTTGGCTCAAACTGTTCTTTGAGTCAGTGATGCCATCCAACCATCTCATCCTCTGTCGGATTTAGGAAGAATACAGTGATTGATTATATTCTTTGCAGCCAAAGATGGAGAAGCTCTATACTGGCAACAAAAACAAGACCAGGAGCTGACTGTGGCTTAGATCATGAACTCCTTATTGCCAAATTCAGACTCAAATTGAAGAAAGTAAGGAAAACCACTAGACCATACAGGTATGACCTAAATCAAATCCCTTATGATTATACAGTGGAAGTGAGAAATAGATTTAAGGGCCTAGATCTGATAGATAGAGTGCCTGATGAACTATGGAATGAGGTTCGTGACATTGTACAGGAGACAGGGATCAAGACCATCCCCATGGAAAAGAAATGCAAAAAAGCAAAATGGCTGTCTGGGGAGGCCTTACAAATAGCTGTGAAAAGAAGAGAAGTGAAAAGCAAAGGAGAAAAGGAAAGATATAAGCATCTGAATGCAGAGTTCCAGAGAATAGCAAGAAGAGATAAGAAAGCCTTCTTCAGCGATCAATGCAAAGAAATAGAGGAAAACAACAGAATGGGAAAGACTAGAGATCTCTTCAAGAAAGTTAGAGATACCAAGGGAAAATTTCATGCAAAGATGGGCTCGATAAAGGACAGAAATGGTATGGACCTAACAGAAGCAGAAGATACTAAGAAGAGGTGGCAAGAATACACACAAGAACTGTACAAAAAACATCTTCATGACCCAGATAATCACGATGGTGTGATCACTCATCTAGAGCCAGACATCCTGGAATGTGAAGTCAATTGGGCCTTAGAAAGCATCACTACAAACAAAGCTAGTGGAGGTAATGGAATTTCTCCTGAAAACAGTTGAGCTGTTTCAAATCCTGAAAGATGATGCTGTGAAAGTGCTGCACTCAATATGCCAGCAAATTTGGAAAACTCAGCAGTGGCCACAGGACTGGAAAAGGTCAGGTTTCATTCCAATCCCAAAGAAAGGCAATGCCAAAGAATGGCTCAAACTACTGCACAATTGCACTCAAATCACATGCTAGTAAAGTAATGCTCAAAATTCTCCAAGCCAGGCTTCAGCAATACGTGAACTGTGAACTTCCTGATGTTCAAGCTGATTTTAGAAAAGGTAGAGGAACCAGAGATCAAATGGCCAACATCCGCTGGATCATGGAAAAAGCAAGAGAGTTCCAGAAAAACATCTATTTCTGCTTTATTGACTATGCCAAAGCCTTTGACTGTGTGGATCACAATAAACTGTGGAAAATTCTGAAAGAGATGGGAATACCAGACCACCTGACCTGCCTCTTGAGAAATCTGTATGCAGGCCAGGAAGCAACAGTTAGAACTGGACATGGAACAACAGACTGGTTCCAAATAGGAAAAGGAGGATGTCAAGGCTGTATATTGTCACCCTGCTTATATAACTTATATGCAGAGTACATCATGAGAAACACTGGGCTGGAAGAAACACAAGCTGGAATCAAGATTGCTGGGAGAAATATCAATAACCTCAGATATGCAGATGACACCACCCTCTTGGCAGAAAGTGAAGAGGAACTAAAAAGCCTCTTGATGAAAGAGGAAAGTGAAAAAGTTGGCTTAAAGGTCAACATTCAGAAAACGAAGATCATGGCATCCGGTCCCATCACTTCATGGGAAATAGATGGGGAAAGAGTGGAAACAGTGTCAGACTTTATTTTTTGGGGCTCCAAAATCACTGCAGATGGTGACTGCAGCCATGAAATTAAAAGACGCTTACTCCTTGGAAGAAAAGTTATGACCAGCCTAGATAGTATATTCCAAAGCAGAGACATTACTTTGCTGACTAAGGTCCGTCTAGTCAAGGCTATGGTTTTTCCAGGAGTCATGTGTCGATGTGAGAGTTGGACTGTGAAGAAGGCTGAGCGTAAAGAATTGATGCTTTTGAAGTGCGGTGTTGGAGAAGACTCTTGAGAGTCCCTTGGACTGCAAGGAGATCCAACCAGTCCATTCTGAAGATCAGCCCTGGGATTTCTTTGAAAGGAATGATGCTAAAGCTGAAACTCCAGTACTTTGGCCACCTCATGGGAAGAGTTGACTCATTGGAAAAGACTCTGATGCTGGGAGAGATTGCAGGCAGGAGAAGGGGACGACCAAGGATGAGATGGCTGGATGGCATCACAGACTCGAGTCTGGGTGAACTCCAGGAGTTGGTGATGGACAGGGAGGCCTGGTGTGCTGCGATTTATGGGGTTGCAAAGAGTCGGACACGACTGAGCGACTGAACTGAACTGAACTGAACTGAACTGAACTGTGTGATGACTGAGAGGGGAGATGGTAAGAAGCGGTGCCTGGGTTCTGCTGCACTCAGAATGAGACATGGTATTTCTCAGATGCTTGTGGGACTCCAAAGAAGGATCTTTGTTCTTTTTTTGTAAAAAATTCTTTTTTACAAATTATTTTGGTGTGCTGGGTCTTTGTTGCTGCACTCAAGTTTGTCTGGTTGTGGGGAGCAGGGGCTTCTCCCTGCAGGAGCCTCTCTCCCTGCAGAGCACGGGCTCAGCAGTCATAGCAGAGGGACTTAGCTGCTCCATGGCACGTGGAATCTTCCCGGACGAGGGATAGAACCTGTTTCCCCTGCATTGGCAGGTGGATTCCCCACCACTGAACCATCAGGGAAATCCTAAAGAGGGAGAAATCTTGTTCATGTCTATCCTAATTAGCTCCCTTCATTTGAGGGAGAAATTTGGAAGATCCAAACTCACTTCTTTTCTGATGAGGACAAGGTTGTTTTGATACCAGCCTCTTTCTCCTACCAGACTCAGAAATCTGGGCCTTGCCCTCTCTCCTGGAGCCCTCCCCGTGAATAAAGCAAACACAAGTCTTTCTTTTATCTGTATATTGAGGTTTAAAAAAAGAAAAAGAATGAACATTATGGATGTGGGAGAAGGGACAAGGCTTCTCTCCCGTGACTGACTGACAGCAGGGGCCGATGGGAATTAGAAGCTCCAGGGAATTAAAAAAAAAATTAAAAAATATATTTGTACATTTATATAGATCATGTTATACATGTGAGTCCCAGAGAAGCAGGAAGCTGCAGCAGGAAGCAATGAGCACACAGAAACACACCAGTGTGTGCAGCACACACAGTGAAGCTGTGCAATGCGATTCCTCTGACTATGGCATAGTAGCAATTCCCATCCCCCCACCCCACCCTCCAGGAAAAAAAAAAATTTTAAGAAACTTCCCTTTTAACAACAGGGCCAACCAGTGATTGTTGCCCTTGTGACCAGGAAAAAACAAGCAAACCCAGGCTAACATCACCTTGAAGGCTGGCAGTGGCCGTTTTCTTTTCTTCCTAGCAAAGGCAGGAGATGCTATTTTTAACACTGAAGCTGGAGGGCCACGTCCCTGTCCCTCACAAATACTTGAGACAGTTGTCTTCAAGACCCTGTGGTTCTTTGCCGCAAAGACTGCCAAGAGTCTTTAGGATGGAATACGTCTATCCCTTGCTTCCTTTAAGATGGCCTCTAGGCAGTGGGTTTTTAATAAGCCTGGCAAAAATTCTGGAGCCAATCTCAGGTGAGGCTGAGCACCAGGCGGGGCCTAGGGACCCAGGGTCTATGCTTTAAGCCTCCAGCCCACTGGAAATTATTGACCTCCAGAGTTTTTTTTTTTTTTTTTTTTAACTTAAAGGGGAGGAACACTGTACACACCCCCATCCCCACTAGGAGAAAGGGGGTTCAATTCCTAACTACCCACCCCACCCCCGCCACCAAACACACACATACACATAACACACACACGTCAACTGAGGCACAGCCAGGGCGGGCAGGCATGCTTTGGCAAGGAGGCCCCTCCAGAGGCCCAGGGTATGAACAGCTGCAAAAGGGGGTGTGTGCAGTGGAGCTCAGCACCTTTGGAGGTGGGATGGGGGGTTGGTGGGGCTGAGAAGGAAGAAGGCTCAGAGCTCCCAAGGGGTCAGGAAAGGAGGCAGAGGTGGAAACTCACAGGATGAAAAGAGAAGAGAGCCTCAAAGCAGAGAAGGTGGGAGACGAGAGCAGGCAGAAGTAAATCAGGGTGTGGCAACCGAACAGAACAGGAAGAGAGGCAACGCAGGAGGCGGCAGGAGGGACACAGACAAGGGGGCAGGAGGGCTGGGAAGGACGCGAGAAACGTAGGCGGGAGCGGGCCGGGAAGAGCACACCGGGGGGCCCAGAGCTCTTCGAAGGGCCTCCGGCGAGAAGGGGGAGTTAGGGAGAGCCCCAACCCGGGGACGAGGCTCAGACCCTGACAAAAACCAGGCGGGCTGAGTATACCAGGTCAGCCAGGTAAGCCAGCAGGTTGATGCCTGTCAGGATGGCCACAGCCAGCCGGCGGTCCCAGGAACACACGTAGTGGACGTGGCTTCTGCTGCAACCGGGATCCATATGCCGCCGCGGCTGACCACCGTGCTTCTGGTCGAACTGGTAGAGTGGCCAGAGGACCAGGGCCGTGGCGTAGGCGAGAACGGAGATCAGGGCCAGGCCCGACAGGAAAGTGGGGAAGGAGATGGGCAGGACGTTGGTGCAGTCGCCGAGGTTCAGCAGGATGGCCACGGCCGCCAGGATGAAGCAGATGGAATATACGGCCACGCACCACTCCAGGGCCGACTGGTTCTGGTACAGCCCCGGGTCGCTAATGAAGGCAAAGATGACGCAGGCCACGAAGGTCTCCAGCACCTTAAGCAGCCCAGGCACAGTGGCCATGTAGCCGGTGATCTCGCCGGGCCGGGCCCGGGTCCAGGCCACCTCGGTGGCGTAGGCGAGGCAGGCGATGCAGGAGAAAGCTGTGGCGGCGATGGCGTGGTCCCGGGAGCGCCCGTGAGACAAGAACTGCACGTAGGTGGTGGGGTAGATGATGGAGGAGGAGAGGCAGAAAAGGGCGGCGTAGCAGGCGTAGGTGATGGGGAAGTTGCGCCAAGACAGCGGGAAGCGCACCTGGAGCCCGCCCAGCTCCACGATGAGGATGATGAGCGTCACGGAGAAGCAGAAGCACCAGGTGAACATGGACCAGTTGCCCATGGGCCCCGTCCAGGCGCCCACGCTGGCCACCAGCGAGAAGGCCACGCAGGTGGAGACCAGCTGCAGCAGGCGGAGGAGGCCCAGCGGCTGGGTCAGCACCCGAGGGGACCCCACGATGGTCGGGGAGCCCAGGCCGGAGGATGACGACATTGTGGTTGTCACGGTGGTGCGGGTTACCGTCACCGGCATGGCTGGGGGGAGGGGAGAGAAGATCCTAAGAACATTTCAAATTCGAGGATCCAGGGTGCCCCCTACCCTGGGGCACTTGCCTCCCTGGAGGGGCTGCTGTGGATGGTGTAATCTGGACTCTAGCTGGAGGGGTACCCAGGATTTGGGCCTTTCAGTTTTCAAACCGGGCCAGTCCCAGGCCTACAGGGATGCCGGTGGTCCAGATGTTAGCCCCTCCCCACCTTCAGCCTCATGTCAGAGCTCAGGAGGGTAGGTACCCTGTCTCTGTTTTCCCCAGGACCCTTCTTTCTTTGCCCTGAAAGCCAACTCCTATAAAATCACATCTCTTTTTCCCCCCTCCACTCCAGACACACAAAGCTGCTCTCCTTCCCCCAGGGACTCAGCAACCCAGCCACTCAAGATTCTACTCTATGGACCACCCTGGTGGACCAGTGGTTAAGACTTTCCACACTTTCAATGCAGGCGGCAACCCCTAGTTGGGGAACCAAGATCCTATATGCCTTGGGTTACAGCCAAAAAAAAAAAAAGATTTTGCTCTAAAGTGTCCTGGTCTCGTGCCCTTCCCACCACCCCCCATCAGAAGAGACCCTGTCTTCTGTGATCTCTTAAATACCCGACCGCTGCAACTTCCTCCCTTTGGGTACCCAGGGATCTGCAGCCAGGACTTTCTTTGATCTAACAAACATTTCCAGCCTCCAGACACATTCAAGAGTCTAGCCATCACTCAGGAACCCTCTCAGGGACCCACATCTGATCAGAGCTCCCAATCTTCCAGCCTGTCGCCTCTCACTGAAGGGTAGTCTGTCCCCAGTTGGAACTGGGTATTACCAGCCTCAGCAGCACGCCTCCTGTGGCCACAGGGATTGAGGTCTGGGGTGCCTGTGTGCTAAGTCGTTTCGGTTGTGTCCAACTCTTTGTGACCCTGTGGACTGTAGCCCGCCAGGCTCCTCTGTCCATGGGACTCTCCAGGCAAGAGCCCTGGAGTGGGTTGCCATGCCCCTCTCCAGAGGATCTTTCCAACCCAGGGATACAACTGGGGTCTACTGCACTGGCAGGTGGGTTCTTAACCACTAGCGCTACCTGGGAAGCCTGGGGAACTTGCACCCACCTGAGAAGCCTGGGGAAGTTCAACCCAAAGGAAGTTAAGTTTCCTCCTGCCTCTCCCCCTTCCCCAACATAAGGTCCAGGCCCCTCCAGGAAGCAAGCCAGCTAGCCCCCAACTTCCAGGAACCTCAGCCCCCTCCCCTGACCCAGGCCACTGATGTCCCAAAGACTCAGGAATGAAGGCCCAGCCTCAATCTCCTGACCAGGTGTCCAGATCCTCACTCAGGCCCTAAAATATTTAATCTCTCGGCTACTGCTGCTCAGCCACTTCAGTCATGTCCGACTCTTTGCGACCCCATGGACTGTAGCCCGCCAGGCTCCTCTGTCCATGGGATTCTTCTCCAGGCAAGAATACTGGAGTGGGTTGCCGTGCCCTCCTCCAAGGGATCTTCGCGATTAAGGGATAGAACCTCAGTCTCACGTCTCCTGCATTGCAGGCGGATTCTTTGCCACTGAGCCACCAGGGAAGCACCCCCTGCAAGCTCGCACACCATAGCATCCACCTCTCCACTGGGTTCTCCATGCCTCTCAGACATCAACAATTTCTCCTTCCATCCTGCTTCCTTAGCAATAGCCACTTGTGATCTTGTCTTGACTTGATAGGAGCCCCCAGTCCATCAGCATGCTCTTTCCTTGCTTTCCTCTTCAGACATGCTTCCACAGCCTATCATTTCAATGACCCTCTTTTCACACTAGGATATTTAACACTCCTTTGCCATTCTGTCTTTTTATTACCCCAGTCTTGAAAAAGAAAAAGGAAAAGAATACAGAATATCTAAATAGACATTTCTCCAAAGAAGGCATACAGATGGTCACAAAGTACAGGAAAAGATGCCAAACATCGCTAATTGTTAGAGAAATGCAAATCAAAACTGCAATGAGGGGACTTTCCTGGTGGTCCAGTGCTTAAGAATCTCCAATCCAACGCAGGGAACATGGGTTCGATAAGATAAATCCCCTCCCCACCCCACCCATGCACCACAACTAGTGAAAACCCACGTGTCAAGATGAAGACCCAGTGCAGCCAAAATTTTAAAATAAAATAAATGAACAAATAGAGTTCAGGCTCAGATAGCTTCTTAAAGTGGAGAGTGTTAGACATTGAATGTGATTATTTTAAAAAAATGCCTACACTTGGAAAAAAAAAAACTACAATGAGGTATCACCTCACACTGGTCAGAATGGCCATCGTTAAAAAAGTCTACAAGTAACAAATGCTGGAAAGCATAAGGAGAAAAGAGAGCCCTCCTACCCTGTAGGTGGGAATGCAAATTGGTGCAGCCAGTGTGCAGAACAGTGTGGAGTTCCTTAAAAAACTGAAGACAGAGCCATATGATCCAGCAATCCTACTCCTGGGCACACATCCAGAGAGAGCCATACTTTGAAAAGGTGCATGCACCCCTACGCTCACAGCAGCACTGTTCACAAGGGACAAGACATGGAAACCAGCTAAATGTCCAACTGGCAGATGAATGGCTGAGGCAGACGTGGTCCATATATACAATGGAATGTCACTCGGCCATAGAGAGAAGGTGTGAGGCGACACGGCGCTTCCCAGGAGGTGCTGGTGGCAAAGAACCCATGTGCCAATGCAGGAGTTTGATCCCTGGGTCGGGAAGATCCCTTGGAGGAGGGCATGGCAACCCACCCCAGTGTTCTTGCCTGGAGAATCCCATGGCCAGAGGAGCCTGGCGGGCTACAGTCCACGGGGTCGCCAAGAGCTGGACACGACTGAAGCGACTCGGCCTGCTCACAGGCAGCAACGGGGATGGACCCAGAGACGGTCACATGAAGCGAAGCTAAGTGGGACAAAGGCACCGATCGTGTGAATCTCAAGAAGGACACCAATGAGCTTATTTATGAAACAGAAAGAGACTCACAGACTTTGAAAACGAATTTTATGGCTACCAAAGGGGAAAGGTCGAGGGTGGAGGGATCAATTGGGAGTTTGGGATTAACATAAACATACTACTATATATAAAATAGATAAACCACGAGGTCCTACCACAGCGCACAGGGAACTCGATGCCGCGGCCAGCACAAGCAAGAGTCGCACCTGCACAGGGAGAGAACGGAGCGTCCCCGCTAAGAAAATAAGAGAGAGACAAAAGATGGGGTTGAGAGGATCAGACCAAAATGGCTGATACCTTGCTTTATTATGCTGCAGCATATATAGGATAAAATACGTGATTTCTGACCTTTACAAGATTGTTTTTCATCTCCAGATACAATCACCAGACCCGTACCATTGTATACAGATCACAATAAGCTAATCTATCTTCTATGACATGTTGCCGAAACCAAACATCTTGGAGCCTTAAGGGCTATAAAAATTCTTGAGGGTGGCGGGACAGGGAGCTTAGGCACATGTCCTAGGGCTCTGCATAACGCCGAGCAGCTCCCAAGACTTAACCCTTCACGGGCAGTCCCCCGCAGCTCCCCTCTCTTTATTTTTTAAAAGCTCCATAAGATGTCGGTGTTGCAACATGTTTTTATGTATTAAAACTCTCATCTGTAGAAATTCTTTAACAATACTACGAATAAGACAAGGAGTTAGACAAATTATGATAAGCACAACAGTCAGAACCGTGCCCACAGCAATTATACTTCGCCACAGTGAATGAAGGCTAGGAAAGTTAGAAAATAAATTTTGTAAAAAATTATTAACAGTTTCAGCTATATTCAAAGTAGCTTTTGGAGCATTTTCGATGTCAAGAATTTCATTATGCAATTGTAAAAGATCTAAAGAAACATTAGTATTAAACCAAATTCCTTGTAGATGTTTTTTCACCTTATCCCACGGAAAATCAGATGTATTGTAAGGCTTTTTTGTAACACAAATCCATTTATAATTAGCATGGCATTGAATTTTCATGCGAAAATTAATACTCTGAACTTGGTCTCCTAGAACTCTAACTACATCATATAAAGCTGATAATCTATCTTCTATCTTTTTATCTATATCTTCTTGAGTTCCCATTACTTTAGTAACATTATATGACAAGGAATCTACAGTATGAGCAGCTTGAATGGATTGTGCTAAGGATACAGAAGCAGTAACAGCAGTTGCTATAAGGGTGATTAAAGATACTATACCCAGAATAATCAGGCTCACACTTCTTTCCTTGCGGCTAAGAGCCGTGTTAATGCGTTGTAGTAATTCTAAAGCAGTCTCATCATACCATTCTTCAGTTATTTCAACAGGTAACATGACAAAAGCAGGTTGTTTTACTATTATAACTTGTTCTCCTTTAGCAACACCTCTTATGCAATTAGTAAGTATGCAATTAGAACAATTTAAATGATAAATATTCAATGACAGTGTTATTTCTATATGGCCTTGTATCAACATAAACGGGTAAGGGACACAAGCTCGAGGATATAAAAACCCCGTAACTCCTACATTACCATATTTACTCCCACTAATATTGGGTTGTAAATATAGACTATTGCCATGACCAAAAGCAGCCAAAAGTTTCCACAGTTCAGTTTGAAATATAGGAGCAGTGTTTACAGAGAGAATGGGTGGATGCTGTCCTCGATATTCGGGGAAATCAGGTTTTCCCCCAGGTGCCCAGTCCCATAAAAGGATGGCATTGGCATTGTTGATGTTATACACTGATGCGACCCGTGCTCGACATAAAGTCCAAGGAATGTCTATTCCTACGCCGATGCTTAGACGTCTGCCGCAAAACGGAATGTCGAGAGGTCCAGTTCCGTTACGGTATGATCTTTTTCCGGTTTTTTCATCAATGCCAGAAATAGTCACTCGAGGATAGGATATATCAGCTGACACCTGTATACAGTGAGGATGCTGTGATTGATAAGAAAAGCACATAGGGTATTGTGTAGTAAGACCATAAAAGGAAATATTGGCTTGCTGAGGAGAAATGTGAATATCTGATTTTCCTCCTAAAAGTCTTGTATCATTGACATATACAGGTACTGTTTCTTTATCCCATCCTAAGGATTGGATCATGGGCGGATCAGGAATGTATGCCCAAAAAGCCGCAGCCTCCCCGTTTTGTATCCGCTGTAACAATAATAATAACATGATCAGTATATTAATAGGTGTCACTGGAGGTTGTACATGAGCCTCATTCCAAGCATGTCGCATCAACGCCTCAATCTGCCTCTGGGTAGGCAGCTCACTCGTGGGCTCGCTCAGTGTCATGCGACGCATCTGATGTGTCAGGGAGTTCCTCTGCCGCGCGTACCAGCCTTTCCGGTATCCAACGCGGTGCTTCGGCATCCTGTGGAAAGACACAAACATGCCCTCGTCCCCATATTAGTACAGGGTCTGGCCCATACCACAGATTGGTAAGTGGATCCTTCCATCGTACAAGTGGTTTTTTGCATGAGGATCGTTCTCCCCAAAAACGCTGGGCTGCTGAATTGCCTTCTGCGTCTAAAGTTAAAAAATTTAAAACATAAAGAGCATGATTCAAGGCATTATGCGGTGAGGGGCTATACAAGTCATTCCCCTTTTTCTGTTTTAATAGTTGATGTTTGAGACGCTGATGAGCTCGTTCCACAATACCTTGGCCCTGTGGGTTATATGGAATTCCTGTTTTATGATGAATTTGAAAAGAAAGACAAAAACGTTGAAAAGAACGGCTAGTATAACCAGGTCCATTATCTGTTTTAAGGGTTTGTGGGATTCCTGAAATAGAAAAGCAAAACAGCAAATGTTGAATACAGTGACGTGTCGATTCTCCAGTGTGAAGGGAGGCCATGAGAAAATTGGAAAAAGTGTCAATAGAGACATGAACATATTTAAGACGCCCAAACTGAGGAATGTGAGTAACATCTGTTTGCCAGAGGTGATTAGGGCGTAAACCTCGAGGGTTGACACCATATTGAGGGAGAACAAAGAATTGAGGACAAGTAGTGCAAGATTTAACAATTTGCCGTGCAGCTTCACGGGAAATTTTAAATTGCAACCGTAAAGAATGACTATTTTGGTGATGTAAGTTATGGGATTTTCGAGCTGCATCAATAGCTGATTGAAAAAACACTTGTTTAGTAAGAACGTCCGCAGTGTGATTGCCTTGTACGAGGGCACCAGGAAGGGTGGAGTGTGCACGAATATGCCCAAAGAAACAGGGGTGTTGGCGACAGTGGAGGACCTGTTGAATTAATGTAAATAAGTTAAGAACTTCAGGAGAGGTGGTGCCGATAATTGGAACAGTTTCAATCATCTGTAAGGCACCGACCACATAGGAGCTGTCTGTAAATAAATTAAAGGAAGTAGGTACAGTTAGTAATGCTTGGTGGACTGCAAATAATTCCACAACCTGAGCAGAAGAAAAGCTGGTATGTGCGTAATAAGTTTGATGGTTAATAATTAAAGCTGCAGTACCATTAGAAGATCCATCTGTAAATATAAGTGTCGCTTCGGGAATAGGTTGTCGGCGAACTATTTTTGGAAAAATAAAGGCATGAGAGCTAGCAAATTGTAACAATTTATCAGAAGGGTAATGATGAGTAATCCGTCCCGGGTAATTTGCAAAAGCTATAGACCAATTATCTGAAAATTGAAAAAGCCAATCTTGTTGTTCTAAAGCATAAGGAACACAAATGAAGGGGGGTTCCATTCCAAAATACTGGATGGCCTCGTGACGTCCCTTTGCTACAATTTTTGCAACAAGTTCATAGTAAGGGAGCAGATGTTTAGTTGGAGTAGCAGACAGATATATCCATCGCAAAGGTTTATCTTGATAGAGAACCCCTGTGGGTGCTCGGGGGGTAGGAAGTATATATAAACCCCATGATCGTTGGTAATCACAATAAGTAATCTGTTGTTGTCTAATAGCTTCCTCTATTGATTGTAAGGCTGATCGCCCTTCTGAAGAAAGTGTTCGGGGTGACGCAGGGTCAGAATCACCTTTAAGGATATCAAACAAAGGCTGCAAGGTATAAGTGGGTAGTTTTAAATAAGGGCGTATCCAGTTAATGTCTCCTAGAAGTTTTTGAAAATCATTTAGAGTTTTTAAATGGTCAGTCTGTAATCTTACTAATTGAGTATTATAAACGCGAGGATATAAGGAGAAACCCAAATAATTATAAGGAAAATGAGTTTGAATTTTTTCATCAGCAATAACAAGACCATTAAGGTTTAAGTGTTTCTTTAGAATAGAAAAAGCTTGGTACAATAGCTGTTCGTCAGCATGAGCTAGTAATATATCATCCATATAATGAACTAAATATAGCTGAGGAAAGCGTTGACGAACGGGAGCTAATGCTGTAGCAACAAATTTTTGACACAACGTAGGACTATTAGTCATTCCTTGCGGGAGGACTCTCCATTGATAACGTTGCATAGGCTCTTTGAAATTAACAGAGGGTAAACTGAAGGCAAATCTTTTACAATCTTGAGGTGCAAGAGGAATGGTGTAAAAACAATCTTTTAAATCTATAACAATGATATAGGATTTATCAGGTATAGCAGAAGGAGTGGGTAACCCAGGTTGTAGGGCTCCCATATGCATCATTGTTTCATTTACCTTACGAAGGTCTTGTAGCAATCTCCATTTCCCAGACTTCTTTTTAATAACAAAAATTGGGGAATTCCAAGCAGAGGTAGAGGGTTCAATATGTCCAAGCCTCAGCTGTTCCTGCACCAGCTGTTGTGCGGCAGAAAGTTTTTCCTGTGTCAGGGGCCACTGATCGACCCATACCGGTTCCTCAGATTTCCAATCAATAGGATCGGCATGTGTCACAGGAGAATCAGAGGTCCCTAGGGAAAACACCCCAAGCCTTTTCGCTCTTGATTAGGTTTTAAATCAAGGGGTAAAACGATGCCTTGATGTTGTTTACCCAAACCTTGATTTGGAAGTAATCCCTGATCTAACATCAAATCTGTTACGGTGGGTGAAGGACTATATAAATAAACACCCATTTTGCTTAATATATCACGCCCCCATAGATTAACTGGAAGATGGGGCAGAATATAAGGCTTAAATTGACCCGTATGGCCGTCTTTATCTGTCCAAGTAAGAAGGGACGAGCTTTGTTCTGGATTGGTAGTTTGGCCAATACCTTGAAGAGTGGAAATAGCCATCTGTTTAGGCCATGTAGTAGGCCAGTATTTATCAGAAATAACACTAATATCGGCCCCTGTATCAAGCACTCCGCGGAAAAGCTTACCATTAATGCGTAGCTCAAGTTCTGGTCGTGCCTCGGTAACATTTTGCACCCAATAGGCGTCAGATGACCCGAAACCTTTATCTTGACGGTCTCTATTAATTGTTTTTCCTTGTATAACTAATGGAACTAAAAGGAGTTGAGCTATACGTTGTCCTGCATTGATTACAATAATTTTATTAGGAGCGGAGGCTAATATTTTTATCTCTCCTGTATAATCAGAGTCAATCACACCAGGATGAATAAGTATTCCTTTTAAAGACGCACTGCTGCGCCCCAAGAGCAATCCAGCTGTCCCTGGAGGTAAAGGCCCAAACACTCCTGTGGCAAGGGTTTGAACCCCCATCTCGGGAGTTAGTACTGTGTAGGAGGTGGCACAGAGGTCCAATCCCGCGCTGCCTCTTGTGGCTCGACAGAGGTCTGCAATGGTTCTTTTGGAACCTGCAGCGTTGCCCCATAACATTGTTTCGGGGCCAGGGGCTGGCCCCTCACCCAGTTTCCCGAAACCGGGGGCAAAGGATTACCTTGAATATCCGTTTTAGAACGGCAATCCCGTGCCCAATGTTTTCCTTTTTTACATCGTGGGCACAAATTAGGAATGTTAACAGGGCTTTGTTGTTTTTGAGGGCACACTGCCGCCCGATGGCCAGGTTGACCACAAACAAAACAACCAGAATTACCTGACTTTTAAAGTCCTTTCTTATTCCGGGCTTGCTGCTGAAAAAGTACCTCCTTTATGCTTTTTCCTTGTAATGCTGCTGCCATAGCAATGCCTTGCATGTAGGAGGGTCCAATATCAGCACAAATGCGAATAAAATCAGACAGATCTCCCTTTTTACGATAAGGTCTTAAGGCAGCTTGACAGGCAGAGTTAGCGTTTTCAAAAGCCAATTGTTTTGTCAATAACATCCCAGCCTGTTCATCTGACATTATCTTACCTATAGTATCTAAAAGCCGTGCCACGAAGTCTTGGTAAGGCTCATCAGGTCCCTGTCGGACTTTTGAAAGATCTTCTGTCTTAGTACTGGAGCTAGGAAGTTTTTTCCATGCCTGCCGAGCTGCATTTGATATTTGTGCATATGCACCAGGTAAGAAATTAAGTTGAGTATCAGTAGCCTGGTAAGGGCCTTCACCAATCAACATTTCATAGGAGGTTTGTATATTTTGCTGTCGGTTAACATCAGCTATACGAGCACATTGTTCAAAAAATTCAGATTTCCATAGTAAATAATCTCCCCCTGAAAGACAAGCCCTAGCTGTTTGTTTCCAATCATTTGGGGGTAAAGCTTGAGTACCCAAATTTTCTATCATAGCAATGGTGAATGGAGCGGTAGGACCGTATTGTGAACAAGCAATCTTTAACTCTTTTAGTTGCTTAAAAGGCAGTGATTCATAATAACGCTGGTTGTTATTTTCAAAGACAGGAAAAGCAAGAGAAAAATCAGAGACAACCTCACCAAGTCGCTGTGCTTGTCTCAATGCCTTCTGCAGCGGAGACATGTTTTCAGATGGTGGAGAGGGCCCTGGAGGGGGATCGAGACCAGCCACAACAGCAGGAGCATAAGCAGGGGGAAGAGGCGGAGCAGAAGGAGATTTGGCATTGTTACTAGGAAACTTGATTCCTGAGTTCTGTAAAGCAATAGTGAGGTTTTTTAAACATTCAACCAATTCATCTTTAGATGTTGACGCCCCCTTTTCTTGTGCTAAAAAACCCCAATCTTCTTGATGGTATTTAGCAGCTTCTTCGTCTAATTCTGCCTCATCTGTGGAGGAAAGTGAATCATCATTATCTGAAGGATGCAATAAGTTAGAAAACGGAGGATCGCCTTCAACTCCCTCGGGAACAGCATACCTGGGTTCCGAATCAGGAACATGGAGAGGATTTTCTTCCTGTTTTAATAAATTTCCTAAACGTTTTAATTCATCATTATCAAAATCCAGACAATCACGAATTAGTGTCCAAAAGGATAAAGTTTCAACAGGGATTTTTTCAGGGCCATGTAAAGTATAATGAGTCCGGATTTGTTCCCCTACCTTCTTCCATGTCTCCAAATTTACTGTACCTTCTCTGGGGAACCAAGGGCAAACCTCCTCAATAAATGAAAGAAAATTGATTAGTTTAGGTTTGGAAACAGTAATTCCCCGATGTTTCAACATTACAGATAGCATATGTACAAACAATTGACGACTATGCGTCTGTCCCATATTTATACTCTCAACTATATACCTTACTACTCCTCCTCAATTGTAATGCACTTGTATACTTATATACTCACTCTTTTTAATTAATGAGAGTAGTGGCGAGGAAAACTGTCGAACAGCCCCACGTTGGGCGCCACCTGCCGCGGCCAGCACAAGCAAGAGTCGCACCTGCACAGGGAGAGAACGGAGCGTCCCCGCTAAGAAAATAAGAGAGAGACAAAAGATGGGGTTGAGAGGATCAGACCAAAATGGCTGATACCTTGCTTTATTATGCTGCAGCATATATAGGATAAAATACGTGATTTCTGACCTTTACAAGATTGTTTTTCATCTCCAGATACAATCACCAGACCCGTACCATTGTATACAGATCACAATAAGCTAATCTATCTTCTATGACATGTTGCCGAAACCAAACATCTTGGAGCCTTAAGGGCTATAAAAATTCTTGAGGGTGGCGGGACAGGGAGCTTAGGCACATGTCCTAGGGCTCTGCATAACGCCGAGCAGCTCCCAAGACTTAACCCTTCACGGGCAGTCCCCCGCAACTCGACTCAATCCTCTGTGAGGGAAGAGAATCTAAAAACAAAAGAGTATATGAAAGTGTTAGCTGTTCAGTCATGCCTGACTCTCTGTGACCCCATGGACTGCAGCCCACCAGGCTCCTCCGTCCATGGGATTTCCCAGGCAGGAATACTGGAGAGCTTTGCCATTTCCTTCTCCAGTGCATGTATATGTATAACTAAATCACTCTGCTGTACTCCAGAAACCCACACAACATTGTAAACCAACTGTACTCCAGTATAAAACTGGGTTTCCTGGTGGCTCAGTTGGTAAAGAATCCGCCTGCCTTGCAGGAGACCGAGGTTTGATTCGTGGGTAGGGAAGTTCCCCTGGAGGAGGAAAGGGCAGCCCACTGTAGTATTCTTGCCTGGAAAATCCCGTGGAAAGAGGAGACTGTGGGCTACAGTCCGTGGAGTCACAAACAACTGGACGCAACTGAGCATCTGAGCATAAGCCAATATAAACTAAAAATTAAAAAAAAGAAAAAGCCCATCTATCAGGGTTTCTCCCTTGCATGTGTTTATCCCTAAGCAATTGAACATCACTGGAGAAAGTCATATTACAAGGCATAACGACATAGTGAAAGTGAAAAAGTGAAAGCATTAGTCATGTCCGACTCTTTGTGACCTCATGGACTGCAGCCTGCCAGGCTCCTCTGTCCATGGAATTCTCCGGGCAAGAATACTGGAGTGGGCAGCTGTTCCTTTCTCCGGGGGATCTTCCCGACCCAGGAATCGAAGCCAGGTCTCCTGTACTGCAGATGATTCTTTACCATCTGAGCCACCAGGCAAGCCACAAAGACGTGGCAACCAAACTCAGTACTGGGCTCGTGCAGTGTTGCCTGCAGCCCTGTGGCAATCCTCTGGTCGGCTCTTTCTCACTGTCATGGTGACAAGCGCACTATTTTTAGGCTCTTTGATCTCTGCCCTCAGCCTGCATTCTCAGTCTATGACCTACCTTCTTTATTTAGAAAGAGAACAGAAGTCGTTGGCTGGTCAGTTCCTCAACTTCCCCAAACTGAAACCAGAATGTGACAGTATTTCCAGAACTGTTCTTGAACTATAGTGAAGTTCTTCCTATCTCACGCTAATCCTGTCTTTTTTTTTTTTGCATTTCTTGTCTTTTAAATTGTAGTAGATTTGATGTAAAATATTATATACATTTACAGGTGTACAATATGGTGATTCACACTTCTTAAAGCTTATACAGTTATTCTAAAACATTGGCTATATCCTCTGTGTTGTACCATATATCCTTGTAGCTTATTATATACATAATGGTTTGTACCTCTTAATCCCTTACCCCTATACTTCCCCTCCCCTCTTCCCTCTGCTCACCGGTAACCACTGGTTTGTTCTCTACATCTGCGAGTCTGTTTCCTTTTTGTTGTTGTTATATTAACTATTTTTCTTCTTCTTCTTTTTTTTTTTTTTAGATTCTACATATAAGTGATAAAATTCAGTATTTGTCTTTCTCTGTCTGACTTATTTCACTTAGCATAATACCCTCCAATGCTTTCATGTTGTTGCAAATGGCAAAATGGCCTTTCTTTTTGTGGCTGACTAGTATTCCATTGTGTGTGTGTGCGGATCCTTACTCATTCACGTCGATGGGCACTTAGATTGCTCCCATATCTTGACAGCTGCAATAATGGCACCGTGAACACTGGGGTGAATGTATCTTTTCAGATTCATGTTTTTGTTGCTTCTGGATACAGACCCAGGAGTGAAACTGCTGGTTCATATGGTAGTTCTGTTTTTAGTTTTTTGACTTAAAAAATTTCTACTTCTCTTTTTGACCCTTAAATACATTCTTCTTCTCATCAACTTACTATCGCTCTTAACAAGGGATACTCTGCTGCTATTACTCAGCCTCTCCTGCTCACAGAACCTTTCACTGACTGACTTTTTGAGAACTAATCGTTGTTTTCAATTGTGGTCAAATACACAGAACAGAAAACTTACCTTCTAAACTTGCCTTTTTTGGACATGTACCGTTCAGTGGTGATAAGAACGTTCATGGAGTGACCACATGAAGACACAAAGAAAAGATGGTTGTCAACAAGCCAGGGAGAGAGAACTCAGAAGACACCAACCTCCAACTTGATCTAGGATTTCTAACTTCCAGAATTGTGAGAATATGAATTTCTGTCTAAGCCATACAGCCTGTGGCACTTTGTTATGGCAGCCCCATGGAAACTAACCTATCACTTTGAAAAAAAAAGAATTTTTTTTTTTTGCAGCCCCTTCGGGAATCTTAATTCAGGCATCTTAATCCATGCCCCCTGCAGTGGAAGCACAGAGTCTTAACTGCTGGATCACCAGGAAAGTCCCCTATATTTTCTTTCAAATCCATCAACTTCTATGCATCTCTGTATTAGTCAGAGGTCGCTGGGTAATACATTTCCCCAAAGGAATGAAATTCTACAGCATGGATAAACCTTGAAGACATTACATTTAGTAAAATAAGCCAGACACCAAGTAACAAACACTATAGGGTTCCACTACCACAAATACTGTAGTAATCCCAATACTACAGGATTCCACTACTTAAAGTAGCCAAATCCTTAGAGACAGAAAGTAGAATAGTATTTACCCAAGGCTGGGGGCAGGGGGAATGGGAGTTAATATTTCAGGGGCCCAAAGTTTTAGTTTGGGATGATGGGAAAAAAAGTTCTGGGATGTGTAGAGTGCTGATGGTTGTACCACCAGTGAATGAAGGCCACCGAAATTGTATGCTCAAAAATGGAAAATTTTAGGTAAATTTTGTGTTATGTGTGTTTTACCACAAAAGTTAAAAGAAAGAAGACGGGACTTCCCAGGCAGTCCAGTGGTTAAGACTCTGCACCTCCAGGGCGGTGGCTGTGGATGTGGGGGGGTGGGGGGGGTGCAGGGTCGATTCCTGGTCAGGAAACTAAGATCCCCACATGCCTAAAGGCTCAGTCAAGAAAAGAAAAAAAGAAAGAAATAGAAAAAATTATGTAAAAATACATAAATAAAATGTAAAATTCAGTTCTGTAGTTCCACTGGCCACATTTCAAGCACACAGCGGGATCATCATATTGGATTCAAGTGTGTTCGTTTCTTAAACTCAGAAATCTGAAACTGTTTTTTGGAGTGTGGAAGCCTGTACTGGGCTCCCCTGGTGGCTCAGACAGTAAGACTCTGCCTGTAATGCAGGAGAGTGGGGTTCGATCCTTGCCTGGAGAATCCCATGGACAGAGGAGCCTGGTGGGCCATAGTTCATGGGGTCGCAAAAGAGTTGGACACAACTGAGCCACTAACACTTTCACTTTCAGCCTGTGCTAGATACAGATCCCAGCAGTATTTAAAACAAAACAAAACAAAACTTTGTGACTAAGTGGGTTTTATCCTAGAAATGGAAGGATGGCTAATATTCAGAAACCGTTAATGAGATTTATCCCATAAACAGAGCCAAGTAGGAAAAAACCACGTGACTATCCCATATGCACTAAAAAAATATCTGACAAAACACAATTTAAAAAATTGAAGAAACAGGAAGTCAGGGTTCCTAAAGCTGTTAGACATCTGTGGCTCTCCAGGGCTCCTGCTCTGTGAAGAAATTTCTCTGGTCTTTGGTGTCAGGGTGGCTGTGGAAAGCTACTGCTTCTAGAATTTCCTCTCCAGGCTTCAGCGTGTATAAATACTACAGGCCAGGAACTTCCCAGCACGGGACCCTCTATTGGGGTTAGTTAAACCTCTTGTGGCTCAGAGGTTAAAGCGTCTGCCTCCAATGTGGGAGACCCGGGTTTGACCCCTGGGTCAGGAAGATCCCCTGGAGAAGGAAATGGTAACCCACCCCAGTATTTTTGCCTGGAGGATCCCATGGACGGAGAAGCCTGGTAGGCTACAGTCCAGCGGGTCGCAAAGAGTCCGACACGACTGAGCAACTTCACTTTCACTTTCACACCTCTTGTAAGCACACAGGTGGGAGCTATTGCCTGACCTTTTCTTTTTGGCTAGGCGACTTGTGGGATCTAGTTTCCCCACACAGGGATTGAACCCATGCCCCTTGCATTGGGAGGCAGAGGCTTAATCACCGGACCACCAGGAAGTCCCACTATTATCCGATTTATTAGGAAGACTAAAGGGGCCAAGACCCGCCTTCTTCTCCCTCTCTTAGCTGATCGCTTCCTTCTGGGGCTTTGAATTGGGCAGGAAAGAAGCAAGGACACTGGAAATTAAGAGCACAGCTTCAAGGGCGGAGGTATGAGGTGCTGAGTGCTGACTGGAGGGAGTGATGGGGGGCGGGGGCGGGGTGGGGGGGGGCGGTGGCCAGGCAGCTTCTTGGCCTGGGTGGCTGGGTGCACGTGACTTAAGAGCATTCTCTCCGCTGTATATTCTTGGCTTCCGGCCAATTTACGTTCTCCAGCCATCCCCGGAGCTCGGCCATTTACTCGGTTCTGTGTCCTGCCCTTAAGCCCCTCCTTTGCTTCCCACAGGCAGAAGCAACGCCTTTCATTTGCAGATCAGAACCTGGATAGGTAGCAACTCTCACCATTGCTGGAGACCCCCACGAAACCTCCCCCCACATTTCTGAGAGGAGGTTTCACCCCCATGAGATGATTTTCTTTCTCCTCGAGATGCAGATTGGATTAACAGATGGTGATTTTCATCGTAATCTCTTCAGCAAAATAGACTGAAGTCTTCTGTTTGAAAGACGTAGGCCGCCTTTGGTGGAGGGGCCGGGGGGTGGGGAAGGAAGGAAGGAAATCTTATTTGGTTTGTAAAACTCCCCTCCTAAATGTACTTATCAGATGGAAATAAATCAAGTCTCTGCTTATAAAGGACTGGATAAATAAGCTCAGGCATCTCTAGATAATGCGGCAAGATGTATATCTTAAAAAAAAAAAAAAAAGAAAGAATTAGGAAGCTCTAGTTACCTAAATGGAAGATTTCCCAGGATAACAGTCTTAAGCGAAAAAGGCAAGATGTGGGACCCTGTTACAAGGATTTAACCTTCTGGTGAGAAAATATAAAAATAAGAAGATGCGTTCCTATTTTATTGTGTTTGTTTGTATAAACACTGCAACGGTCCACAAGAGACTCGAGAAAGTGCAGACCTCCCCAAGAGCGGGCAAAAGCCCCCACAGAACAAGTAGGGGCTTCCCTGATGGTCCAGTGGGTAGACCCCACACTGCCTCTGCAGGGGGCTCAGGGTCCATCCCCGGGTCGGCAACTAAGATCCCACATGCCTCCTGCTGTGTAGCAAAATTACAAAACCAAAACAAAAAACAAACCCAAAGCAGCAAAAACACAAACCAACAACAGAAAACTGAGATGTGGGACTGAAACTTCTTCCTGTATGTGTATAAATTTCAAATTCTAAACACATGAACACATTACTTACTTAAAATCATATCTATATATAGATTATATGACTCAAGGCACAGAAAATACTTAGGACAATGACTCCACGTCAGTATATGCTAATTATTATATGATGCATAGTGCATATTAATATGATATAAAATATGCCATAGAAAGTTCTGGAAAGCTACACAAGAAATGGGCTCAGACCAAAGGGAAAGGAGGATTGGGCAATTGGAACTTTATCTACCCTTTTTGGTGCGTTTTCTGAGTCCTCTCTCCTGGTAAATGCATTACCAAGACCAACCACAGAAGGATGCATGCATTTTAACGAGCTATTTATAATCTGCCAGGCAAGGAGCCTTACGATGACAAATGAATACAGATGACTTTTTCTCCTGAGTTTCTACGAGGAGACTAGAGGAATGTCGCAGTTCGCCTTCACAGATAAAAATAGGTGGGGATCAAAAAAAAAAAAATAGTGGGGAATCTAACATAAAAAATTGCGAAGGCTTGAAGGCCAAGACTGATGAAACCACGATCCACAGGCATGGGATTTATCGCATACCTATTGGGGATTTCAGGTGTGTGTTGGGGGGGTGGTGTTTGCGGCCTGGAGACGGGTCACCTCCCGGACGAGTTACCTGGGCCAGGTAACCTCTTCACACCCTCTGGGACCTCAGAACAGAGGCAGCTTCCATAGAAAGACCTCGTTTCAGGTCATCTTGGGGCTGAACCCAAGTTTTCACCACTTGCGGTCTGTCTGTCTAAATCTGTAGCGAAAAGGCATGGAGCCAGGCCCAAACACACGAAAACAACTCAAGACGGTCTGGGCCCTGCAGGGGGTGCGGGGGGCGGGGAGGGCGCATCCGTGTGGCTCGCCCTCTAGCGGACGGAGAGGGTAAAGCACGTTCAGCCTGGAAATGGAACCAGGGCGTCGGTCTTCCTTTCAGGGCTGGGTGTCAGGGGCGAGTGCGCAAGACCGACCGCCAAGAAGCTCGCTGCTCCGCCCTGCATGTTGGAGGAGAGACGGGGAGGAACCAAACCCCTCGACTAGTTGTCCTTTTTGAGCAGGAAATCAAAAGGTATGGAGGATCCGCACAAGTCTCTTTTAGGCTGAGCGAAAGGGCCTTTGGAGGGTGTGACCGTTGAGCTCAGAGCTGAAGGACGAAGAAGAGCCAGAGGCCACGGAAAGCTGGCCATTCTGGGCGCGGGAAAGAGCAAGTGCCTCGAGGGAGAGGGAACCCCTTGGCCCCCTCCCATCAGGGGACTGTCCTCACCCGCACCCCCGTCGACGTGTTTCTGAAAGAGCAGAAAGCCCACGTGGATGAACTCGGGGCTGCAGAAGGGAATGGGGCAGGTAACATGGTATTGTCACAAAGACAAGGTATACGGGCCGAGGAAACAGAACACGGATTTCAGACACACGCACACACACTGAAAGCTACCGATACGGGGAGAAACGCACACAGCACCGCAGCGGAGGAAGGATGAACTCGTTGGTTGTTGTACTGCTCAGCCAATGACCCTACCCCACTCAGCCCTGTCAGATTCTTTGCCATCCTGTGGGCTGTAGCCTACCAGGGTCCTTTGTCCCTGGGATTCTCCAGGCCAGAATACTGGAGTGGGTTGTCATTTCCTTCTCCAGGGGATCTTCCTGACCTAGGGATCGAATTCCCATCTCTTGTGTCTGCTGCGTTGGCAGATGGGTTCTTTGCCACCGATGCCACCTGGGAAGCCCCCTCTTACCATATCCCCAGATAAATTTCCAGATGCTTCTTAGGTCTAATTGAGGAAGATAAATAGAGCATGTTCAAGAAGAAGACCTCTTTGCGTACTGAGGTTGGCAACAACTTCTTAAACAGGACACAATCATTGTGTACAAATGAAAAGTGGGAAACTGAACTGGAACTTCTGTCGCTATAAGTTGAATGTCTGTCTATGGCCTTTGAAATTCATGTTTTGAAATCCTGACTCCTAACATAAGTATTCGGAAGTGGGGGCTTTTGGGAGGTCACTAGTTCATAAAAGTGGAGCCCTTGTAAATTGGGTGGATGTCATTATAAAGGATCCCTTCACGCTACTGTGTATAAAATAGATAACTAATAAGAACCTACGACGAGCACAGGGGACTCTATTCAGTACTCTGCAATGACCTCTGTGGGAAAAGAATCTGAAAAAGAATGGAGATATATATATATATATATATATATATATATATATGTATGTATATATCTACTTACCTGGTGGGCTCTTTCCTGGTGGCTCAGATGGTAAAGCGTCTGCCTGCAATGCAGGAGACCTAGATTTGATCCCTGGGTCGGGAAGATCCTCTGGAGAAGGGAATGGCAACACACTCCTGTATTCCTGCCTGGAGAATTTCCTGAATAGAGGAGTCTGGCAGGCTACAGTCCATGGGGTTGAAAAGAGTTGGGCACGACTGAGTGACTTTCACTACACTACTGCTGTACGTATATGTATAACTAATTCACTGGGCTGTACACCTGAAACGAACACAACATTGTGTATCAACTATACTCCAATTAAAAAAAAAAAGAGAGACCCATCAGCGCATCCTCCAGACCCTATGCCGTGTGAGAGCACAGTGGGAAAGGAGTCATCTGTGAGCCAGTGAGCAAACCCTCGCCAGTCACCAAACTGCTGCTGCCTTGATCTTGGTCTTCCCTCCTCTAGAACCATAAGAAATAAATGTCTTGTTTGTAAGTTACCCGCTCGGTGGTATTCGATTGCAGTAGCGCCAATGAAATAAGACATCTGTTCACCCCAAGTCACTTTCTTGTTGTTGTTGTTTTTTAGTTGATTTTTGTTGGCATATGATTGCTTTACAATATGGTGTTACTTTCTGCTGTACAGCAAAGTGAACCAGCTATATATATACATATAGCCAGCCCCTCTTTTTTTTGGATTTCCTTCCCAGTTATGTCACAACAGAGCTCTAAGTAGAGAGAGTTCCCTGAACTATACAGTAGGTTCTCACTAGTCATCCATTTCACACATACTATCAATATCAATAGTGTATATATATGTATGTATGTATGTATATATATATATATATATATACGTTAGGTAGTTAGAATAGGGGAAAGGAATCCAGAATGTCAGTCGCTAAAAGACAAGGAAGTAGGTGGGAGGGGGGTTCATGTTTGGGAACGCATGTAAGAATTAAAGATTTTAAAATTAAAAAAATAAAAAACTAAAAAATAAAAAAAATAAAAAAATCTCCTCAATAGTTCTTAAGTTTAAAAAAATAAATAAATAAAATAAAAGACAAGGAAGTGAAAAGCATAGAACAAAGCAAGGTCTGAGATCCGTAGTGGTGACCTCAGGTAAAACAAACAGTGCTCCTAGCTAGCCCTATTTACATAGGGCAGGCCCAGGGGGAGGAGAAAAAGCATATAAAAAGAGGAACCAAAATTGGGCTGGGGGCCTCTTCTCTTCACGGCATTCCTTCATGCCTCAAGGATGTTATTTTCCTTCACTTTCTAAATAAAACAGCTGTAACACGGAGCTGTAACACTGGTCTGTCCGAGGGCTGTAATGCTGGTCCATCTGTCGCTTCAAAGTTTCGTTGTGACGAGATAGAACCGAGGACGTTACAAACTCCCCGACATCTGTATCAATCCCAAGCTCCCAGTTCATCCCCCGCTACCTCCTTCCTCCCTTGGTGTCCATATATTTGCTGTCTACATCTGTTTGTCTATTTCTGTTTTACAAATAAGATCCTCTTTACCATTTTTTTCTAGATTCCACATATATGTGTTAATATGCAATATTTCTTTTCCTTTTTCTGATTTACTTCTCTCTGTTTCACAGTCTCTAGGTCCATGTACATGTCTACAAATGACCCGATTTCATTCCTTCTTCTGGCTGAGTGATGTCACGTTTGATGATCACGGTGGCACAAAGTCACAGTTCCAATGCTTTTGAACTGTGGTGTTGGGAGAAGACTCTAGAGAGTCCTTTGGACTGCAAGGAGATCCAACCAGTCCATCTGAAAGGAAATCAGTCCTGAATACTCACTGGAAGGACTGACGCTGAAGCTGAAGCTCCAATACTTTGGCACCTGATGCAAAGAACTGACACATTTGAAAAGACCCTGATCCTGCTGAGAGGATAACAGGCAGGAAGGCCAGGGATCTCCAAACAGAGGAAATAGGCTACAAGGGTCAGACATTTTTATCTCTCCCTTAAGTGGCAGGAGGAAACAAATTACAAGTGTCAGATTTTTTTTTCCTTCTCTATACAAAGTTAAAAGGAGGTTCCTCTTAAGATTCTGTGTGGCCGTGATGACACCAGGTTCCACCTGAATTCAACTTTTCTTAAGCCTTGAGCTCACCAATGCGCTTCTCTTATGGAAATGCTTTTCTTAAGCTATGTTAATGAAACTATGTATCTGCTTTGGAATTTGCCTTTCTTCAAAATGGTTCCACCTAAGACTAACTTTTTTTCCTTTTCTCAAACCCTGGGCTGATAACAGCTCAGCAAACCAGTATTCGTATCACTTGTTGTATGGCCGGGGGATGATACACCTCGTTCCATCCTATCTCAAAAATGCATATTGTGGGAGAGGGGCTAGTGAAACTCCCTCAGCCTTGAGGTGTCTCTTTTATCTGATTAATAGCTTTCTAACAGACAGGAATCACCTGGCTAAAGACTAGCAGGGGGTCACTCTTTCTGCCCCCTTCTGATGTCTATGTCAGAAGCTTTCTCTGTCTCTTTTATACTTTAATCAATCTTTATCACACCAAAGCTCTGAGTAATCGAGCGCCGTCACTGGCCCCCGGTTGAATTCCTCTCCTCCAGAGGCCAAGAATCCTGGTATCTTTCACAGCTGAGCAACAGCCTTTCACCAGGAAAAACTGAAGGCAGGAGGAGAAGGGGATGACAGAGGTTGAGATGGTTGGATGGCATCACCCACTCAATGGACATGAGTTTGCATAAATTCCGGGAGTTGGTGCTGGACAGGGAAGCCTGGTGTGCTGCAGTCCATGGGGTCACAAAGAATCAGACATGCCTGAGTGACTGAACTGAACTGTGGCACAAAGGAGTCTCTGAAGGAGAAGTGGGAAATGATACAAGAAGAACCCACTTTCTCTCTGGAACCTGTTCATGAATGGCAATTTACCCCCAGGTTTCCATGACAGTGAAGTGGGTGCTGGAAATTGAGTCTCTCCCAAAAGAAAATGTGTTAGGGGGACCCTGGGCACTTCTGGAGAACCTCAGGGGAGTGTAGGGGTTGAGACTAGTGCTGACAGGAATGTGGGTGTGGCAACTGTGAGTTAAAAATGACCTCTCACGTCCAGACCCTCTGCACAGCCTCTTGGCCTTATCATCCCTGAGAAAACACCAAGCCCCTGGCTTCCAGGGTGTGTGTAGGCCACCCAGGTTGTGTGGCTTCCAGATGTCCCAACGTACCAATCAGCCATTAAAAAAGTTCCTTTAAAATGTGCTTATTTTTGGCTGGGCTGGGTCTTTGTTGCTGCGCCCTGGCTCTCTCCTGATGCAGTTAGTGGGGGCCACTCTCTAGCTATGATGCCTGGACTTCTCACTGCGACGGCTGCTCTCGTTGCGGAGCACAGGCCCTAGGGCAGCCAGGGTTTCTGTAACCGCAGCCCGTGGACTCAGTGGTTTTGGCTCCTGGGCTCTATAGCACAGGCTCAGTAGTGGTGGCGCACGGGCTTATTGCCTCGAGGCGTGTGGGACCTTCCTGGAGCGGGGATTGCACCCGAGTCTCCTGTGTTGGTGGGTGGATGATGGGCGGATTCCTCCCCACTGAGCCACCAGGGGGGCCCACTATTCTCCCTTCTAGTCAGGAGACAGCCAGCTCCAGTGGGTAACTGGAGGAGAGTCTGTTTACAGAGGTGTGACCAGAGCCTAGGAAAACATCCCGGATCTATTGTTCAATGAAACCACGAGATGCAGAGTGGCTCAGGAGCTGCGCCATCCTTCGTCTGAGGAAAGGTTGGGACAGAGGAATGGACGTTGCTGTTGTCTGGGTTTTTGCATAAACACTGGAAGCGTGCCCAAGAAGCCATCCAGTGGTGGTGTCTAAGGAGGAAAGAGAGACCAAGTATTTAGGTGTAGCGGCAGAGACGAGACCTTTGAAAAGGTGTTGCTTCTCATATTCTTGGGGTGTTTCTTGTGGTGGTGGTGGTGGTGGTCCCCAGCCCTCTGCCCTGGGAGCCACCCTTCTCTGCTTGATTTTCACGACTTCCAGCTTCTGAGATTCCACACAGGAGTGATGGTCGACAGTATTTCTCCATCTGACTCATCTCACTTAGCATAATGCCCTCAGGGGCTACCCCTGTTGTTGAAATCTTTTTTCTTTTCTTTTCCTGGCGAGGGGGTGGGGCACCCTGAGGGACTTTCGGGATCTTAGTTCCCTGATCAGGGATTGAACCTGGGTCCTTGGGAGTGAAAACATGGAAGCCTAACCACTGGACCACCGGGGAATTCCCTCTCTTTTTTTTTTAAAATTCAGGTATAATTGACATATTACATTATGTTAGTTTCAGGTGTGTGATGTAATGATTTCAGAGTTGTATATTTTGCAAAATGGTCACTGTAATAAGTCTAGTCGACATTCATCACCATATCATTACAATTTTTAAAAAACTTATTAAAAAAATTATCTATTTTTGGCCACACTGGGTGCCTTGGGGGAATCTTAGCTCCGCAGCTAGGACTGAACCCAGGCCACGGCTGTGAAAGCGCCAAGTCCTAATCGTCGGACGATCAGTGAACTCGTTACAGGTTTGTTCTTTCTTTCTTGTGATGAGAACTTTTAAGATCTACTCTGTTAGCAACTTTCAAATATCTAAGATAGTATCATTGACTATGGTTCAGTTCAGTTCAGATGAGTCGCTCAGTCATGTTCGACTCTTTGCTACCCCACAAATCGCAGCACTCCAGGCCTCCCTGTCCATCACCATCTCCCGGAGTTCACCCAGACTCACGTCCATCGAGTCCGTGATGCCATCCAGCCATCTCATCCTCTGCCGTCCCCTTCTCCTCCTGCCCCCAATCCCTCCCAGCATCAGAGTCTTTTCCAATGAGTCAACTCTTTGCATGAGGTGGCCAAAGTACTGGAGTTTCAGCTTTAGCATCAGTCCTTCTAAAGAAATCCCAGGGTTGATCTCCTTCAGAATGGACTGGTTGGATCTCCTTGCAGTCCAAGGGACTGTCAAGAGTCTTCTCCAACACCACACTTCAAAAGCATCAGTTCTTCAGCACTCAGCCTTCTTCACAGTCCAACTCTCACATCCATACATGACCACTGGAAAAACCATAGCCTTGACTAGACAGACCTTAGTTGGCAAAGTAACGTCTCTGCTTTTGAATATACTATCTGGGTTGGTCATAACTTTTCTTCTAAGGAGTAAGCGTCTTTTAATTTCATGGCTGTAGTCACCATCTGCAGTGATTTTGGAGCCCCCAAAAATAAAGTCTGACACTGTTTCCACTGTTTCCCCATCTATTTCCCATGAAGTGACGGGACCAGATGCCATGATCTTAGTTTTCTGAATGTTGAACTTTAAGCCAACTTTTTCACTCTCCTCTTTCACTTTCATCAAGAGGCTTTTTAGTTCCTCTTCACTTTCTGCCATAAGGGTGGTGTCATCTGCCTATCTGAGGTTATTGCTATTTTTCCCGGCAATCTTGATTCCAGCTTGTGTTTCTTCCAGTCCAGCATTTCTGATGATGTCCTCTGCATAGAAGTTACCATGGGTCATTTTTTGTTGTTTAGACTCCAAGTCGAGTCTGACTCTTTGTGACCCCATGGACTGCAGCCCACCAGGCTCCTCTGTCCATGGGATTTCCTGGGTGAGAGTACTGGAGTGGGATGCCGTTTCCTTTTCCAGGGATCTTTTCCCACCCAGGGCTCAAACCAGCAATCTCGTGCACTGGCAGGCGGGTTCTTTGCCACTGAGCCACCAGGGAAGCTCCATACCTCCCTACACAGATGCAATATTTTATAGGACTGACATTTTATAACTAGAAGCTGGTAGCAGTCTGCAACCTTTTTTTCCTGATATGGCCACCATTTCGTCCTTTTTCCTTTGCAGGTTACCATGTAAATTATTACCGAGTCAGAAGCTGGGTATATAATTTCATCTGGCTAGCAGGGAGCCTTGGGCTTGCCCGGCGGCTCAGTGGTAAAGAATCCACCTGTAGTGCAGGAGATGGAGAAGATGCAGGCTCGATCCCTGGGTGGGGAAGATGTCCTGGAGGAGGAAATGACACCCCACTCCAGTATTCTTGCCTGGAGCATCCCATGGACAGAGGAGCCTGGGGTCCATGGGGTCACGGAGAATCGGACACAACTGAGCGCCCGATCACATCACGCAGCAGGGAGCCTTACGACTGGAAATGAAGGCAGATGCACCGTGAGCTGGAGTCTGCAAGGAGACTTAGCGAGCTTGTCCCTGGGGAGGAAACAGGAGCCTCGCTGCAAAGACAGAGTTAGCGATAACAATCAATCAGTGACTGCTGACCTGTCAAACAGGCAGCAGGAAGGAAGGCCAGAGCTTGACGCCAAGGGTCCTTATCTCCAGACTTGGGTCCTCTGGCATCTCTCGCTGGGGTCTGGCGTCTAAATCAGGCTGCATCCGCGCTGGCGGGCCAGGAGCTGCTGCACGGTTGCCGCCAGGCCCAGTTCCTCTCCTGGAATGGGGATCCTTGGCGGTTTCCAGAATGAAGTGTCATTTCCCAGATGAACTGGAGAGTGAGAGTCTGTGCTGGCCGTGGGGGCTCTCACCCTGGGGTCGCTCTCAGTCTATTCCTGGGTGGGAGTCTGGGGCAGGCAGTTTCAGGACAGAAACTTACAGGGTCTTGCCAAGTTTTCTATGCAAATCCGAGACCTGTGCGGGCTCTCGCATGCCGAGATCGCCCTCTAGTGATGGAAAAATGCATTTAGTAGTAAAGAACCCACCTGCCCTGCAGGAGGTCTAAGAGCATGTGGGTTCGATCCCTGGGTCGGGAAGATCCCCTGGAGGCAGAAATGGCAACCCACTCCAGTCTTCTTGCCTGAAGAATCCCATGGACAGAGGAGCCTGGCGGGCTACAGTCCACGGGGTCGCAGAGAGTCAGACATGACTGAGGCAACCAAGCGCTGATAAAGATGATAACAATTCTTTCCTCCAGCAGCGATTTACTGACTGTGCATAAGGGTCATAGGTACGGGGGAGACGGCAGGGGATCGGACAGACACGGTCCCATACATCACGGAATATCACTCGGCCATAAAAAAGAATGAAATACTGCCATTTGTGACAACATGGGTGGACCTCAGGAGTATTGCACTAAGTGAAATAAGTCAGACAGAGAAAGATAAATGCTGTATAATTTCACATGTGCGTGGAATCTGAAAAGAAAGGCAGAACAAATGAACAAATACAAACACAGAAACGGAGTTATAGATACGGAGAACCACCAAGGCGTCGCCAGAGGAAAAGGGCTACGGCGGAAAGAAGCAGATGGGGGCGATGAAGAGGCGTGGAGAGGTGCAGAAAAAGTGGAAATAGATGCGGGAAAATGGAAACCTGCAGATGTTATTTCCCTGGGCTCCAAAATCACTGCAGACAGTGACGGCAACTATGAAATTAAAAGACGTTTGCTCCTTGGAAGAAAAGCTATGACCAACCTAGACAGCACATTAAAGAGCAGAGATATCACTTTGCTGATGGAAGGCTCGTCTAGTCAAAGCTATGGTTTTTCCAGTAGTCATGTGTGGATGTGAGAGTTGGACCATAAAAAGGCTGAGCACTGAATAACTGATGCTTTCAAACTGTGGTGCTGGAGAAGACTCTTGAGAGGCCCTTGGACTGCAAGGAGATCCAACCAGTCCATCCTAAAGGAAATCAACCCTGAATATTCACTGGAAGGACTGATGCTGAAGCTGAAACTGTAATGCTTTGGCCACCTGATGCAAAGAACTGACTCACTGGAAAAGACCCTGATGCTGGGAAAGACTGAAGGCAGGAAAGGGGGCGACAGAGGATGAGAAAGTTGAATGGCATCACCAAGTCAATGGACATGAGTTTGAGCAAACTCAGGGAGATCCTGAAGGACAGGGAAGTCTGGTGTTCTGTAGTCCACGGAGTCACAAAAGTTGGACACGACTTAGCAACTGAACAACAGCAATCTTCTTTGAATTACACGGTGGTCCAGTGGCTAAGACTCTGAGCTTCCACTGCAGGGGGCAAGGGTTTGATCCTTGCTTGGGGAACTAAGATCTCATATGCTGCGTGGCTTGGCCAGAAAGAAATGAATCATGACTATGGAATGTATGGTGTGGAAAATACAGTTTGTAACTATGTGATATCTTTGCACGGTAACATATTGTGACTAGACTGTGATCATTCTGAAGTATATAGAAATAATGAATCACTGTGTTGAGTAATAGGAACTCACATAGTGTTGTAGGTCAGTTATGCTTCAAAACACAAACTCAGAGGATAAGCGATCAGGTGTGTGGTCACCAGAGGTGGGGGTGGGCCGAGGAGCCTCAAAAGGCACAAATTTCCATTCCTAAGCAAGTAGTAGGGTGTCACGTAAAACATGGTGGGTATGATCAACCCTGCTCTGTATTATGTGTGTCAGTCGTTAGGAGGCATTTCCCTGGTGGTCCAGTGGTTACGACTGTACCTTCCAATGCAAGGGACTCGGGTTCGATCCCTGGTCGGAGAACTAAGACCCCACATGCCGTGGAGCAGCTGGGCCCCGGCACTGCAATTACTGGGCCCGTGAGCCCCAACTAGAGAGTCTGTGTGTCGCAAGGAGAGATCCCACCTGACACAATGGAGACGTCGAGTGCCAAAATTAAGACCCATCACAGCCAAAGAAAAGTAAATAAATAAAAGGAAAATTGTTAAGAGCCAACCCCAAGGGTCCTCACTAAAGGGAAAAGATAATATTTTCTATTTCTTTCATTTTGTGTTTATAGGAGATGGTGGATATTAACTTGAGCTTCCCTGGTGGCTCAGCTGGTAAAGAATCCGCCTGCAACGTGGGAGACCTGGGTTCCACCCCTGGGTTGGGAAGATCCCCTGGAGAAGGGAATCACTACTGATTCCAGTATTCTGGCCTGGAGAATTCCATGGACTGACTGTATAGTCCGTGGGACACAACTGAGCGACTTTCATTTTCAAATAAAGAAGTGAAGAAGTGAAGTGAAGTCGCTCAGTCGTGTCCGACTCTTTGCGACCCGTGGACTGTAGCCCACCAAGCTCCTCCGTCCATGGGACTCTCCAGGCAAGAATACTGGCGTGGGTTGCCATTTTCTTCTATAAATGGCAATGTCTAAGACCCATCACAGCCCCCAAAAAGTAAATAAATAAATAAAAAAGAAAGTTGTTAAGAGAGTAAATCTCAAGGATTCTCACTAAAGGGGGAAAATTATTTTCTATTTCTTTAATTTTGCATTTATGAGAGACGGTGGAATGTTCACTAAGCTTATTGCGATAATCACTTCACGGCGTATGGAAGTCAAACCATGATACTGTTCACCTTGAACTTACACAGTGCTGTGTGTTAATTATATCTCAATAGAACTAGAAGGACAAAAAAAAAAAAAAGACAGTCCATCAAGGGCTGCATTCCAAGGAGACAGACAGACAATACATAAGCAAAGACATGAATAAAACGCTCTCAAGTATGAGAAGTTCAATAAATGTAAGGATGCATGGGGGTCTGGGGAGCTGGGGGAAGCCCCTCTTTAGACTGACCAGGTTAGGCACCAGCCCCGTCTGAGACAGTGAATCTGAGCTGAGAACCGATGGAGGAGGAGGAGCCAGCCCCGGTATGGATCCTAAGCGCGTCTGGACATTGAAAACACAGGGGAGAATCAGCATGAGGACCCTACATAAGAAGGTGGTTCAGTGGTAAAGAACCCGCCCGCCAATGCAGGAGACGCAGGAGATGCGGGTTCAGCCCCTGGGTTGGGAAGATCCCGGGGGAGGACGTGGCAGCCCACTCCAGTACTCTTGCCTGGGGAATCCCATGGACGGAGGAGCCTGGTGGGCTATGGTCCATGGGGTTGCAAAGAGCCGGACCTGACTGAGTGACTAAACACAACCACAACCAAAATTAAAAGGCAGGCGACCTAAGTATATGGAAAACAGCCCCAGGGCTAGGGTCAAGGATCTGGAGGGACAATGGACCGGGATGCAGGAAATGAAGCATCCAGGGCTGGCAGGAGCCAGATGACCCGAGCCCTTTTCAGAACGTGAGGAAGACTCTGGCTTTTGTTCCGAGAGGAAGGGGAAGCGATTAGATGCTTTTAAAACTGGAAATGAAATCATCAGATTTCTGTGCTCTGAGAGTCTTTCTGGGTGGAGAAAAGACGGTGATGCTGAAGCCTGGAAGCCAGGTGAGGAGTCAGAGCAGACAAGGGGGAAAGGCTTTGGGGTCTTGGGGAAAGATATTGTTGGATGGTTGCAGGGGACGGAGAGCTGACAGGAGATTCTTTTACTCCCCCCATATTTATAGAGTCTGTTGTGTCCTGTGATGGGCTCTGCACATAAAACCACAAAGGAAATGAGAGCCTGGGACAATCAGCAAAGACATGGTGACGAGGAAAGATAAAACAATCTTCTCAGGTGGTACACTCATGGAGAACCCGCCTGCCAATGCAGGAGACGCAGGAGACAAGGGCTCAACCCCTGGGTCGGGGAGATCCCCCGGGGGAGGAAGTGACAGCCCACTCCAGTATTCTTGCCTGGAGAATCCCATGGACAGAGGAGCCTGGTGGGCCAGAGTCCATGGGAATGCAGAGAGTCAGACACCGAAAAGGTAAAATTTTACGTAATCTCCTTCTCCTTCTGCCTGTGTGACTTGGCTTGCCCTTTGCAAAGTCTAGGTCATGTAGGTTACGTAGTCTCAAAAAGTGTAGGAACTGGAGTTTATCTTACTCACCCTTGTCCTGCTCTTTGCAATCACCCAGCCCCTGAAAACCTGTCCAGGTCAGACATCCCCCTCCCTATCTTGACTGCTGTTTCCTCGCATGAAACCCCTTAGTTTCAACCAGCCTATTAACAGCTAGTGTTGCCCACTACAGTCTTGTCTATAAAAACTCTGTAATCCCTTTGTTCGGGGCTCAGAGCTTGGAGTGTTAATTCCTCCGGGCCTGACGGTGTAAGAAACCTGAGTTCTCCAACTCTACACACACACACACAGACACACACACACAGAAACACACACACACAGACACACACACAGACACACACACAGACACACACACATAGACACACACAGACACACAGACACACACACAGACACACACAGACACACACACACAGACACACACACACACACACGGAAGACAGTGTTGTTCCACTGCTCTCCCAAGAGCAATCCGTTGTGAACCTGAACATCCCCGCGTGTTGCCTTTGGGTATGTCAGGAATCCAAGGACTTGCCTCCCATTACCTGGCCGTTTCTTAGGTTGGAATTTGCCTCAAGCAACCTCAGAGGATGAGGGAACGTCTCCTTCTCAAACAAAGAGCAGGGTGCTTGAACAGAGGTGGAGTTCCCTGAGCTCAGTGTCCTTCAGCTGTGACACAAACGACTGAGTGTGCGGAATCCCAGTGGGCCCCTCTGTGTCGCCCAGGTGGGATTTGGGGACCAGAAGAACGGACGTGAACATGGTGTGCCTGCTGCCTGCTGTGGTGTGAGCGATAGGTCTTTTTGTCTCTGACCCAGGAGTCTCTTATCTCTCATCAGCATCCTTGAAACAGGAACAGGTTGACTTACTCATTTATACTATTGTAAAATCCTGGGCCCGGTCAATATGCCCTTGAGAAATGGATCGATACAATCTCAGAGAGGTTTTCCCGGTGGGCGTGGACTCAGACACTCTACATTCCAGACGGAGTGATAGGGTCATAGTTCCCGTTCAGAGGTCAGAACTCAGCCTTTGAAAGGTTTGGAAGAATGCCTGGAACATAAGAAAAAGGTTAGAAGAAAGGCACTGTTCTTCTCAGGGTTATTAAACTGTTGTTATGGAGGCATGCAGGTATATACTTTAAAGGAAGACGGGCTTGCCGGGGTCCAGCCCCCGCAGGAGTCAGCGGATGATTTAGAGAGAGATAAGGAAAGAATGTTGTAGATAAGAAAATAGAAAGAGGCTGATATTCCTTGGTTTACATAGAAAGCTAGTAAAGTCTTAGAAGCCCAGGCAGGAAAGTGAACGCAGAGAGCCTCCGTGTTCCAAGGGATCAGCCTGAAAAAGAAAGTAAGAGAGAAAAAAAAGGAAAAAAAGAAAAACACGGGGTGACCAAGCTTCTTTGAGTGAGGCCCAATAGGTTTATTTTTAAAAGCTACTTTTATACCTTGTCTTATACACAGAGGGAAATGAAAGATGCAAAGTCATACAGAGTCAGCCCAAACATTACATCTGTTTTGTCTTTATTGAAACCAGGATTTTTTCTGCAAACCTTTCCCATAAACAATATTGTGTACATTATCTTCTTGCCTTGGAAGCCTGTGAACATTTTATGACCCTTTTTTGATAAAGGCTGTTCAACCAGAAAACTTATTTTTTTCTTGAAATGTTTTTTCTTTATATTTCTAATCTATGTCAGCCTCAGAAAGTATTAAATAAGTTACATTTCTCACAGAGCAGAGGTGCAGTGAGTTACAAGAAAGAACCAATTAGCTCAAAAGTCTGATGTGGTTAATTTCAAGGCTACACTTGTTTCTCTTACTTTCCAACTATGTTAACTAATGCAGTCCCAGGTGCACAGTGGATAAGAGATATGGGAACTTAGCAACAAGCATTGGCCAAATAATGAAATCCTACTCTAATAACTTTTAACTCTTTCAAAGGCTCTGTGTTTTAGGCTTTCCGTGCCTCTCACAGTTGGGAGGCTGTAAATAATCACATGTGTAGCTGCAAGAGTCTGGATAGACCTGCCAAGCAAGCTAGAATGCTAACAGAGGGGGTTTGATTTGAAATATTCCTCTCATGTCCAGGAGACTTATTAGCTACAGCCCTAAGTTGGTTTTTCCAGAGAAAGGTGGTCAGGGATAGCCCCCTGTTAATGTCAGAGGAGTTGGTAAAAGTCATGAAATAGTAAAACAGACAGATTCTGGTCTTGGGGTAGATGCTCGAGAAAGCCTAGGGAGCCTGTTGAGTCCTGAAGCCTTGCTCGACAGGTCTCTTCCACACGACCTTGTCATGGGTGGGGTCTCCCGTGGTGGCTCCCGGCACGGGCTCATCTGTGGATCTTCTGGAGAGCCAGTGCACACAGCCAGGGTGTCTGGGCTAGAGGTGTTCTGGGAAGCAGACGAACTCATTTGGGAGTTTGTGCTGTAGCGCTTGAAAGGCTGCTCATCCAGTGGGCATATCTCTTAGGATGACGATAACACGGCTTGTTGTTGTTGTTTAGACAGTCGCTCAGTTGTGTCCACTCTTTTGGGATCCCATAGCCTGTAGCCGTCCAGGCTCCTCTGTCCTTGGGATTTCCCAGGCAAGAATATCGGAGTGGGTCGCCATTTTCTTCTCTGGTGGATCTTCCCCATCCAGGGATCAAACCCACCTCTCCTGCACTGCAGGCAGGTTCTTTACCACTGAGCCACCAGGGAAGCCCCATAAGCATGGTTATTTGTGTGTATATCTATATCTGAATCGAGAGTGATTTCATTGTAAGGAATTGACTCACGCAGTTATGGAGACTGGTGAGTCCCTAGATCTGCCTTCAGCAAGCTGGAGACCTTTGAGGGCTGATGCTGTGAAGTCAAAGTGTTAGTCACTCAGTCGTGTCAGACTCTTCTGCAACCCCATGGACAGTATCCCACCAGGCTCCTCTGTCCATGGGACTTCCCAGGCAAGAATACTGGAGTGAGTAGCTGCTCCCTTCTCCAGGGGATCTTCCCAACCCAGGGATTGAACCTGGGTCTCTGGCACTGCAGGCAGATTCTTTATCATCTGAGCCACAGGGAAGCCCCCAGAGGCTGTTCAGAGGCTGGCAGGCTCAAGACCAAGGAACAGCCAATGTTTTAATCTGAGTCCAGAGGCAGGGAAAAAACACTAATGTCCTGGCTCAAAGGCAGTCAGGCAGAAGGAATTCTTTCTTACTTAGCCTTGGTCTAGTCAGGCCCTCACCTGATTGGACGAGGCCCACCCTACAGAGGGCAATCCGCTTTTCTCAAGCTACTGGTTCAAATGTTCATCTCCCCCAGAAACACCTTCATGGCCATACCCAGAGTAATACATCCATTGTTTTCCAGATTCTTTCCCCATTTGGCAGACAATTTCCAAGTACAGAAATGGCTGACCCACGTGAGCACTGGGATAGTCATTTGCATAGATAGCAAAGAAAAAAAGTCAGCAAATATTTACACACTCAGTGTCTTAAAATTAGAGTCCAAACACATTTCCTCCATAAACCGCCATCAAAACGATAACACTTTTACAACATCTTTAAATTATTTTAAATAGTTTTGAGGTTTATAAACTTGAAATGATGACTGTTAGTAACAGGCAACTATGTGAGTATGTTTGTGGTGAAAAATTCTGCTGATGGAAAGCTGAGAACCATGTTTTTGAAACGGAGAAAAGTTTGCTAAACAAGCTTGTGATGATGAACCACTGATTGTTATGTAACCCTGCTGATGTAGTTATAAGTATCTTAACTGGTATAGAAGACTGCATAGATTATCTTAGAATTTGGAGCAAATATAAAGTCACACCTCCCTGCTAAGTTACCTTGTGCATAAAATAAATAAATGACTCTAACAGGTATCAGGATGGAAGATTGCATAGATTATTTTAGAATTTGGAACATATATAATGTCATTCTTCCTTGCAAAGTTATTCTGTGTTTAAAATAAGTAAATGACTTTGACAGGCAAATTTAGAACAATGGTTTTTCAACTGAGGATAATTTTGTCCCCCCGCCCCTTTCTTTTAAATATCTGCTCTCTTAGCAACTTCCTTCAATTAATTTATTTTTGGCTGTGCTGCGTCTTTGCTGCTTTGCCTGGGCTTTCTCCAGTTGCAGCAAGTGGGGCTACTCTTCCTTGCGATTTGCAGGCTTCTCACTGGCGCTTCTCTTGCTGCGGAGCCTGGGCTCTAAATGTGTGGGCTAAGTCGCTGTGCTGCTCGGGTTTAGCTCCTCTGCGGCATGTGGGATCTTCCCGGACCAGGAATCGAACCTGTGTCCCCTGCATTGGCAGGTGGCTTCCTAGCCACTGCTCCACCAGGGAAGTCCTTGCTCCTTGTTTTAAAATACAGGCTTTGCTATTATCCAGGTATGGTGAAGCCACCAGGGGACCGCCGCCATTGAAAACATAGTTTATTATTATAGTACGTTTATTATACAGTAAGAAATATGTATTTGATCTTTGTCCCCAGTTCCTGACACAGAGTTTCTGAAACTCTTGTCATTTCCTGAGTGACAGAAATGAGAAGAGCATCGTTTGTTTCAGTATTTGGCCTTCATCCAAGACAGCTCAGAAAACCCTGGCATCTCCAGAGTCCTGAGAATGCCTTTCTGTATGTTAATGATGGTAAGATGATGGGTGGCTGGGGGCACTCATTAGGGCTCTGGAGGATCGGAGAACTGGCTGTTGGTGTGGGAAAAAAACAACACATGTTTGGTGTCAGAAACGCCAGCAGGAAAAACAGCAGGGTTATATTCTCAGATCCCAAGAGGAGGGAGCCCACCACGCCCCAGGGCAGCACCAGCTCAGCCAGGAGGCAGGGAGGAGTGAGGACAAGATGAGGGGGAGAGTCCTCACTGTGGTTTCTGTGGGAGGGAGCAGGGGAGGCAGCCTGAGGAGATTTTGTTGTTTAGGCTCTAAGTTGTGTCCGACTCTTTGGACCCCGTGGACTGTAGCCCGCCAGGGTTCTCCGTCCATGGGACTCTCCAGGCCTGAATACTGGAGTGGGTTGCCATTTCCTCCTCCAGGGGATCTTTCCGATCCAGGGATCGAACCCACGTCTCCTGCATTGGCAGGCGGATTCTTCACCACTGAGCCACCTGGGAAGCCGAGAAACCCTGGTTCAGAGCAAAATGCAAAGCCTTATTTCCCCCAGTTAACAGTGGATTAATTAAACAGCTTCCTGGTTCAGTAGTTTTTCTTGTTCCAGACCTTGCAACGGAAGACGGGGGTGGATACAAATGGGATGGACTTTGGAGGGAGACATATAATCTGATATAACTGGCTGACTCAACACCCAGATGTTCAAAATGCACTGTGAGAAAAGCTCTAGAAAGAGCGGAACCACGTGCCAACTGTTTATACCCCCCCTTCCCGGGCCTTTGATTTGATGAGGAAACATGAGGAACTGTTTTGCTCGGCAACGTATAGGCAGCATCTGCTGTATGTTCCAAGCTCCTTGCTCGGTCTTGTTAGCATCTGATACAGACTTGTTGATCAGATCACACGTGTCTACACGAATGCCTGTCGATTGAATCGTACGTGTCTATACGAACGTCTGTGCGTGTGGTAGGTGCATGGACATTTGATAGATAAACAGCTGAACGGATGAATGAAAATCATGAATACATTTCTGAGGAATAATGAATACATTTAGAGAGAGGTAGGCGTGACTTTAAATGACACTTGCAGCGACACGGATGGACCTAGAGGTCATTCTTTTTTATTTTTATTTCTTTTATTTTTTATTTTTTGAGGTTATTCTTTTAAAAATATTCATTTTTTTTTTTTTTTTAATATTGTCATGGCTGCTCCGGGTCTTAGCTGTGGCACGTCGGATCTAGTTCCCTGACCAGGGATTTGAACCTGGTCCCCCCTGCATTGAGAGCGAGAGTCTCTTACCAGGGAAGTCCCCTTAGAGATAAGACTCAATGAAGTAAGTTAGACAAAAGACAAATATGATATCACGTATATGTGGAATCTAAAACAAGACACAAATGGACTTATCTATGAAACGTAAACACACTCACAGACACAGAGGACAGACTTGGTGGTTGCCAAGGGGTGGGACGCATTGGGAGTTTGGGATGAGGAAGTGTCCGCTATTACCTACAGAATGGATGAGCAATAAGGCCTTACTGTACAGCACAGAGGACCACATTCAATATCCTGTGATAAACTATAATGGACAACAATATGAAAAAGAATGTATAACTCAATCACTTTGCTGTACAGCAAAAATTAATACAATATTATAAATGAACCATATTTCGATAATTTTAAAAAATTAAGAAAATTTAAAAGTAAGGATGACTTCTTTTAGAATTTCCTTAATTCCTTTATTTAAAACCAAACCCAAACGAAACACCCTCACTCTCCCCACAAGAGAGTCCACCCAGCAAATACAGCAACGAAAAATACCTACAGACAATACTCTCGGTAAAACTACGTGAATCCCAGGGAACCCTAGAATACAACCAGATGGGCTCAACCGAACACATATTTCTTATTTGAAATCAGTAATAAAACAAAAGCTGTTATGAACAAACAACAAACAGGGACTTCTCTGGTGGTCCAGGCGCTAGGACTCTGCTATTGCGATGCAGGGGTGGGGCGCAGGTTTGATCCCTGGTTGGGGAACTAAGATCCCACAGGCTGCATACAGCCAAGAAAAAAAAGACAAACCAACCAACCAACCAACATCTAAAGTTAGGAAATCTCAGAAAAGAGATGAATGAGGGAAAAGATGACATGTAAAGAGCTGACAAGGGTCAAGAAAGGATTAGAAACTTAAAAAAAAAAGGCATTTACGAAATGCCAGCGAAGCTGTAAGAATGAACAGACTCACAGAAAACAGAGCAAGTGAAACTGATCATGGAAAGAAGAAAAAAATCTGGTTTGAATGGAGATGGAAAGTTACAGGGGTGAGTGAGACACAGAGAAGACCCCAACTACCACAATAGAAATAGCTGAAGAGGAAAACCCAAGCAATGGAACAGAGCAAGTAATACAAGCCGTAATCTAACCAGCTTTCCTGAAAGAAAGAATTTGAAATTGAAGAGCCAAGTACGTAAGGAGGAAATTGGCCAAGAAGACTCGTCAGTAATACACAGTCTAGAAAAACTACTCATTTGTGTTTGTAGGGGAAAATAATTATTTGCACATCCGAGCAACAGATTGAGTTAATTTAGAAGGGAAAGGAAATCAGATTAACATCACATTTTTTACCACAGTACTGTGTTTCAGGAGGGAGTGCCTAAAAATTGTATGATATTTATCAGTGTATTAAAAAAACTTCATATGCCTCATGGAGTGGCCAAAAATCTGTGGGTTTGATCCTTGGCTGAGGAACTAGGATCTGACATTTCATGTGGAGCAGCCAAAAGTTAAAAAAAAAAAAAAAGATCTTGACCAACGGGGGTTTATCCTAGGAATGCAAAGATGGCCAAAATGTGGAAATCATGAATGAAACTTATCATCTTAACAGAGCTAAGAAAAAAAAAATCACATGATCATTCCCGGATATGCTTGACACAATTTAGTATTTATTCATTTTAACACATAACCACATAGGAAGTGATAGTTCTTTAAAATACTGATAGATAACCCCCAATTCAGGATCCCAAGGAGCAAATATCAGAGGCTGTAATACAAACAACACTAGAGTCTAAGTTTAAATCAAGGACGAGACAAGAATGCCCGCTATCTTCATTGCTATATACCGCAGAAAAACACATTTTCCATTTTGTGAAAATCTAATGAGATCTCACTCACCTGCCTTGAGATTGTTCCAAGTATCATGGAGTTCTAATACTTTGGCCCCCTGATGCAAAGAGGTGAGTCATTGGAAAAGACCCTGATGCTGGGAAAGATTGAAGGTGGGAGGAGAAGGGGACGACAGAGGATGAGATGGTTGGATGGCATCACCAACTCGATGGACATGAATTTGAGCAAGCTCTGGGAGCTGGTGATGGACAGGGAGGCCTGGCGTGCTGCAGTCCGTGTGGTCACAGAGAGTCGGACACGACTGAGCGACTGGACAACAACACACAGTAGAGCCGATAGGTGAAAGGAATTCAGTTTTAAGTGACTCAGCACCCGCATTTGCAAAGATCCTAAGCCTAGCCACAGTTTTTAAGGCATTCTTGCAGGCACAGGCGCTAACACGGTGAGCTGGAATAGCAGAGGATGCTGTGGTCAGGTGGGCGGCGACACTGCTACAATCTGTTTTGTCTCCTAGCGGGATGCAAAGCTCTGCCTCTTCTTCCTAACTGACTCCCATCGGGACTGTCTGAGGAAACCGCGCCCCCGGCTCACACACCGGGGTGGTGATCTCCAGGTAGCACAGTGAGCTGTTTGATCCGGCTGTGAGCTCGGAAAAGAAGTGCAGTTCAGTTCAGTTCAGTCGCTCAGTCGTGTCTAACTCTTTGCGACCCCATGAATCGCAGCACGCCAGGCCTCCATGTCCATCGCCAACTCCCGGAGTTCACTCAGACCCACATCCGTCGAGTCCATGATGCCATCCAGCCATCTCATCCTCGGTCGTCCCCTTCTCCTCCTGCCCCCAATCCCTCCCAGCATCAGAGTCTTTTCCAATGGGTCAACTCTTCGCATCAGGTGGCCAAGTACTGGAGCTTCAGCTTCAGCATCATTTCTTCCAAAGAAATCCCAGGGCTGATCTCCTTCACAATGGACTGGTTGGATCTCCTTGCAGTCCAAGGGACTCTCAAGAGTCTTCTCCAACACCACCGTTCAAAAGCATCAATTCTTCAGCCCTCAGCCGTCTTCACAGTCCAACTCTCACATCCATACATGACCACAGGAAAAGCCATAGCCTTGACTAGATGGACCTTAGTTGGCAAAGTAATGTCTCTGCTTTGGAATATGCTATCTAGGTTGGTCATAACTTTTCTTCCAAGGAGTAAGCGTCTTTTAATTTCATGGCTGCAGTCACCATCTGCAGTGATTTTGGAGCCCCCAAAAATAAAGTCTGCCACTGTTTCTCCATCTATTTGCCATGAAGTGATGGGACCGGATGCCATGATCTTCGTTTTCTGAATGTTGAGCTTTAAGCCAACTTTTTCACTCTCCTCTTTCACTTTCATCAAGAGGCTCTTTAGCTCCTCTTCACTTTCTGCCATAAGGGTGGTGTCATCTGCATATCTGAGGTTATTGATATTTCTCCTGGCAATCTTGATTCCAGCTTGTGTTTCTTCCAGTCCAGCATTTCTCATGATGTACTCTGCATAGAAGTTAAATAAGCAGGGTGACAATATACAGCCTTGACGTCCTCCTTTTCCTATTTGGAACCAGTCTTGTTCCATGTCCAGTTCTAACTGTTGCTTCCTGGCCTGCATATAGATTTCTCAAGAGGCAGGTCAGGTGGTCTGGTATTCCCATCTCTCTCAGAATTTTCCACAGTTTATTGTGATCCACACAGTCAAGGCTTTGGCATAGTCAATAAAACAGAAATAGATGTTTTTCTGGAATTCTCTTGCTGTTTCCATGATCCAGCGGATGTTGGCCTTTTGATCTCTGGTTCTTCTGCCTTTTCTAAAACCAGCTTGAACATCAGGAAGTTCACGGTTCATGTAATTGCTGAAGCCTGGCTTGGAGAATTTTGAGCATTACTTTACTAGCATGTGATTTGAGTGCAATTGTGCAGTAGTTTGAGCATTCTTTGGCATTGCCTTTCTTTGGAATTGGAATGAAAACTGACCTTTTCCAGTCCTGTGGCCACTGCTGAGTTTTCCAAATTTGCTGGCATATTGAGTGCAGCACTTTCACAGCATCATCTTTCAGGATTTGAAACAGCTCAACTGGAATTCCATCACCTCCACTAGCTTTGTTCGTAGTAATGCTTTCCAAGGCCCACTTGACTTCACATTTCAGGATGTCTGGCTCTAGATAAGTAATCACACCATCATGATTATTCAGGTCGTGAAGATCTTTTTTTATACAGTTCTTCTGTGTATTCTTGCCATCTCTTCATTATATCTTCTGCTTCTGTTAGGTCCATACCATTTCTGTTCTTTATCGAACACATCTTTGCATGAAATGTTCCCTTGGTATCTCTAATTTTCTTGAAGAGATCTCTAGTCTTTCCCATTCTGTTCTTTTCCTCTATTTCTTTGCATTGATCGCTGAAGAAGGCTTTCTTATCTCTTCTTGCTATTCTTTGGAACTCTGCATTCAGATACTTATATCTTTCCTTTTCTCCCTTGCTTTTCGCCTCTCTTCTTTTCACAGCTATTTGTAAGGCCTCCCCAGACAGCCATTTTGCTTTTTTGCATTTTTTTTCCATGGGGATGGTCTTGATCCCTGTCTCCTGTACAATGTCACGAACCTCATTCCATAGTTCATCAGGCACTCTATCTATCAGATCTAGGCCCTTAAATCTATTTCTCACTTCCACTGTATAATCATAAGGGATTTGATTTAAGTCATACCTGAATGGTCTAGCAGTTTTCCCTGCTTTCTTCAATTTGAGTCTGAATTTGATAATAAGGAGTTCATGATCTGAACCACAGTCAGCTCCTGGTCTTGTTTTTGTTGACTGTATAGAGCTTCTCCATCTTTGGCTGGAAAGAATATAATCAGTCTGATTTCAGTGTTGACCATCTGGTGATGTCCATGTGTAGAGTCTTCTCTTGTGTTCTTGGAAGAGAGTGTTTGCTATGACCAGTGCATTTTCTTGGCAAAACTCTATTAGTCTCTGCCCTGCTTCATTCCGCATTCCAAGGCCAAATTTGCCTGTTACTCCAGGTGTTTCTTGACTTCCTACTTTTGCATTCCAGTCCCCTATAATGAAAAGGACATCTGTTTTGGGTGTTAGTTCTAAAAGGTCTTGTAGGTCTTCATAGAACCGTTCAACTTCAGCTTCTTCAGCGTTGCTGGTTGGGGCTTAGACTTGGATAACTGTGATATTGAATGGTTTGCCTTGGAAACTAACAGAGATCATTCTGTCGTTTTTGAGATTGCCTCCAAGTACTGCATTTCAGACTCTTTTGTTGACCATGATGGCTACTCCATTTCTTCTGAGGGATTCCTGCCCGAAGTAGTAGATATAATGGTCATCTGAGTTAAATTCACCCATTCCAGTCCATTCTAGTTCGCTGATTCCTAGAATGTCGACGTTCACCCTTTCCATCTCTTGTTTGACCATTTCCGATTTGCCTTGACTCATGGACCTGACATTCCAGGATCCTATGCAATATTGCTCTTTACAGCATCGGACCTTGCTTCTATCACGTCACATCCACAGCTGGGTATTGTTTTTGCTTCGGCTCCATCCCTTCATTCTTTCTGGAGTTATTTCTCCACTGATCTCCAGTAGCATATTGGGCACCTACTGACCTGGGAGTTCCTCTTTCAGTATCCTATCATTTTGCCTTTTCATACTGTTCATGGGGTTCTCAAGGCAAGAATACTGAAGTGGCTTGCCATTCCCTTCTCCAGTGGACCACATTCTGTCAGACCTCTCCACCATGACCCTCCCATCTTGGTTTGCCCCGTGGGCATGGCTCAGTTTCATTGAGTTAGACAAGGCTGTGGTCCTAGATTGTGTTAACAAGGCTGTGTTAGATTGACTAGTTTTCTGTGCGTAAGGTTTCGTAAAAGAAGAATGGACTCTTTAGCTGGTGTGTCTGTTTCCCCCTCCCTCCTTCCAAACTAAGACGCTATTTGCTTGCCTTGCCTTTAATTTACACATTGTATTCATCAGCATTGAAAACGCTACACAAAAACCTGGCTAATGGGTATAGAATTCCCGCGGAGGATCTTAGACACGTGACCATCTTAATTTCCAAACTGACACCCGACCCTGTGAACTTGCTTTACCCTCTAACTGGTTATGGCTGGGTTTTCGCAATTCAGAGGGTTTTTTTTTTTTTTTTTTCTCCCTTCTGCTAAGAGAATAATGCAATCGTTACACTTGTATTTCTCAATGTGTTACTAAGATAGCTGAACTTTTCTACTCTGCTGCCTGGCGGGGAAAAGCCACTGTCCGTTCAGATTGTTTCTATTTGCTCTCACTCAGCTTGACTCAGAAAGTGAAAAGTGAAGTCGCTCAGTCGTGTCCGACTCTTTGCGACCCCGTGGACTGTAGCCTACCAGGCTCCTTCGTCCATGGGATTTTCCAGGCAAGAGTACTGGAATGGGGTGCCATTTCCTTCTCCAGGAGAACTTCCCAACCCAGGACTGAACGCGGGTCTCCCGCGTTGCAGGCAGGCGCTTTACCGTCTGATTACAGGCAACACTCGATCGGTTCCACTTCGGCGGCAAGACTGGCTGTCCCCGCTCCTGCGGTGCCGGAGCGCCCTCTGGTGGTCTAACAATCCTCTGCCGTTTGCCATGAGTCCTGGCTTGGCGCCCGGAGACTGAGGTCCCCCTATGAAATTAAAATTTTACAGAGGCTCTCTTCATAGTCCCCTTGGAAAATCATTCAAAATACGATTACCACCATCCATGGAAGATCCAAATTGAAAAAAATTTCTCTTGTCTCAATCAGCTGCTGGGCAATGATGATACAATTCTTTCAGACTTGCAGGTACTTTTAACTAGGTAACTTAACCCTCCACTGCTCATATGCAAAAGCTGATGCTTAGATTCCCTCGTGTTTCATCAACTCTTTTGAGTACTTTCAGGTGTGGGGCGTTAGAGGGGTATCAGGAGGGCTAGCACGGGTCCCAAGGCTCTTAAGTACTCACTTTGAACAGTAGAATTTCTCCTAAAACTAGCTGGATGGGCGGTTTGTCTACATGAGCATTCTTTCTCAACTTTAGCGTTTCCAAAACTGGCTTGCATGTTGTCACAGAAGGCATCTTACTACTGGGGTTCAAGAAGTGGCCATAAAGACATGGAAGCAACTGAAATGTCCTTCACGGATGAATAGATAAGTGTGATATATTTGTCCAGTGGAATAGTCCTCAGCCACTAAAAAGAACAAAACATTGCCATTTGCAGCAACGTGGATGGACCTAGAGATTTTCATAGTAAGTGAAGTAAGGCAGAAATGGAAAGACAAATATTATATTGGTATCACATATATGTGTGATCTAAAAAATAATGCGAATCTCTGTACAAAACAGAGTCACAAACACAGATGAAGGGAGAAAAATCATTGTTTGGGATTAACAGATACAGTCATATATATATATATAAAATTGGGATTTACTATATAGCATAACAGTAACCTATAATGAAAAAAGAACAGAAAAAAGGAATAGGTATATTTATATTTGAATCACTTTGCTGAATACCAGAAACTAACAGAATGTTGTAAATCAACTCAGTCGCTCAGTCTCTCAGTCGTGTCCGACTCTTTGCAACCCCATGGACTATACAGTCCTTGGAATTCTCCAGGCCAGAATACTGGAATGGGTAGCCTTTCCCTCCTCCAGGGGATCTTCCCAACCCAGGGATCAAACCCAGGTCTCCCACATTGCAGGCGGATTCTTTACCAGCTGAGCCACCAGGGAAGCCCTATACATCAACTATACTTCAATTAAAAAAAATTACAGGAAGCACCTGGTTAATTTCCCTTCCTCACGGCGCAAGCCTGGCTGTGTCCGCGCCTGTTGTGTCGGAGCGCCCTCTCGTGGTGATAGAAGTCCTCTGCAGTCTCGGGCCTGTCCTGGCTCGGTGCCCTGAGACAAGTCAGAGGTCCCCGTATAAAATTAAAACAGGGGCAGTCTTCATAGTCCCCGTGGAAAATAATTAAAAATTTTATTAGCACCATCTATGGAAGCTCCAAATTGAAAAAAAAATTCCCTTGCTTAATCGAGAACTGGGCAACGAAGATACAATTCTTTCGGACTTGCAGGTACTTTAACTAGGTAAGTAAACCTCCATCTGCTCATATGCAAAAGCTGACGCTTAGATTCCCTCGTGTTTCATCGGATCTCTTGAGTACTTTCAGGTGTGGGGCGTTAGAGGGGTATCAGGAGGGCTAGCACGGGTCCCAAGGCTCATAAGTACTCACTTTGAACAGTAGAATTTCTCCTAAAACTAGCTGGACGGGCAGTTTGTCTACATGAGCATTCTTTCTCAACTTTAGCGTTTCCAAAATTGGCTTGCATGTTGTCACAGAAGGCATCTTACTACTGGGGTTCAAGAAGTGGCCACAAAGACATGGAAGCAACTGAAATGTCCTTCGCGGATGAATAGATAAGCGTGGTATATATCTCCAGTGGAACAGTCCTCAGCCACTAAAAAGAACAAAACATTGCCATTTGCAGCAACGTGGATGGACCTAGAGATTTTCATAGTAAGTGAAGTAAGGCAGAAATGGAAAGACAAATATTATATTGGTATCACATATATGTGTGATCTAGAAAATAATGCAAATAATCTCTGTGCAAAACAGAGTCACAAACACAGAAAACAACATATGGTTACCAAAGGTGGAAATGGAGGGAGGGACAAATTAAGAATCTGGGATTAGCAGATACACACTACTGTACATAACATGGAGATGAAGAGTTTCCTGTATAGCACAGTGACCTGTATTTAATGTCTTTTAATAATCCTCTAATTAAAAAGAATAAAATATGAAAGAACACATATATGTAAACACGTAAATGTGAATTAACCTTCTGTCACCTGAAATACCACAGTATTCAGTTCAGTTCAGTTCAGTCGCTCAGTCGTGTCCGACTCTGCGACCCCATGAATCGCAGCACCCCAGGCCTCAGTATTGGGTATCAACTCTATTTCAGTTAAAAAGGAAGTATATTGGCAACAGGCGTTAGTTTCCCCTCCTCTTGGCCTAAGGCTGGCTTTGCTGACATCTGTCGTGTTGGCGCGCCCTCTGGTGGCGACAGGAGTTCTCTGCAGTCTCAGGCCAGGCCTGGCTTGGCGCCCTGAGACAGCGGCCACAGGTCCCTCTAT